>NC_083105.1:88555390-88870394 GCF_949774975.1 Lagenorhynchus albirostris
AAAATTATACCTGGGGTCTCAAGAATGGAATTCAATTGATTTTATTTAATATTTAAGAGTTAACAAGGTCAATCAAAGTTAAACGACATCTCTGTTAACTTTTGGATTTTTTCACTCTAATCTGCTATGATCCTAATGGAAGATCTGACTCATCTCTTTTTTTTTTTTTAACACCTGTATTGGAGTATAATTGCTTTACAAGGGTGTGTTAATTTCTGCTTTATAACAAAGTGAATCAGCTATGCATATGCCTACATCCCTGTATCTCCTGCCTCTTGCGTCTCCCTCCCACCCTCCCTATTCCACCCCTCTAGGTGGTCACAAAGCACAGAGCTGATCTCCCTGTTCTATGTAACTGCTTCCTACTAGCTATTTTACATTTGGTAGTGTATATATGTCCATGCTACTCTCTCACTTCATCCCAGCTTACACTTCCCCCAACCCGTGTCCTCAAGCCCATTCTCTACGTCTGCATCTTTATTACTGTCCTGCCCCTGGTTCTTCAAAACCATTTTTTTTTTATTCCATATATATGTTAGCATATGGTATTTGTTTTTCCCTTTCTGACTTACTTCACTCAGTATGACAGACTCTAGGTCCAACCACCTCACTACAAATAACTCAATTTCGTTTCTTTTTATGGCTGAGTAATACTCCATTGTATATATGTGCCACATCTTCTTTATCCATTTATCTGTCGATGGACACTTAGGTTGCTTCCGTGTCCTGGCTACTGAAAACAGAGCTGCAATGAACATTGTGGTACATGACTCTTTTTGAATTATGGTTTTCTCAGGGTATTTGCCAGGTAGTGGGATTGCTGGGTCGTATGGTAGTTCTATTTTTATCTTTTTAAGGAACCTCCAACTGTTCTCCATAGTGACTGTATCAATTTACAGTTCCACCAACAGTGCGAGAGGGTTCCCTTTTCTCCACACCCTCTCCAGCATTTATTGTTTGTAGATTTTTTGATGATGGCCATTCTGACTGGTGTGAGGTGATACCTCATTGTAGTTTTGATCGGCATTTCTATAATGATTAAGTGATGTTGAGCATTCTTTCATCTGTTTGTTGGCAATCTGTATATCTTCCTTGGAGAAATGTCTATTTAGGTCTTCTGCCCATTTGTGGATTGCATTGTTTGGTTTTGGACATTGAGCTGCACAAGCTGCTTGTAAATTCTGGAGATTAATCCTTTGTCAGTTGTTACGTTTACAAATATTTTCTCCCATTCTGAGGGTTGTCTTTTCGTCTGGTTTATGGTTTCCTTTGCTGTGCAAAAGCTTTTAAGTTTCATTAGATCCCATTTGTTTATTTTTGTTTTTTTTTTGTTTTTGTTTTTTTTTTTGAGACTTAACCGAAATTTATTTGCTCACAGTTCTGGAGGCTAGAAGTATTTTTGTTTTTATTTCCATTTCTCTAGGAGATGGATCAAAAAGGATCTTGCTGTGATTTATGTCATAGAGTGTTCTCCCTATGTTTTCCTTTAAGAGTTTTATAGTGTCTGGCCTTACATTTAGATCTTTAATCCATTTTGAGTTTATTTTTGTGCATGGTGTTAGGGAGTGTTCTAATTTCATTCTTCTACATATAGCTGTCCAGTTTTCCCAGCACCACTTATTGAAGATGCTGTCTTTTCTCCATTGTATATTCTTGCCTCCTTTATTAAAAATAAGGTGACCATATGTGGGTGGGTTTATCTCTGGGTTTTCTACCTATTACACTGATCTATACTTCTGTTTTTCTTCCCATACCATACTGTCTTGATTACTGTAACTGTGCAGTATAGTCTGAAGTCCAGGAGCCTGATGCCTCCAGCTCCGTTTTTCTTTCTCAAGATTGCTTTTGCTATTCGGGGTCTTTTGAGTTCCCATACAAATTGTGAAATTGTTTATTCTAGTTCTGTGAAAAATGCCATTGGTAGTTTGACAGGGATTGCATTGAATCTGTAGATTGCTTTGGGTAGTATAGTCATTTTCACAATGTTGATTCTTCCAATCCAAGAACATGGTATATCGCTCCATCTATTTGTATCATCTTTAATTTCTTTCATCAGTGTCTTATAGTTTTATGCATACAGATCTTTTGTCTCCTTAGGTAGGTTTATTCCTAGATATTTTATTCTTTATGTTGCAATGTCAAATGGGAGTATTTTCTTAATTTCTCTATCAGATTGTTCATCATTATTGTATAGAAATGCAAGAGATTTCTGTGCATTAATTTTGTATCCTGCTACTTTACCAAATTCATTGATTAGCTCTAGTAGTTTTCTGGTAGCATCCTTAGGATTCTCTATGTATAGTATCATGTCATTTGCAAACAGTGACAGCTTTACTTCTTCTTTTCCAATTTGTATTCCCTTTCTTTTTCTTCTCTGATTGCTGTGGCTAAAACTTCCAAAACTATGTTCAATAACAGTGGTGAGAGTGGGCAACCTTGTCTTGTTCCTGATCTTAGTGGAAATGGTTTCAGGTTTTCGCCACTGAGACCAATGTTGGCTGTGGGTTTGTCATATATGGCCTTTATTACGTTGAGATAAGTTCCCTCCTTGCTTACTTTCTGGAGGGTTTTTATCAGAAATGGGTGTTGAATTTTGTCAAAACCTTTTTCTGCATTTACTGAAATGATCCTACGGTTTTTCTCCTTCAACTTGTTAATATGGTGTATCACATTGACTGATTTGTGTATACTGAAGAATCCTTGCATTCCTGGGATAAACTCCACTTGATCATGGTGTATGATCCTTTTAATGTGCTGTTGGATTCTGTTTTCTAGTATTTTGTGGAGGATTTTTGCATCTATGTTCATCAGTGATATTGGCCTGTAATTTTCTTTCTTTGTGACAGAGCTCGCTCAGGCCGAGGGGAGGGAGGGGTACGGAATGCGGGTGACGTTGCACCAGCCTGAGGCGCGCCGTGTGTTCTCCCGGGGAATTTGTCCCTGGATCACGAGACCCTGGCAGTGGTGGGCTGCACAGGCTCCCGGGAGGGGAAGTGTGGATAGTGACCTGTGCTCGCACACAGGCTTCTTGGTGGCGGCAGCAGCAGCCTTAGTGTCTCACGCCCGTCTCTGGGGTCCGCGCTGAAAGCTGCGGCTCGCACTGTATCTGGAGCTCGTTTATGTGATGCTCTGAATCCCCTCTCCTCGCGCACCCCGAAACAACGGCCTCTTGCCTCTTTCGCAGTTCCAGACTTTTTCCCGGACTCCCTCCCGGCTAGCTGTGTCGCACTAGCCCCCTTCAGCCTGTGTTCACGCAGCCAACCCAGTCCTCTCCCTGGGATCTGACTTCCGAAGCCTGAGCCTCAGCTCCCAGCCTCCGCCCACCCCCTTGGGTGATCAGAGAAGCCTCTCGAGCTGGTGAGTGCCGGTCGGCCCTGATCCTCTGTGTGGGAATCTCTCCGCTTTGCCCTCTGCAGCCCTGTTGCTGCGCTCTCCTCCACGGCTCTGAAGCTTCCCCCCGCCCCCAATCCCGTCTCCACCCGTGAAGGGGCTTCCTAGTGTGTGGAAACTTTTCCTCCTTCACAGCTCCCTTTTGCCTCTGTGTTTCGTTTTTTCTTTTGCCCTACCCAAGTACGTGGGGGAGTTTCTTGCCTTTTGGGAAGTCTGAGGTCTTCTGCCAGCGTTCAGTAGGTGTTCTGTAGGAGTTGTTCCACCTGTAGATGTATTTCTGATGTATTTGTGGGGAGGAAGGTGATCTCCATGTTTTACTTACTCCTCTGCCATCTTGAAGGTCTCTCCTGACTCATCTCTTATTTGCAAATTACCTCAGCAAACATGGAAGCAATTTGCAACCATTCATGCTACACATTAAAATTTCACAATACCCTGTCATCTGTCATTGTCATCAAGAAGACCACTTCCTTCATACGAACTTGTTTTATATTTTAAAACTGACTACACAGTCATCCAACACATTAAGAAGAGAGCCTCTTAAAACAACTGGCTCTGAGAGTGGTAATACAGTGAAAGATTCAATATGTGAAAGACTATGTCCTCTTAATTTATGTCCTAAACATTTTAAGTGGTTTGACTAAACACTAATTATCAAAGCTTCAACCTTGTCTTTTCCAAAATTCTTTCATTATTAATGTACTCATTACAGGAACACTCTGCAGGTCCCTACAAACAAATTGTTGGAAAACGCTAAATCAAGAGCACACCCGAAGACAAATGAAAACAGGGCCTAAGAAGGGGGCTTTTCCCATTCACATCTCATCTTTTCAGACTTGACTTGATTCTTCAATTCCTAGAGAACTGGAGGTCATATGGGTATTAACCTGGACTCTAGGACTTCAAATGATAGAAATCTAAGCTAACCAGTTTATGCACAAGAGTGAACAGTGGATGGCATCTTATCACTGTAATTGAGATCGTGTACCATGGATTCTTATTTTGGCTCCGCCCTTTTTTAGTTGTGCCATCTCTGGTGAGCCAATTAAGCTTGTCCTTCCTTGGCTCCTATAAAATGGGGACAGAAATAAAAACGATTTCCTGAAACTTTAAGGAAAATGGCATCATTTAATACGTGCAAAGCCCTAGAAAATTGCTTGGCACATGATAAACGTTCGATAATTTTTTTTAAAGAGCAGAAATGAACCTAATTTTAGAGACAACTGGAACCAGAGGATGAATGCCATCAGGATTCACTTATTCTATTTTATTTCTATCTACATTTCAAAACTTCCCAACTTCAGACAAAGAGCTTAGCAACCAGTGTGAAAGAGCCTTCTTTCCTCCAATCAATATAAACTATTTCAGAGGAGGATGCCGATTGGCCCAGTTTAGATGATGTGCCAATATCTGGACTAGCCACTTTGACTAGTCCAGGTGGGGTTCTATGATTAGTGTGGCCAAGTAGCCCAGTTTATACCTGTTGTCTCAGCATAATGACCAATAGTGCACATTGCACTCTCTAAACTATCCCAATTTCCGTAACATTATTTATGCAGTATTCTTGCCAAAATGTTTTATCTGAAGCTAATTATAAGGAAACATTAGAACTATCTAGACTGTGGGACATTCTATTACAATCATAATGGATGCTTCAAAAATGTCAGTGTTGTAAAAGATTTTTTTAAATAAGATTGAAACTAGAAAACCCAATGAAATGTATGATCATAGAGAGTGGGGGAACACCTATAAGGAACATTGGGGAACAACTGTAGATGATGGCAATACTGTGCTTATGTAGAAGAATAATATCCTTTGTTCTGTGATATACACACCAAAGGATTTAATGGGAAAATGTCATAATGTCTACATCTTGCTTTCAAATGATTTGGAAAAAAAAAAAAGTCTACATCAAAAGAGAGATACAAAGCCAATGTCACAAAATGTTAACAAATTACTGAATCTAGATAATTCAACAGATTATATTCACTGTATTATTCTTTCTGAAAAATTTTACAATTTTTCAAAATAAAAAGTCAGGAGAGGGCTTCCCTGGTGGCGCAGTGGTTGGGAGTCCGCCTGCCGGTGCAGGGGACGCGGGTTCGTGCCCCGGTCCGGGAGGATCCCACGTGCCGCGGAGCGGCTGGGCCCGTGAGCCATGGCCGCGGAGCCTGCGCGTCTGGAGCCTGTGCTCCACAACGGGAGAGGCCACAACAGTGAGAGGCCCGCGTACCGCCAAAAAAAAAAAAAAAAAAAAAAAAGTCAGGAGAAAAATGACCCCATGTAATTATATGGTCTTCCTATGTATGATTGGACCACTTGCACCAATTACTGCTTGACAGGGAAGCAAACTTGTTTTAAAAATGGCTAGTTCCATTCAGAACAAGTGTCTAAAATATCAGGAAGAAGAGCAAATTCCCAAGGAATTTGAAACCAAGGAAGAATCATTGTGCATCAGGCAGCTACCCAGTTTATGTACTGTAACACACAAATTATCTCTAGTCCAAATTCTGTGATTCTTGAATTCCATTTATGAGAAATAATAAGCCAAACCATTGTTCTTTTAGCAAAGGAAATGCCTCTTTCTCAATTGCTTCCCTGAAATGCCACCTAATGGTCTTTACATGTACCTAATGCCCTTTACATGTACCTAATGGTCAGGAAAACTTCAATAAGCGAGGCTTAGGAATTCTTCCAATCACGGTTCCCAAAGCTAGGTCCCATCCAATCTGAAAACTCTTGACAGTTATGATTATTGCTATTATTTCTCTAGCGCCCCCTCTTCCCCTCATCAAAGCCTAGGAGAACCTGCAAATTTTCCTGTCACAAAGCTTTTTTTTCTACTGGATAAACTTTTAAAGAATGTTCACCATTTTTTTATTCCATAATCACATAAGGTATTTGAGAAATAAGGCCATAAATAGAGATCTGAGTTTGAATCCCAAGGCCACCATTCCTAAGATGCCACTTCGGGCAAGTTACTTTACATCTCTGAGACTCAGTTTCATCATTGGTAAAATGAGAACAATCACACCTCTCTTGCAGGATGGTTGCAAGTGTTGGAAACAAATAAGGTAAAATATATAATAGTTGCTTTCTGTAAACAGGAACAAGGATAACAATGACGGCACAGCTGCTGCCCTCAGGGACCTCTCTGTCTAGTAACCACTGTCTCCCCTCACCCACGTCACTGCTTGTCTCAATCAATTAGAACTTTTGTCCAAAACAACTGAGTGCTCCTCTATATCAGCAGGCACAACATAGACATACAGGCTTTTTGATGTCTGAGGCAACCTAACTGCATAGCATCTTATTTTCATTTGCACCTTGTTTTGTTTTTTAAACATTACCGTGATCCAGATTCATTCTAGTGCATCAAGTTCGAAAAGGCATTTCTTCCCTTTCAGACCTTTCCAGGTGAACTACTACCTTCTCTTTGCACAAAAAGAATTGGCATTCTCTTAAATTATCTTAGATTTTTCCCATCACTAGATGTGTCTAAATGTTTCTGTGAATAAGCAGGACCTTGTTACAGAGTAATGCGTCATCAATAAAACAGAAGACACAGCTGGTGAATTATCTGGTGCAAATCCATTTTTTCCAGATTATATGATCTTTGTTAGCAGTAAGTGTGTAATAGATGGAAAGAATGTAGTTAAGCCACTTGGTATGAGGTTTGGATTCACAAAATTAGAAGAAAATGATTTTGGTTAAGAAATTAAGAAAGCAAGACCTCAATATCAGTGTATGAAACAATTTGGAATAATTCTTCATCTTTATACCACAGATATCCTAATACATGGACAAAATAGGAGAAAATCAATTACCAATAAATTTTTAATGATTTATGAATAAATTAACAAAAAATGAACCAATTTTAATGCACTTAGGGCCATAATATTTCAAATAAATTAGTAGGAACTCAACTATGTTAGAAAATGTCTGGAATTTAACCACTTAAGAGAGACACACATTTTATATATATTCAAGAGTGACTCTGTACATAGATAGTTGCCTATATAACATGGTTTCCGAAACCCCTAAAGGCCTACTGTAGTTTTGAATGATTTCAAATAACTAGATTTCCTTGTAAGTTTCCACTGTAGTGAATCGTTTCACCTAAGGCCACTCAAAGCAGAACACAAAGTTCACAAAAAGAGACAATAGCTAAAACTCCCTATACAGCTAGATATCAACTCCTCTTTTGTCTTCCCAACCCTTAACCTCAAAAAAAAAAAAAAATAGGAAAGAAGGGTGCTACACATGGCCATGAAGTGCTGATGAGAAGACTCTTGAGACAGCCAAATACATCTGTGCAGTTCTCCATTTGAGCCTCAAGAGACGTTATGTGTAGAGATGCCCAAACACAGAGTAGCCTACTCAAAATATTTTCCCACTCAATTCAGTGTACCACTTACATGAGACACTGATTAGCCATATGTTAAGATAACTAGTCTCAGTTTTAGAAACTTCTCCAAAGGTGAAAGTCTCAGTTTCTCCATTTGTCCAGAGACCCAATCTCTCCACTAGTATTTTCTATACTCTGAGCCCTATACAGTGTCTTATTTTTCCTTAGATGCAGAAAATTTTCCTCTGGCTGCTATCTCAACATCAGTTTCAGTTTCTAGCAATCTATTTCAGTTATCTACATAGATACTCAGATATCTATTCAGTTGTGTATTCAGTTATAACAAACTGCCTCAACATTCAGTAGCTTAAAAGGGTTACGACCATTTACTTGCTCATGGTTCTATAACTTGGGCAGGGCTCAGCAAGGATAGCCTCATCTCTGCTTCACGTGATGTCAACTGGATCTCTCCTAGGACTCAAGAATCCAAGATGGCTTCACTCACATGCCTGCGACCACAGCTGAGATGCTGAAAAAGCTGGAGGCTGACCTCATCTCACTCTCTCCAGCAGGCTAGCTGCAATTCTTCACCTAGTGGCTCAGGGCTTCAAAAGAATAGCAGAGACAGCCAGGACTCTTAAGCCCAAGCCCAGAACAGGCACACTTTTAGATCCGCCCCCTTCTGTTGGTAAAAGCAAGTTACAAAGTCAGCCACGACCCAGGGGGAGCGGCAAAAAGATCCCACCTTGGACGAGAGGAGTGGCACGGTTGGGAGGAGCTACTGGTTCCTCCAGGGATGGGAGGAGCTAACGGTTGCCGTATTTGCTGTCATAAGGAACTAACTTATGATTTCATTTCCCTACATTTCAGCTAATGCTCAACATGCCATCATCTTGGATGAGGACAGAGAAGAAATTATGTTCTTACTTCTTGAAGTCCTATAATACAAATCATTTCTTACTTTATAGCTTTCATGTAATCTGTAAAATAATCTAAGAATACTTCTACATTCTGGGTAGGTGGGAGTAAGTCCTTCAAAAACTGCACCCAACTCAAAAGAAGTCTTTCTTTCCTCATGTGCTATTACAGTTCCAAACAGTCTCAGCATTACAGTCCTCCTTTATAGTCAGGCACTGAAACAGGAATAAAAATGAGCATGTGTTACCTACACCCAAAAGCACAGTACATAATCAATAATAAACACAATTATAGAAACGAGCTTCAAAATCACCTGCACGTGACCTTTGTAGAAAGACACACAAGAGACACAGATTTAAGGAGGATTAAGGAGAAGAGGGGCAAGATAAAGAGAAAAAATTAACCAACCTAATTTGAGGCAGATGCCACTTTTAAGAAAACCTCTTAGAAGGAGCAATAGGTGTGAAGAGGTGAACAGCTATGAGACATACAGTTGGCGCTCCATGTCCACAGATGGAAAACCCATGGACATGGAGGCCCCACAGTACTATGCCATTTTATATAAGGCATTTGAGCATCTGTGGATTTTGGTTTTGGGAGGAGGGGGTCTGGAACCAATCCCTGGCAGGTACTGAGGGAGAACTGTGCTAAAGAGAAATTCACCTGTGGTAATTTGACCTGGGTAAATAACCTATTTCGCTTTCAAGGTTCTTCGAGAGAAACAGTGGATGATGTTTTTGCTTCATCACTTATAAACCACAATGCAACTGATTAACTATCATTCATTAATATATTATTCTTAACCGACACCTTGTCAGTTAAGGCATGATTATACACTGACTTGCAATTTTCTGTACCCTACTACCCAGTGCAAAACGAAACCTCTGGAGCTTCCTTTGCATCCGATACAAGGATAAAAATACTTTTAATTGCCGAAATAGACACTATTTCAAAGACCGGTTTGTACTTTTTATTAGCATTTCAAGGAACGCACAGTTGATCCTTGAACAACTTGGGGACTGGGAGCCAACTCCCACTGAGTTGATAAATCACATATAACTTGACTCACCAAAAACATAACTACTAATAGCCTACCATTGACTGGAAGCCTTACTAATTAAGAGATACAAACTTCTATGCATAAAATAAATATGAAACAAGGACATATACAGCACAGGGAAATACAGCCATTATTTTGTAATAACTTTAAATGGAATATAATCTATAAATATACTGACTATGTTGTACACCTGAGACTAATATTATAAATCACATGTAATTTATTTTTTTAAATGAAAAGGTAATGTGTAAAGGAAATTTGTATTTATTTACAGGCATAACAGTTTAATTCATGCATTAATAATGAAGAGACAGCAATATGATTGCTTTATGATATCCTAGTATAATAGATATAATGCTTCACAGTAGCTTAGCCTATACACTAATGAATAAACTGTTATAAAAAATTTTATGGCATACAGTATTACAGTCATATTCATAATACAGTACTGGAAATATTGTTACCAGTTTTTAAAAGAACACTTACCAGTGATGATAGGCTGATACACAGTTTCTCCAATTACAAGAGAAGCTACTGTACAGTAATTCTTTGAAAGCACTTACAAAACAGTAAGAAAACTAACACATTATTAATTCTGTATTAAATATCACTCCCCTTACGCCTATGCAAGGATAGGCTATCCACTTCAATACAGGTCTAGCGCACAATGGTCTACAGGATGAAGATGATGATAATGATAATGACGACACAAGGACATCTCATACAGTTCTTGCCTTACAGTTACTAGATTTTCACAGGAAGACACTCGCATACACACAACAGACAAGGTTATTAACTGAATGGCAAGGTGATTATTTACCATTCATTAAGTGGAAGTGGATCATCAAGAAGGTCTTCATCCTCATCATCTACATGTTGTGCAGTCTGAGGAGGCAGAGGAGGGGGAAGGGCAGGCAGGCACATTCAGTGTAACTTTACAGAAATACATCATAATTTCTGGCTGATTTTTTTTTTTTTTTGCTTTATAATTTCTCTAAAAACTGTTTCTCTATGGTACCAATCCTTCATTGCACCTTATGGTTTAGTTTCAGTAGCCGTATCACAGAAGGATCCATGTCGTAAAAGAAGTCAAAAGCAGTCTTGAAAAATCAGAGCCCTTCCGCCGGACTGTCTAATGTCAATTTCTTTTCTGGCACTGATTCTTCTACATCTTCTTCCACATCGTCTGGCATTGGTTTGAAAGAACTCATTTCCATCAAATCATCTTCTGTTAATTCCTCTGGTGTGGTGTTTATTAGCTACTGAATTTCTCCAAGATCGATATCTTGAAGCCCTTCACCCTCTTCCCACCTTTTCTGCCATATCCACAACCTCTTTCATGATTTCCTTGGTTGGCTCTGTTGTAATCCCATGAAGTCATGCACAACATCTGGACAGTTTTCTCCACCAGGAATTTATTGTTTCTGGCTTGATGGCTTACTCGGGTTTTGTTCATAACACCACAATGGCATCTTCAATTGTATAATCCTTTCAGATTTTCATGATGTTCTATGTGATCCCATACCATTGGCAATCCGTTCCATAGAATATCATGTGTAATTAGCCTTAAAGGTCCTTATGACCCTCTGAACTAGAAGCTAAATTAGAGATGTTGTGCTGGGGGCAAGTAACCACTTGGACATCTTTGGTGTTGAACTCATGGGGCTCTAGGTGGCCGGGGGCATTGTCCAGTACCTAAAAAATTCTTTAAATGGCAGTCCCTTAACTTGGCAAAGTTCTTCCTGACTTCAGGAACAAAGCACTGATGGAATCAATTTAGAAGAAGGGTCTTGTGGTCCAGGTCTTCTTGTACAATCAAAAGACTAGCATCCGGTGTTTATTTTTTCCCTTCAAGGCTTGGGCAATAGCAGCTTTACAGATAGGGGCAGTCCTGCTCATAAACCCAATGCATCTGCACTCAACAGCAGGGTTAGCCTGTCCCTTCCTGCCTTAAATCCCAGGGCTCGTTTCTCTTCCTTACTAATAAGTGGTCCTTTGTAGTATTTTTTTTCCAGAATAAGGGCACTTTTGTCTATATTAACAACCTGTCCAAGCAGGTATCTTTTCTCCTCAATTATTTTCTTAATGGCATCTGGGAATTCATTTATTGCCTCTTGGTTGGCAGAAGTTGTTTCTCCTGTTATCTTGACATTTTTAAAGCCGAACATCACTCTAAAATTTTCAAGCCATCCTTTGCTATCATTAAACTCTCCACCTTTAGATCCTTCACCTTCCTTTTGCTTTAAATTGTCACATAATGACTTTGCTTTTTCTCAAATAATATCACAGTCTATAGGTATGCCTTTCTTAAAGCAATCCTGCACCCACGTAAAAGCTGCATTTTCAATATGAGACAAAATTGTATTTCACAAAAAATCTAGGTTTCCATGTCTGCTGGTGTAGCTGCAGTGACAGTTTCAAGAATTTCCTTTCCTTTTTTTTTTTTTTTTTTTAACAAACGTTCTTATACTGGATTCATTTATCTTGAAACGGTGGACAACCACAACTGCAGACCTCAATCTACGGTACATATCAAGCAATTCAACTTTTTCTTGTAACGTCATCACTTTTTTCTGCTTCTTGGGAACACCTCCAGCATCACTAGTGGTACTTTGTATGGGTCCCATGGTGTTATTCAAGGTTTACGCTATTGCACTAAACATGATGAAAAATACTCTAGAACCTCGAGAGATCACTTTTTACTGTGATACACAATCCAATGGAGAGATGAACTGCTCACATGGACATGATTAGCCTCACATGACATTTTAAGCAGATACTTGCAACTCTTGAGCTCACTGCAATAGCAACAGGAAGTGGCTAAGAAATTAGTACAGTAGTACAGTGTGTGCTACAGTTAATTTTATGCATTCATGAATACTGTTTTTGTTTGTTTATATTTCTCTCGACTGAAAATTGTGCCATATACAATCTGTTAGTGTTTGTGTGCCTAAGTTTTGATAAATTTTAACTTTTTATATCAGATTTGTATATGTTTTATGGAAGTATACAATAAAATAAATTAGTATCTACATATATTTTAGGCATTAAGATATTTAACTTTTTCTTAATTTTTTAAAATATTTCTAGGCTACGTGGTTAATCTGTTTCTTCAAAGTGTTGCAAATTTCAAAAAAGTTTTCCAATATATTTACTGAAAAAAAAAAGGACTCCATGTATAAGTGAACCCACTCAGTCCAAACCTGTGCTGTTCAAGGGTCAGCTGTGTATATTAAAGTAACAAGAGCCAAAATTGGGCTGAATAGACACTTAGAATAAATTTTTTAAAAAAAACTTCTTATGGATAAAACATATTAATTCATGTAACAAATACCTTGTGAACAATCATTATGTGAAAGGAAACATCAGGGATCCAAAAAAGAATGGCTGTGCCTTTAAAGAGCTTAAAATGTAGCCCTCTAAGATGTGCAGACAAACAACCATAATATCAGATGCAGTGTCAAAATGCCATAGGAAAGGTAAAAGGAGGGACTTCCCTGGTGGTGCAGGGGTTGAGAATCCGCCTGCCAATTCAGGGGACACGGGTTCAAGCCCTGGTCTGGGAAGATCCCACATGCCGCACAGCAACGAAGTCCATGCGCCACAACTACTGAGCCTGTGCTCTAGAGCTCATGAGCCACAACTACTGAGCCCACGTGCCATAACTACTGAAGCCCACATGCCTAGAGTCTGAGCTCTGCAACGATAAGCCACCACAGTGAGAAGCCCATGCACCGCAACAAAGAGTAGCCCCCACACGCCGCAACTAGAGAAAGCCCGCACATAGAAATGAAGACCCAATGCAGCCAAAACTAAATTAATTAATTAATTTTTTTAAAAAAGATAAAAGGAAAAAACGTCAGAGCCTAGAACCAAGAACAGCTCAGGGAAGAGAAGCTCTCGATCTGCACTTTGAAAGGTGGGTAGGATTTTTAGAGTGGAAAATGGTAAGAGAAGACCATTCAACATGGAGACAATGTAGAAACAATGAAAAATGTAGACCACTTTCCAGGAATAGAAAGTATAGAAAATAGGAGAGTTTGGAAATATCTAAGGTAGATGAAGTGAAAGCTGAAAATTGAAAAGGTAGACAGAAATGTCACTGCCACACTAAAGATTTTGGGTTCTATTCCAGGGTCTTTAAATATCTTTGCTCAAATACCCCCAAAGGAATTTTTTTTTTTTTTTTTTTTTTTGCAGTACGCGGGCCTCTCACTGTTGTGGCCTCTCCCATTGCGGAGCGCAGGCTCAGCGGCCATGGCTCATGGGCCTAGCCGCTCCGCGGCATGTGGGATCTTCCCGGACCGGGGCACGAACCCGTGTCCCCTGCATCGGCAGGCGGACTCTCAACCACTGCACCACCAGGGAAGCCTCCCAAAGGAATTTTTAAAAACTGTATAGTTCCTTGCATAATTTTTTCTTTACAGTATTTTGTCTTTAAGTTTACATAGTGGCAAGGATGTAATCTCCAGCAATATCATAAATACTGACATTAAAAAAAAACCCTGTTACATCATTCTTTTAATGTCTACTGTAATTCACAATCATCCACTTAAAAATATCTGCATACACTCTTCTTAAATAATCAGAAATTCTATATTATTTTTCTTTCTTTTTTAAAATTTATTTATTTTTGGCTGCATTGGGTCTTCGTTGCTGCGCGCAGGCTTTCTCTAGTTGCGGTGAGCGGGGCCTACTCTTCGTTGCGGTGCGTGGGCTTCTCATTGAAGTGGCTTCTCTTGTTGCAGAGCACGGGCTCTAGGTGCACGGGCTTCAGTAGTTGTGGCTCGCGGGCTCTAGAGTGCAGGCTTAGTAGTTGTGGCACATGGGGCTTAGCTGCTCCGCGGCATGTGGGATCTTCCCGGACCAGGGCTCGAACCCATATTCCCTCCATTGGCAGGCGGATTCTTAACCATTGAGCGATGAGGGAAGCCTTCTTTTTCTTTCTTGAACTCCTGCTTCCATTCCCTTCTCCCACTTAATTTTATCCTAAAATTCTCAAAAGTCTTATTGATAAAGCGTCCATATTTTTCTTGGAAAAAAATATATTTAGGGCTTCCCTGGTGGCGCAGTGGTTGAGAGTCTGCCTGCCGATGCAGGGGACACGGGTTCATGCCCCAGTCCAGGAAGATTCCACATGCCGCGGAGCGGCTGGGAGCCACGGCCATTGAGCCTGCGCGTCCGGAGCCTGTGCTCCACAACGGGAGAGGCCACAACAGTGAGAGGCCCACATACCGCCAAAAAAAAAAAAAAATATATATATATATACACACACACACACACAGATATGTATATGTATATAATATATAAATAGAATTTAATTTGTTCCCTGTTATAAGGCTGTGATTTTACAATAATATTTCAGGCTAAGTTATCATTACCATGATTATCAGTACCCAATTGATCAAAACAAATATTTTACAAATTTTAATAAATGATTAAATATAAAGGTAAAAATATTATTGGAAATGTATCCCTTAATAAGGTGAGGCCTTTAAAAGAAAAAAGCTTATTTCATGCATCAGTGGATGAATATCACGTATTACAGAAGTAGATTTGCATCAATTCTAATTCTATTTTTTGGCTTTTATAGATACTTCTAGATATTATATAAATAAGTATGAGAGTAAAAGGAGTTCTGTTATAAAAATATCCCTCAATTCTTTGAACTCTTGAGTTATACACCAAAATCACAATGCTCTAGCATCAAAAATTATTTTTAGCTATCATCTGACAATTCTACTGGATCCACCTTAATTTTTTAAAGTAAGGAATTAGATATTATCTAATCAAGGAGAAGACATTATTAGAGTCCAGTTACCACCAATATTTTAAGCTGCCCCTATTTCGACACTTCAAAAATTTCATGACTTGAGCTAACGTGTAAGATTCAGGATGACCTGTAAGGCAGACATTTCTTTTTTCAGATGAGAAAGGGACAGTTGTAAAAGAAGTCATAGGAAAAGAAAACCCACAGTTTGCATCCCACACCTCCAAAGATGGCAGATCAATTTGAAAAAACTGAGACTCTACAAACTGATGCTCATAAAATTATCTATGCCTGGAAAGTTCCTGGGAAGTGTTTGTATATCTCCTGGGGCACATGCACCCAGTTATAAGACTGCTAGCAACAGGGGACGACAGTTGTTTTTATTTATTTTTGGCTGTGTCAGGTCTTAGCTGCAGCATGCAGGCTCTTTGTTGCAGTGTGTGGGCTCTCTAGTTGAGGTGCGTGGGCTCAGTAGCTGCTGCACTGGGGCTTAGTTGCCCCGCAGCATGTGGGATCTTAGTTCCTCGACCAGGGATCAAACCCACATCTCCTGAATTGGAAGGTGGATTCTCAACCAGTGGACCACCAGGGAAGTCCCAACAGACAGTTTTTGATCAAGGAAGTAATACAATTATAAGTGTGCTTTAGAAATATGAAGCTGGAAACAATATACAGATTGGATTGGGAGAAGAAACTGTTCAAAGTAAGGAGGCAAATAGAGACCTTCCTATAGATTAGGAAGTATTAAAGAGGATATGGACTAGAATATTACCTTTGAAAAGAGTGAAAGACATTATAGAATAAGAACCAAAATGGTTTAGTAACTAAAATTTGATGTGGGAAATAAATCTATCATTTCCTTCTCTCATTTTTTCACCCAGTGAATAAATATTTAAGTTCTTGATATATGGCTACTGTGAAGGCAAACATAAAATGATGGGATATAGAAAGACAGTTCAGTGAAATTATTTAGGTGCTATGAGAGAATAGTGGCACAGGTCTTCGGGCCGTCTCCTAAAAACTAGAGGAAATCATCAGCAGGATTGTAAGCCGGATAGATTTGAAGGGGCGAGAGTACCTCTGGAAGACTTTGAGATCTTCTTGCAGATTCCAATTCACTAGCTTGGGTTTCCCTTCTTATGTTCAATGTGATATCAAAATCTGTCCATTTTTTCCTTTAAAAGGGGTGCTGGATTTGTACCTTCTTGTTCCTCTTACTACACAACTAGATTGCCTTTAATTTTGTTGAAAGCAAAGAATTTGATCTTATCTGATCTGCAACGGAAGTTACCCAGTTATTAGGGTCCAATTATATACCAGTATTTCAAATTGTCCCTTCTGTGGCACTTGAGAAACTTTTACAGCCTGGAGCAATGTACAAGATTCAGAAAGAATCTTAAATAGAACTGTCAGCGTCTGCATTCCCTACTCAAGAAGTATAATGTATACCTATTTCCAAATATATCAAGGCCTACCTCTGTTCCCCAATGATTAAGTCTCTCATTAAGAGACTGGTCTCTCTTTTGACCTAATCTTTTGATAAATATTATTTCTCACTGATTGCAACATGCCACCTGCACTTTCATGAGATTATTCCCCCCAACATGGACCAACACAGCTAGATTCATTCCCATCTCTCCTTATACCATCCCCCCACTCATAACAAATGCTTAAAACTCCTCCCACCTAATGTCTAGCCCCCTTCAAACTCTACTTCTATGTGAAGTCTTCTCTGTTATTCCTACACATAATATTTTATTTTATCTTGATTCCCAGTGTATTTAATGTAATAAATTAATACAATTCCATTTCCATTTACTGGGTTATATAAGGTTGATCTTACTATTTCTCTTCTTTTTCAAAGGAACTTCCCTTCTCCATGTAGTCAAAGTTTTCACTGTTAAATATAAAGGGACAGAATTTTATTCCATATATTACCTTTTAGATGCACATATTCATACTCAAATCTTCTAATGTACCATGAAGTCTAAAAAAATTAAAGCATCATCTAGTTCTCTAGGAAATTACTATTAATTTTTGGAAAACCTTGGGAAAGGATTTTCTTCTGTGGGATTGAGACATTCTTTCCCCTTCTCCCAAACCATAAATTCAAAGCAATCAACAATTAAGGACAAAACCCCTGATATTCCCACTGTCATATTCCTTATTAGCAATAAGGCCTGGCTTCATATAATCTACTTTTAAAACAGAGTAACTAAACTAGGCTTTAAAAAAAAAAACAATAAAACTCAACTTACATTAATAATACTTTTTTAAAGTATGATCTTTATTAATATTATTAATTAAAATTTTTACTCCAAAAGTACACTTCTCCCTCAAATTAATAAACTTTAAATAAAAGAAAATTTAAATTCATCCTGGCTAGATCCAATATCTTAATGGAAATAAAGAAGACTGCTACTTCAAAGTCACAGTAGTGAAAGAAATCTGATATATGAAAGAAATGACTCTTATCAGAGAGTTGAGAAAAGCTGGCCAAAGTGTCACGTCTTAGCAATCAGGTTCTTGTCGATTTTTGAATTAGATTTATAAATAAAAACAGAACAGTAGGTTGGAAAGTCATTCAAGCGAAACATCCAACCAATGATTAATTACCCCACTTCTCTAACATTCCTATCAAACAGACTCCCTAGCAGATGTTCAAGTATTTCTTATGATTAGAAACCCTTGATTTATCAAATTAGTCCATTCTGTCAGACGAAAGCTCTGAAATAAACTTCCTAAAGGAAGTCAAAAATCTGTCACATTTTAGCTTCGTCCAGCAATTCTACCACTACCCTTTGGGGTCATAAATAATTTAATATGTTATCACCACCCTTTTCCCTTTAAATATTTAAAAATAACTTCACATCTTTACATTTTCTTCTTTTATGAGCTGAATATGTCCAGTTCCTTCCACATTATTTCACATGCCATGAATTTTAACTTTCCCACCTTCTCAGTCTCTCTCTTACCTATTAATGGCTTTTTCAAGTGTGACTCTCCCAAAGAATACAACTTTATCATGTCACACCTACCAGCTGAGAATACAGCAGGAAACTCATCATCCCTCTTTTGGATGACATACTCAATGAGGATGTGACAGTGGGGTCAACAGGCCAAATAATATTGTAGGGGAAGAAAATTTTCCCTTCTACCCTTCTAGGTTCTGTGTGTGTGGTCTAAGAATTAAATTGACATAATACAGATTAACAGAAGAAAAAACCCAATTTTAATTATGTATGTATGTACAGGAAACTCTCAGCGATATGAGACACCAAAGGCCACCAGATGATTGAGGCTTATACATCATCCTGAGCTAAGAAAAGGGGTAGGGGTTTGGGGCTTCAAAGGGGTGGGAGGGTAACTCATGGGAAAGGGAGAAGAGAAAATGTTGGGTAAATAAAGTTTGCCCTACCATGTAGGATAAGTCTCTCAGGTGGAGTTATCTCTGGTAATGTCAGTATCTTTCTTCCTCGTTCAGGCCCTCTTTCTAAGGTAAATTTCCTTAACAAAAGGGTAACTCCTGCTCTGTTTCAGAGCTTCTCCTGTGTCTGCATTTCTCAAAATAAAAAACTCAAAATAATGCTTACGTCAAAGAGTCATATTTTGGGGTGGCATATGCTGCTACCCTTCAATATGAGTGTTCCATGAGTAAAAATAATTTAAGAAAATGGCCTAACTTCACTGCACCTTTGCCTTCCATTTATATGTGTATATAAAAATATATTTAATACTCTAAAGTTTCCATCTTACCCAAAAATAGCAGAAATTTTAAATACAATTAGGACATTTACTATTAGAATTACCAATCCTGCCCAGACTTCAAAATCTTAAATTATGCTATAAAAAAGCCTACTGCTTTAAGAAAGTCAGCTCAATTTTATAATCTAAATAGTCTGAAGCAAAAACATTTCATTATTTACACAATCCACTCATTTCTTTAACACTCTCAGAAGCTAATGAGCATAATATGAGATTAGATAGTGCTCTCCTCTTTGTGGGAAAAGTTCAAGCAAAGAAGACAAAAAGCAAGGGTTATCCCCACAGATAGAAAGCAAAGCAACGTCTTAAGTCCAGACAAATGTTTATACCTTGATGTGCTATTTTGCAATATTTCAAGGAGAAGAGATGTTCAACAGAAAACAAAAACAGAAATAGTTTCTTCCTTATTAGGAAACCATTAAAATGGAAGTCATATTTGCTAAATTCCTAGAAGAGATGAGTCATTATCTAGAGCAGAAGTAGTGAGGTGTTGAAGGCTCTTGCACAGATCTTAAACGTAGTCAACTGCCAAACCGTGTTTCTCTCATTGCTTATGAAATGATCAAGATTTTAAAAGTCAAAGGAAGACTGTCAGGCAGAAAGCCTGGAAGAATCAAGTAAAGTCTGGAAGAATGAGCCTCCAGTCTCTGACATTTTAAATATTTTCATTTCTCAAAAAAAAAAAAACAAAATTCTCATATGGTTTAGGCTGTCCTTTCTTTATGGTCTGAAATAAACCCCTTAATTGTCCACAGCTAAATTCTCCCCATTCAAACCGTCTAGGTATCCAAAACACCCTGAGAATAAATACGACACAGAGTTCGTTAGTTCCTTAGAGGCAAGTAAAATTTGAAATCAGAATACAACTACTGTCCCTATATTTGCTATATATTTTAAATAATTCCTGTAAAGGAATTTGTGAATAGAGATGCTATGGTTTGAATATCCATGTCCCCCCTCAAAATTCAAATGTTAAATCCTAATGCCCAATGTGATAGTATTAGGAGGTGGGTCATTTGGGAGGTTGATTAGGTCTTAAGGACAGGGCCCTCATGAATGGTATTGATGTCCTTACAAAAGAGACTCTAGAGGGATCCCCAGTCCTCTTCCACCATTTGTGGATACAATGAGAGGTCTGTGACGTAGAAAAGGGCCCTCATCTGACCTTGCTGGAATCCTGAACTCAGACTTCCAGCCTCCAAAACTGTCGAGATAACTTTGTTTTTTATAAGCCACCTGGTTATAGCATTTTGTTATAATAGCCTGAAAGAATTAAGGCAAGAGATTTATTAGAAACATGTTGAGGTAAAGTCCTCTACAGTGAATCAAACAGTATTTAGAGGAGAATTAGGCCCATTTCTTACTGCCAACCAAGTTTAGTGAGTTATAAATTTTCGGAGCTAAGTGTTTCATTTGCTGAGTAAGTGACATTGTCTGCTGTCCTAATAACTACTGTTAATGAATATACATTCTTACGTTTAGAGGGTGAAGTGGAAGAGGAGACACATGGCCACCAAGATAATCAATACCAATGGCCAAATAAACCTTCAGAGGTGTCACAAAGGACTATGAGAAAATTAGAACACGTATCTCCATGAGCAAGCCTACTGGGGGGGGGGCTGAAAATATTTTATAGTTTGACCTGGGAAGGGGTTGCACAGAGGTGTACACGTGGGAAATTTATCAAGCTGTATCTTACATTTGGTGCACTTCACTCTATGTAAGTTACATCTCAATAAGGAAGGGAAAAAATGCACCTATAAGTTGACCTTGTCTCAGTGGCTCTAAAATCCACTTCTGCTTTGGAGTTAAGTCCTTCAGTTATTATAATGGTCAGGAGTCCTCTGTGGGTCCCTCCACAGCTTTTATGCACCAATGTCATTCATGTTAAGACCCTGTAACACTCTTGAGCATACATGTCCCTCCCTGTTTAATCAAAGGTAGGAAAACCAGGGCTAACATCTGATTTACAAGGGAGCAGAAAACTTGCAACTTGTATTATATCAAAAGATTTCTGTGCCCAAAAGTTCTTTCCATCAACCTGACAGAATCCTAGGAATGTCCACTCAATCAAAACTTTTGAGTAAATGGATTGAAGTATTTAACAGAAACACAATTTTTTTCAGGTTTTCTAATGTCACCTAAAAAGGCTTTGAAGGGATGGAACACAGAGCAAGTGTTTATTTGGTGTGTTTCAAAAACCCAGAGTATGACTACTACCCAGGAAGGACAGACCTAAATATCATATCAGGATGTTGTCTGATGGCAGGAATGGGGAAACTGGTGGCATGAGAGGGAGAGATCTCTCAACTGGAGAAATTGTTCAAGTATTAACAGTGCCACCACCCCATCCCCTCACCACCGGAGACAGATGTTGGAAATCTGAGTGTGGGAAGCGTGGAGAAAGGCAGGGGAAAGGGGACAAAAACTACTTTCCAAAAATTAATCAGCCCTAATGCAGAAGAACCCACACTGGAATAATGAACAGGGAAACTTGGTTTCAGTCCCAAATCTGTCACTACGTAGCTGTGTAGTTATCACTTAATTTCTCCCATTCACCATTTCTTCATCTGTAAAAGGAAGAGGTAAAACAAGATGAT
This sequence comes from Lagenorhynchus albirostris, assembly GCF_949774975.1. Taxonomy (NCBI): domain Eukaryota; kingdom Metazoa; phylum Chordata; class Mammalia; order Artiodactyla; family Delphinidae; genus Lagenorhynchus; species Lagenorhynchus albirostris. Next base: position 88,577,242 of record NC_083105.1, read on the forward strand.
GTATAAGCCCAGTGATTCCAAGTGCTCCAGTCTTGCTGAATTATAATGTCTCCTACTGTATCCTGGGGGGTTCTATAATTTTTCAGTTAGGAAGGAGAAATGTTTCCACTTGGAGCAGGAGGTTGTCATTGTTTATTTTCATGTCTACCGTAGCAACATTCAAACATGCCAGGATCACAGAAATGTCTGGCTCTCACCACAGTGTCCTCTTGCTGGCATGCTTTCCAAAAAAGCAGACTTGACACAATAAAGTACAAAATCATGGGGAACTCCTACATCTAGCCTGAGACAATGCATCACCATCGGCATTTGAGTTCGGCCTCTGTTAGTATTTTTGCTCATAGGACCAATTTCCCCCAGGCTTTTGTGTTGGAATTCATAGGTAATTGTCCCCAGGAGACAGTCACTGGGTTTCACTGAAGGTGTATACTCTTAAAAGTTAAAATTATGAACACTGTTCTATTTCAGGGGGGAAAACCTGCTGACAGAGGTAAAGATGCACAGCTAGCAAAAGCCCAAAGATTTTAAATATAAGTTCTTTTCTGGACATTTCCAAGCAATACCTCAAAAAAGCAATCTCTAATGGGTTGAACTGTGGTTTGCGACAATAGAATGACATCAGTGAGTCTGTCAATGACGATAACACCCAATGACTTACAGGATGCAAAGTGCTGCAGACCCATGGATGTGAAAGTCCTGACACATTATCAAGGATCTTGCACTATCAAGATAACTCAGATAACTCAGTCAGCATTGTTCCCGCTCAGAAAACAAGTTTCCAAGACAGGGTCAGGACCTTAGGGACTGTGGCAACCATCGAATCCCGGACAGATTAAGTAGAATGGGTCTAATTCATCTGGCAACTACTACCTCTGGGAGGGCTCACTGTCCATCTACTGTTACCCCCACAAACATCTGCCCAACCCCTGGACTGGAGTGGAGAGAGGTGGGAGAGAAGGGATATAGGAGAGGAGGTTTAAAATAAAAATTGTGGCTGCAGATGTAGGATCCAGAGAGAAAAATTCTCTCAGTTACCTTCATCCTGACCCTGCTGTTATAAATGTGCTCCATGAAATTCTACCAGAAAAAGAAAAAGAGGTAAAGAGGGATCTGGATGAAGATGGCAGTGTAGGAGGATCCTGAGCTCACCTCCTCCCACGGACACACCCAAACTACAGCTACTACAGAACAGCTGTTTCTGAGAATGACCTGATGACCAGAAGAACAGACTTTCTACAACTAAGGATGTAAAGAAAAGGCCACATCAAGAGGGGTAGGAGGGACAGAGACGTGATCCAGGCAGAACCCACACCCACAGTATGGTGACCTACAAGCAGGAAGGATGTCACCATCGTGAAGTTATCCCATGGAGCGTGAGAGGTCCAAACCTCCTTAGCCCAGGGGACCTGCACTAGGAAGACAAGTCCCCATCGCATTTTGCTTTGAAAACTAACAGGGTTATGTCCAGGAGAGCCAGAGGGCTGTGGGAAACAGACTCCGCTCTAGAAGGGCTTGTCCATAAGCTCACTCACTCTGAGTCCCACTCCAGATACAGCAGCTTGAAAAGTACCTGGGTCATAGGGGAAGGATGACTGGCTAATTTTAGGGTATGTGCTAGAGGGGCAGGGATCTGATGCAACTGTCTCTAGGTATAGAAGCACCAGTGGGAGACTTTTTTTTTTTTTTAACTCTCCTTACACCTAGCTGGCCCAGTGCTGGAGGGCACCATTTCTGTCACTCTCCATCAACCTACCTAACACTGTGTGCCAGGCCCCAGTGTTCCCCTAAGGACCAGCCCTGCCCAAACCACCCAAGCTGGCCAGAAGCTCCAAAGTAGCTCTGCCGCATCTGGCACCGGCGCCCCTCCAAAGCAGCTCCCACTCCAAGGGGCTGGTCCTAACTACCAGCATGCCTGTGGTAGGCATGCCGTAGGCCAGGGAATAGCCCCACCCACCAGGTCAATAGTCACGATCCAACCACAACTGGAGGGTGCACACAACCCACACATGAAATACCCTTAGAGCACCTGGCTGTGGTGACCAGGGGGACTGAGCAACGGGACCCCATAGGACAACTTGTACATAAGGCCGCTCTTTCAAGACCAGGAAATATAGCTGATGTACCTAATATATATAAACAAAGACAGAGAGTTAAGCAAAATGACGATACAAAAGAATACCTTCCCAATGAAAGAACAAGACAAAACCTCAGGAAAAAAAAACTGAGTGAAATGGAGATAAGCAGTTGACTAGATAAAAAATTCAAAATAATAGTCATAAAAATGCTCACCAAACTTGGGGGGAAGAATGGATGAACTCAGTGAGAACTTCAACAAAGAGACAAAAACTTTTAAAAAGAAACCAATCAGAAATGAAGAATACAATAACTGAAATAAAAATACAATAACTGAAATAAAAAAATACACTAGAAGGGATCAACAGCATATCAGAGGATGCAGAAGAACAGATCAGTGATTTGGTAGACAGAGCAGTGGAAATAACGCACCTGGAACAGCAAAATAAAAAAATGAAGATAGTTTAAGGGATATCTGGGATATCTAGCATACTAACATTCCACTATAGAGGTCCCAGAAGGAGAAGAGATAAAGGGAAAGAAACCCTATCTGAAGAAGTAATGGCTGAAAACTTCCCTAACCTGAGAAAGGAAACAGACATCCAAGTCCAAGAAGCACAGAGAGTTCCAAACAATGCGAACCAGGACAAATGATAATTAAAATGTCAAAAGTTAAAGAGAGAATCTTAAAAGCAGCAACAGAAAAACAACTAGTTGTGCACAAAAGGTACCCTCATAAGGCTATCAGCTGATTTTTCAGCAGAAACTTTACAGGCCAGAAGCAACTGGAATGGTATAATCAAAGTACTGAAAGGAAAAAACTTACAACCAAGAGTACTCTAACTATTAAGGTTGTCATTCAGAACTGAAGGAGAGATAAAGAGATCCCAGGAAAGCAAAAGCTAAAGGCCTTCACTACCACTAAACCAGCCTTAAAAGAAATAGTAAAGAGACTTCATTAAATGGAAAAGAAAGTCCTTCACTAGAATCAAGAAAACTATGAAAAAAAAATTTCACTGGTAAAGGCAAACATATAATAAAGATAGTGGACCAACCACCTATAAGGCTAGTATGAAGGTTAAAAGACAAAAGTATTAAAATCATCCATATCTAAAATATTTAGTTAAGCAATACACACAATAAAAAGATGTAAAACATGACATCAAAAACATGAAATTTAGGTGGGGGGAGTAAAAATGTAGTGCTTTTAGAATTTGCTCAAACATAAGCAACCATCAACTTAAAACAGAACGCTATATACATAGGTATATTTATATATGAATTTCATGGCAATCACAGACCAAAAACATATAACAGATACACACGAAAAATAAAGAGAAACAAATATAAACAAAACACTAAAGAATGTCATCGAATCTCAAGGGAAGAGAACATGAGAAAAAGAAAGGAATGGAGAAGAACTACAAAAACAACCAGAAAACAATTAACAAAATGGCAATAAGTATATACCTATCAACAATTACTTTAAATGTAAATGGACTAAATGCACCAGTCAAAAGACGTAAGGTGCCTGAATAGATCTTAAAAAAAGAGCCATACATATGCTGCCTACAAGAGACACTTCAGATCTAAAGACACACACAAACAAAATGAAGGAATGGAAAAAGATATACCATACAAATGCAAACAAAAAGAAAACTGAAGTAGCAATACTTACCTCAGACAAAATAGACTTTAAATCAAAGACTGTAACAAGAGACAAAGAAGGGAATTACATAATAATAAAGGGACCAATCCAACAAGAGGTTATAACACTTGTAAATATTTATGCACCCGACATAGGAGCACCTAAATACACAAAACAAATATTGACAGACGCAAAGGGAGATATTGACAGTAATATGATATTAGTACAGGACCTTAACACTCCACTTATATCAATGGACAGATCATCCAAACAGAAAATCAATAAGGAACCATTGGCCTTGAATGACACATTAGACCAGATGCACTAAATAAATAGATATATACAGTACTTTTGACCCAAATATAGCAGAATACACACTCTCTTCAAGTAGACATGAAACATTCTCCAGTATAGATCACATGTAAGGCCATAAAACAAGTCTCAAAATAGTTAAAACTGAAATCACATCAAGCATATTTGAACCACAATAGTACAAAATTAGAAAACAATTACAAGAAGAAAACTGGAAAAAACACACACGTGTGTAAGCTAAACAACACGCTACTTCAAACAATCAACAGGGCAATGACTAAATCAGAGGGGAAATTTTTAAAAAATAATTAGAGACAAATGAAAATGTAAACACAAATTTCCAAAATCTACAGGACACGGCAAAAGCAGTACTAAGAGGGAAGTTCATAACAAGAGAGGCATACCTCAAGCAATAATAAAAATCTCAAAGAATATAATCTTACCTCTTTTAAAAGGACTATTAAAAAGCCCAAAGTTAGTAGAAGGAAGGAAATAATAACTATTAGAGTGGCTATAAATGAAATGGAGACAGAAAGAAAGAAAACAACAGAAAAAGATCAATGAAACTAAGTACTGATTCTTTGAAAAGATAAACAAAATTGATAAACCTTTACCCAGATTCATCAAGAACAAAAGAGATGGAACAAACAAATAGAATCAAAAATGAAAGAGAAGTTATAACCCATACCACAGAAATACAAAGGATCGTAAGAGATTACTACAATTATATGCCAATAAAATGGGCAATCTAGGAGAAATGGACATATTTTTATAAATATACAATCTTCTAAGACTGAAACAGAAAAAAATAGAAAATTTGAACAGACTGATCACTAGTAAAGAAATTGAACCAGTAATCAAAAAAATTCCAACAAACAAAAGTCCAGGACATGATAGCTTCACAGGTTAATTCTCAAAACACTTAAAGAGTTAATACCTATCCTCTCCATCGAGTCCAAAGAAAATGAAGAGGAAGGGAAGCTTCCAAACTCATTCTTCAAGGCCAGCATTATTCCAATACCAAAACCAGATAAAGACAGTACAAAAAAAGAAAATTATAGGCCAATATCCCTGATGAACACAGATGCAAAAACCTTCAACAAAATTTTAGCAAACTGAATTCAACAAAATATAAAAAGGATCATACACCATGATCAAGTGGGAGTTATCCCAGGATACAAGCATGTTTCAATATCCACAAGTTAATCAGTGTGGTACAGCATGTTATCCTTTGTTTAAAGGATAAAAATCATATGAGCATCTCAAGAGATGCATAAAAAACATTTGACAAAATTCAACACCCATTTCTGATGAAAACTCAACAAAGTTGGTATAGAAGTAATATACCTCAGCATAATAAAGGCCAAATATAACAAATTCACAGTTAACATAATACTCAGGTGAAAACCTGAAAGTTTCTCCTCTAAGATCTAGAACAATCTTAGAAGGGTGCCCACTATGGACACTTTTATTCAACATACTATTAGAAGTCCTAGCCAGGACAATCAGACAATGAAAAGAGAGAGAGAGAGAGAAAGAGAGAAAAGGAACCGAAACTGGAAAGGAAGAAGTAAAACTGTCATTATTTGCTGATGACCTGATATTACATATAGGAAACCCTAAAGACTCCACCAAAAAAAACCTATTAGCACTAATGAATGCATTCAATAAAGCTGTAGGATACAAAATCAGTATAAAGAACTCTCTTGCATTTCTATACACTAATAACAAACTATCAAAGAAATAAAGAAAACAATCCCATTTACAATTGCATCAAAAAGAATAAAATGCCTAGGACGAAATTTAACTAAAGAGGTGAAAGCCCTGTTCTCTGAAAACTATAAGACACTGATGAAAAAAACTGAGGATAACATAAATAAATAGCAATATAAACAAGCAGGGGAGACCTTCAAGATGGTGGAGGAGTAAGACGTGGAGATCGCCTCCCTCCCCAAAAATACATCAAAAATACATCTACATGTGGAACAACTCCTACAGAACACCTACTGAATGCTGGCAGAAGACCTCAGACTTCCCAAAAGGCAAGAAAATCCCCATGTACCTGGGTAGGGCAAAAGAAAAAAGAAAAAACAGAAACAAAAGAATAGGGACAGGACCTGCACCTCTGGGAGGGAGCTGTGGAGAAGGAAAAGTTTCCACACACTAGGAAGCCCTGTCACTGGCAGAGACAGGGGCTGGGCTGGGGGGAAGCTTTGGAGCCACAGAGGAGAGCACAGCAACAGAGGTGCAGAGGGCAAAGCGGAGAGATTTCCGCACAGAGGATCGGTGCCGACCAGCATTCACCAACCTGAGACCAACCTTGTCTGCTCACCCACCAGGGTGGGTAGGGGCTGGGAGCTGAGGCTCGGGCTTCGGAGGTCAGACCCTAGGGAGAGGCCTGGGGTTGGCTGCATGAACACAGCCTGAAAGGGGTTAGTGCACCACAGCTAGCCGGGAGGGAGTAAGGGAAAAAGTCTGGACCTGACACAGAGGCAAGAGACCACTGTTTCAGGGTGCATGAGGAGAGGCGATTCCTTCCCCCTGTGCCCACAGAAGGCAGAGTACCACCTGCGTGAGCTCCAGAGACAGGCACAAGCCACGGCTATAAGCTCAGATCCCAGAGACGGGCATGAAAGGCTAACGCTGCTGCCACTGCCAACAAGAAGCCTGTGTGCGAGCACAGGTCACTCTCCACACCTGCCCTCCCGGGAGCCCGTGCAGCCCGCCACTGCCAGGGTCCTGAGGTGCAGGGACAACTTCCCCGGGAGAACACACGCCACGCCTCAGGATGTTGCAAGGTCACGCTGGTCTCTGACTCCACAGGCTCGCCCCACATTCCAATTATGACTACCATACCCCTCCCTCTCCCTGACCTAAGTGAGCAAGACAGCCCTAATCAGCCACTGTTTAACCCCTCTTGTCTGGGTGGGGAACAGGTGCCTGAGGGTGACCTACATGCAGAGGCGGGGCCAAAACCAAAGCTGAACCCCAGGAGCTGTGCGAACAAAGAAGAGAAAGGGAAATTTCTCTGTGCAGCCTCAGGAGCAGCGGATTAAAACCCCACAATGAACTTGATGAACCCTACATCTGTTGAATACCTGAACAGACAACGAGTGTTCCCAAAATTGATGCGGTGGACTTTGGGAGCAACTGTAGACTGGGGTTTGCTTCCTGTGACTGATTTGTTTCTGATTTTTATGTTTATTTTAGTTTAGCTTTCAGTGGTTGTTATCACTGGTACCTTTGTTTATTGGATTGGTTTCTCCTTTTTTTAAATTTATTTTAGTTTATTATTTTTTATTTTATTATTCGTTTTCCTTTTTTTCCTTCCTTTTCTTCTCAGCCATGTGGCTGGCACAGCCTTGGTGCTATGGCCGGGTGTCAGGCCTGAGTCTCTGAGGTGGAAGAGCCGAGTCCAGGACACTAACCACCAGAGACCTCCCGGCCCCACAGAAAATCAATCGGCAAGAGCTCTCGCAGAGATCCCGTCTCAACACTAAGACCCAGTTCCACCCAATGACCAGCAAACTCCAGTGCTGGATGCCCCATGCCAAACAACTAAGAAGACAGGAATACAACCCCGCCCATTAGCAAAGAGGCTGCCTCAAATCATACTAAGTTCACAGACACCCCAAAACACACCACCGGACATGGCCCTGCCCCCCAGAAAGACAAGATCTAGCACCACCCACCAGAACACAGGCACCAGTACCCTACACAAGGAAGCCTGCACAAGCCACTGAACCAAGCTCACCCACTAGGGACAGACACCAAAAGCAACAGGAACTACAAACCTGCAGCGTGTGAAAAGGAGACCCCAAACACAGTAAGTTAAACAAAATGAGAAGACAGAGAAATATGCAGCAGATGAAGGAGCAAGGTAAAAACCCACCAGACCAAACAAATGAAGAGGAAATAGGCCATCTACCTGAAAAAGAATTCAGAGTAATGACAGTAAGGATGATACAAAATCTTGGAAATAGAATGGAGAAAATACAAGAAACGTTTAACAAGGACCTAGAAGAACTAAAGAGCAAACAAACGATGATGAACAACAAATAAATTAAATAAAAAATTCTCTAGAAGGAATCAATAGCAGAAGAACTGAGGCAGAAGAACGGATAAGTGACCAGGAAGATAAGATAATGGAAATAACTATCACAGAGCAGAATAAAGAAAACATAATGAAAAGTATTGAGGACAGTCTCAGAGACCTCTAGGACAACATTAAATGCACCAACATTTGAATTATACGGGTTCCAGAAGAAGAAGAGAAAAACAAAGGGACTGAGAAAATTTTTGAAGAGATTATAGTTGAAAACTTCACTCATATGGGAAAGGAAATAGTCAAGTCCAGGAAGCGCAGAGAATCCCACACAGGATAAATCAAAGGAGAAACACGTCAAAATACATATTAATCAAACTATCAAAAATCAAATACAAAGAAAAAATATTAAAAGCAGCAAGGGAAAAGCAACAAAAAACATACAAGGGAATCCCCATAACGTTAACAGCTGATCTTTCAGCAGAAACTCTGCAAGCCTGAAGGGAGTAGCAGGACATATTTAAAGGAATGAAAGGGGAAAACCTACTACCAAGATTACTCTACACAGCAAGGATCTCATTTAGATTAGAAACAGAAATTAAAACCTTTACAGACAAGCAAAGTTAAGAGAATTTAGCACCACCAAACCAGCTTTACAACAAATGCTAAAGGAATAACTATAGGCAGGAAGCACAAGAGAAGGAAGAGACCTACAATAACAAACCCAAACCAATTAAGAAAATAGTAATAGGAACATACACATCAATAATTACCTTAAATGTAAATGGATTAAATGCTCCAACCAAAAGACACAGACTGGTTGAATGCATACAAAAACAAGACCCATACATATGCTGTCCACGAAAGACCCACTTCAGACCTACGGACACATACAGACTGAAAGCGAGGGAATGGAAAAAGATATTCCATGCAAATGGAAAACAAAAGAAAACTGGAGTAGCAATTCTCATATCAGACAAAACAGACTTCAAAATAAAGACTATTACAAGAGACAAAGAAGGACTCTACCTGATGATCAAGGGATCAATCCAAGAAGAAGATATAACAATTGTAAATATTTATGCACCCAACTTAGGAGCACCTCAATACATAAGGCAAATGCTAACAGCCATAAAAGGGAAAGTGACAGTAACACAATCATAGTAGGGAACTGTAACACCCCACTTTCACAAATGGACAGATCATCCAAAATGTAAGTAAATAAGGAAACACAAGCTTTAAATGATACATTAAACATGATGGACTTAACTGATATTTATAGGACATTCCATCCAAAAACAACAGAATACACTTTCTTCTCAAGTGCTCATGGAACATTCTCCAGGATAGATCATATCTTGGGTTTAAAATCAAGCCTTGATAGACTTAAGAAAACTGAAATTGTATCAAGTATCTTTACCAACCACAATGCTATGAGACTAGATATCAATTACAGGAAAAAATTTGTAAAGAAATACAAACACATGGAGGCTAAACAATACATGACTATATAACCAAGAGATCACTGAAGAAATCAACAAGGAAATCAAAAAATACCTAGAAACAAATGACAATGAAAATACGATGACCCAAAACCTATGGGATGCAGCAAAAGCAGTTCTAAGAGGGAAGTTTATAGCAATACAATCCTACCTGAAGAAACAAGAAACATCTCAAATAAACAACCAAACCTTACACCTAAAGCAATCAGAGAAAGAACAAAAATACCCCAAAGTTACAATAAGGAAAGAAATCATAAAGATCAGGTCAGAAACAAATGAAAAAGAAATGAAGGAAAAATAGCAAAGATCAATAACACTAAAAGCTGGTTCTTTGAGAAGATAAACAAAATTGATAAACCATTAGCCAGACTCATCAAGAAAAAAAGGGAGCACACTCAAATCCATTGAATTAGAAATGAAAAAGAAGAAGTAACAACTGACACTGCAGAAATACAAAGGATCATGAGAGATTACTACAAGTGACTCTATGCCAATAAAATGGACAACCTGGAAGAAATGGACAAATTCTTAGAAAAGCACAACCTGCTGAGACTGAACCAGAAAGACATAGAAAATATGAACAGACCAATCACAAGCACTGAAATTGAGACTGTGATTAAACATCTTCCAACAAACAAAAGCCCAGGACCAGATGGCTTCACAGGCGAATTCTATCAAACATTTAGAGAAGAGCTAACACCTATCCTTCTCAAACTCTTCCAAAATCTAGCTGAGGGAGGAACACTCCCAAACTCATTCTATGAGGCCACCATCACCCCAATACCAAAACCAGACAAAGATGTCACAAAGAAGGAAGACTACAAGCCAATATCACCGATGAACATAGATGCAAAAATCCTCAACAGAATACTAGCAAACAGAATCCAACAGCACATTAAAAGGATCATACACCATGATCAAGTGGGGTTTATCCCAGGAACACAAGGATTCTTCAATATACACAAATCAGTCAATGTGATACACCATATTAACAAGTTGAAGGAGAAAAACCGTAGGATCATCTCAGTAGATGCAGAAAAGCTTTTGACAAAATTCAACACCCATTTCTGATGAAAACCCTCCAGAAAGTAAGCATAGAGGGAACTGACCTCAACATAATAAAGGCCATATATGACAAACCCACAGCCAACACTGGTCTCAGTGGTGAAAAACTGAAACCATTTCCACTAAGATCAGGAACAAGACAAGGTTGTCCACTCTCACCATTATTATTCAACACAGTTTTGGAAGTTTTAGCCACAACAATCAGAGAAGAAAAAGAAAGGGAATACAAATTGGAAAAGAAGAAGTAAAGCTGTCACTGTTTGCAAATGACATGATACTATACATAGAGAATCCTAAGGATGCTACCAGAAAACTACTAGAGCTAATTAATGAATTTGGTAAAGTAGCATGATACAAAATTAAGGCACAGCAGTCTCTTGCATTCCTATACACTAATGATGAACAATCTGATAGAGAAATTAAGGAAACACTCCCATTTACCATTGCAACAAAAAGAATAAAATACCTAGGAATAAACCTACCTAAGGAGACAAAAGACCTGTGTGCATAAAACTATAAGACACTAATGAAAGGAATTAAAGATGATACAAACAAATGGAGAGATATACCATGTTCTTGGATTGGAAGAATCAACATTGTGAAAATGACTATACTACCCAAAGCAATCTACAGATTCAATGCAATCCCTGTCAAACTACCAATGGCATTTTTCACAAAACTAGAATAAAAATTTCACAATTTGTATGGAAACACAAAAGACCCCGAATAGCCAAAGCAATATTGAGAAAGAAAAACGGAGCTAGAGGCATCAGGCTCCCGGACTTCAGACTATACTGCACAGTTACAGTAATCAAGACAGTATGGTATGGGCACAAAAACAGAAGTATAGATCAGTGTAATAGGTATAAAACCCAGAGGTAAACCCACCCACAAATGGTCACCTTATTTTTAATAAAGGAAGCAAGATTATACAATGGAGAAAAGACAGCATCTTCAATAAGTGGTGCTGGGAAAACTGGATAGCTATATGTAGAAGAATGAAATTAGAACACTCCCTAACACCATACACAAAAATAAACTCAAAATGGATTAAAGATCTAAATGTAAGGCCAAACACTATAAAACTCTTAGAGGAAAACATAGGGAGAACACTCTGACATAAATCACAGCAAGATCCTTTTTGACCCACCTCCTAGAGAAATGGAAATAAAAACAAAAATAAACAAATGGGACCTAATGAAACTTAAAATCTTTTGCACAGCAAAGGAAACGATAAAAAAGACAAAAAGACAACCCTTAGAATGGGAGAAAATATTTGTAAATGAAGCAACTGACAAAGGATTAATCTCCAAAATATACAAGCAGCTCATGCAGCTCAATATCCAAGAAACAAACAACCCAATCCAAAATGGGCAGAAGATCTACACAGACATTTATCCAAAGAAGATATACAGATTGCCAACAAACACATGAAAGGATACTCAACATCACTAATCATTAGAGAACTGCAAATCAAAATCACAATGAGGTATCACCTCACAGTGGTCAGAATGGCCATCATCAAAAAATGTACAAACAATTAATGCTGGAGACGGTGTGGAAAAAAGGGAACCCTCCTGCACTGTTGGTAGGAAGGTAAATTGATACAGCCACTATGGAGAACAGTATGGAGGTTCCTTAAAAAACTGATAATAGAACTACCATATGACCCAGTAATCTCACTACTGTGCATATACCCTGAGAAAATCATAATTCAAAAAGAGACATGTACCACAATGTTCATTGCAACACTATTTACAATAGTCCGGACATGGAAGCAACCTAAGTGTCCATCAACAGATGGATATGGATAAAGAAGATGTGGCACATATATACAATGGAATATTACTCAGCCATAAAAAGAAACGAAATTGAGTTTTTTGTAGTGAGGTGGATGGACCCAGAGTCTGTCATACAGAGTGAAGTAAGTCAGAAAGAGAAAAACAAATACCATATGCTAACACATATATATGGAATAAAAAAAAGAAATCGTTTTGAATTACCTAGGGGCAGGACGGTAATAAAGACATAGAGAATGGACTTGAGGACACGGGGAAGGGGAAGCTGGGACCAAGTGAGAGAGTGGCATGGACATATATACACTACCAGATGTAGAATAGATAGCTAGTGGGAAGCAGCAGCATAGCACAGGGAGACCAGCTCGGTGCTTTGTGACCACCTAGAGGGGTGGGATAGGAAGGGTGGGAGGGAAATGCAAGAGAGAGGGGATATGGGGATATATGTATACGTATAGCTGATTCACTTTGCTATACAGCAGAAACTAACACACCATTGTAAAGCAATCATACTCCAATAAAGATGTTAAAAAAAAAGACAGACGGAAGAAAAAAAATACATACAAGCATACCTCAGAGACATTGAGTATTCAGTTCCAGACCACCACAATAAAGTGAATAATGTAATAAAGCAAGCCACAATAATTTTTTGGTTTTCCAGGTCATGTGAAAGTTATGTTTACACTATATTGTAGTCTATTAAGGATGGAACAGCGTTATGTAAAAAAAACAAACAAAAAAACCAATGTATATACCTTAATTAAAAAATAATTTATTGCTGAAAAAGGCTAACCATCATTTGAGACTTCAGCAAGTTGTACGTTTTTTTTTGCTGGTGAAAGGTTTGAAATATTGTGAGAATTACGAGTGACACAGAGACACAAAGTGAGCAAATGCTATTGGAGAAATGGTGCTGATAGACTTGCTTCGTGCCTGGTTGTCACAAATCTTCAGTTTGTAAAAGACGCAATAACTGTGAAGTGCATTAAAGCAAAGTGTAATAAAACAAGGCACGCGTGCACTATGCTCATGCATTGAAAGGATTAAAATTGTTAAAATGTCCATGCTACCCAAAGCAGTCTACAGATTTATGCAATTCCTTTTAAAATACCAATCGTATCTTTCACAGAACTGGAACAAATGATCCTAAATTTTGTATGGAACCACGAAAGACCATGAATAGCCAAAGCAATGTTAAGAAAGAAAAACAAAGCTGGATGTATCATGCTGTCTGATTTCAAACTATACTACAAAGCCATACTAATCAAAACTGTGGTACTGGCATAAAATTAGGATGGAACAGAATAGAGATCCCAGAAATCAACCCACGTGTGTATAGTCAATTATATAAATATACAGTGGGGAAAAGACCATCTCTTCTATAAATAATATTGAGAAAAATGGACAGCTATTATCAAAAGAATGAAACTGGACCACTTTCTTAAACCATATACAAAAATAAACTAAAAGTGGATTAAAGACTTAAATGTAAGACCTGAAACCATAAAACGCTTAGAAGGAAACATAGGCAATAATCTCTTTGACGTTGATCTTAGCAATATTTTTTTGGATCTGTCTCCTCAGGCAAGGGGAACAAAAGCAAAAATGAACAGATAGGACTGCATCAAAGTAACAAGATTTTACATAGCAAAAGAAATTATCAACAAAATGAAAAGACAGCCTAGTGAATGGGAGAAGTTATCTGCCAAGGATATGTCTAACAAGGGGTTAATATCCAAAATATATGAATAACTTATACAACTCAATATCCCAAAATCAAACCATCTGATTAAACAATGGGTAGAGGACCTGAATAGATATTTTTCCAAAGAAGACATACAGATGGCCAACGGACAAAGGAAAGATGCTCAGCATCTCTGACCATCAAGGAAGTGCAGTTCAAAACCATAATGAGTTATCACCTCATTCCTGTCAGAATGGCTATTATGGCAAATAAGGGTTGGGGAGGATGTGGAGAAAAGGAAACCCTTGTGCACTGTTGGTGGGAATGTAAATTGGTGCAGATGCTATGGAAGAGAGTATGGAGGTTCCTCAAAAAATTAAATATACAGTTGATCCTTGAAACGGACAGGTTTGTCCTGTGCAGGTCCATTTATACACAAATTTTTTTCAATAAGTACGTATTACTGTACTACACAAAGAGGGTCAGTGCCCCTAACCCCCACTTTGTTCACGGGTGACCTGTAGAACTACTATACAATTCAGCAATTCCATTTTTGAGTATCCAAAGAAAACAAGAACACTAATTCGAAAAAGATAAATGTACCTCTGTGTTCATTCCTCCATTATTTACAATAGTCAAGATATGGAAGCAACCTAAGTGTCCATCAGTAGACGAATGAATAAAGAAGATGTGGTGTATACATATGTACACACGCAAGCACACATACAAACACACAGACAGGAAAATTACTTGGCTGTAAAAAAGAATGAAATCTTGCCATTTGTGATGACATGGATGGACCTAGAGGGTACTATGCTAAGTGATAAAGTCAGACAGAGAAAGAAAAACACTATATGATTTCACTTACATGTGGAATCTAAAAAACAAAGCATAGAGAGATTCAAAGATACAGAGAACAAACTGGTGGTTGCCAGAGGGGAGGGGGATGGGAGGTTGGGTAAAATAGGTGAAAGGGATTAAGAAGTAAAAACTTCCAGTTATAAACTAAATAAGTCATGGGGAACAGTAACATACAGCACAGGGACTACAGTCTATAATACTGCAGTACCTTTGTATGGTGACAAATGGTTACTAGACTGTGATGATCAGTTCATAATATGTATAAATGTCAAATTACTATGTTGCACACATGACACTAATATAATATTGTACATCAGCCATATTTCAAAGAAAAAAGAAAAGATAAAAAATATATTTCAGTTGGTAGCAGCGTCTTTTTAATATTCTGTTTAACATTTTCATTTGTGTTTTCACAAAACTAAATTTTGCTACCCAGCACACCTGCTAAAAATAAAAGCATGGTTTAATAATAAGCGTATCATTCTGATTTCTATAAATCCAGGACTAAACAACCCTGATTTTAAATTAAAAGTTCAGTCTCCTTTTTATGTAATTTCTAAAAATAGTTTGCCTAGCTAAATATGTAGGTCCTGCAGAATTGGCTAGCTTTATGAAACATTCTTTAATAAAGCAAACAATGTCTATATAAAAAGCAGATGCAATACCTTTGTAATTCAATTTTATAGTTTAAAAATATTCTACATGGAAGTGCCAAATTCTGCCCTGCAGAGACGCAGGGCTCCCAATGACGTCAATGAGAGCCACGTACCCACAAAAGAGGGCAAAACTATGCCCTGAGCATTTAAATTTAGTAATCCATTAGGCGCAGCAAGGAAGGAAAAGATCAGTTCAAATACCATCTCATCAGCATTTAAATCCGCCAACGCTAGACACTGTTTGAGACATGTTTAACCCCACAGAGCTTATAAATGTAGGAAGAAACACAGGAGCAGATTTCATGCAATGACTGACCAATTTTTTAATTGGAATTTAACGTACACTTTTATTCCCAAAGATAACTCTGCTTTCATCCCCTCTGAGACCATCTTTTACCATTTTAAGATAGCTGAAGAGTTTGATTCCTGAAAGAAAATATAGAACTTGTGGTTGTATAAACAAGGAAAAAACCTCTTCCTTAACTGAATAGAAAAAGGATTTATATACAAGCTAATGACTGCTTCTGATGTAAGCCAGCACTCTGTATTAACTTCAGTAGCATCGGCAAAGGGAAGACAATGGGAAGACAAGAAGACTACGAGCTGCAAGATCTGAGTGACGCTTCAAGGGAAGCCATTAATTCTCTGTGTACACCCTGCCTAGGCTCAAATGACTTACGGAGAGCTATGATTATCTTAACTATATGCTGTTAAAACAAAGCAAGAATGCAGTGCCACACGAGTGTAAAAAACTTTAAGGAGTTATTTGCATCATAGAAAAATAAAGTAGGAGGAGCAGAAACGTCATGTGGATACACCCTTCAAATTCAAATACTCTATCATTAATAATGTTTCCTTGTCAGATTCTGTCATTAATGGAATTTTTCCACAGGAGAGTTAATGCCTTGACTGCTCCATGAATTTTTTTTTTTTTTTTTTTTTTTTTGTTGCAGTACGCGGGCCTCTCACTGTTGTGGCCTCTCCCGTTGCGGAGCACAGGCTCCAGACGCGCAGGCTCAGCGGCCATGGCTCACGGGCCCAGCCGCTCCGGGGCATGTGGGATCCTCCCGGACCGAGGCACGAACCCGTGTCCCCTGCATCGGCAGGCGGACTCTCAACCACTGCGCCACCAGGGAAGCCCTGCTCCATGAATTTTAAACATCTTGGAGACATACAGGGTGAGTTTAATTTTAAAACAAGACTAAAGTTGGACCATCTTCACCTCAAATAAGTCCTGGTTCTTTCTAGTGTCTTCCTCTTTTGGTCAGTTTTACTTCCTGCTGCCGGGATAATCTTACTAAAGAATGTCTTCCCAATATAAACACTTTTCCTGCCTCCCCATTAACCAAAGGGCAAGTCTGAATGCCCTAACCTGACAAGGTTCTCTTTGGTCCGACCCCACTCTCTAGGAACCAATCTGAACAACTCACCACCCTCCTACAAAGTCCCTCACACTCTGCCACTTCTGTGCCTTTGTCATTTTGCTCTGTCAACGAGCCCATCTCCAGAGGTCCTTATCTAGATGACTTTCAAGGCTGGATCTGCAAATCACCTTCTCCACAATCCCTCGCTGCGAGTTAGAAGGACAACTTTATCCCTCCCCAAACTCCCCACAGAGATAAGTTTGTACTCCCCTGACTGCAATCACTGAACTTCTTCTTTCGGTTTTAATTATTAATGTGTGATTTATTTCTCTTCCTAGGCTATAAACACCTTATGGGCAACTTTCATATTTAATTCATACTTTTTATTATGAAATACCTAGACCAATACCTCACTAGCATTACCGGAGCCAAAGATATTTACAACTAAATATAATGTTATAATTATTGGTGAGGAAACGATCATTACAGTCAAAGTCAAAATAGACGAAAATGTTGGCCCCATCTTTAGAGTGGTCAGAGAGCCAAGGAGAACTATTAAATGCCCCGGTGCAAGCGGCTTCTCATCTGGCAACAGCTACCAGTGAGAACTTCCTCCCTGGGATCATGTCTTGAAATGTGAAGAAATCATTCATTGCCTTATTGCTGAAGGAAAGATGAAGAAAGAAGTAGCTGAGGGGCCTTTTTTGCCACCACCATCTAATCCGCACACTTCATCTAAATGCTGCTTGCACTGACTTGAGAAGCAGAGTAGGTTTTATAAAAGACTCCCAATAACACCACATGTTTTGAGGAGCAGAGACTTCTCTGGGTAGCAGAGGAGGAACCAGGATAGAAAGACAAGAAATAGGAAGTCTTGGCTAGATAGCTGCAAATTAAGCTGAAGGAACCACTCTTCAGAGAATACAAACAATTGAGAGGCCATTGCAGCACCCTTAACAATTTCCAGCTGCACAGGGCCTGATGGGCGGCCTCACCTGGGGCACTTAGGGAGGATGCAGAGGCTGAGCCCATCCCCAGAATTTCTGATGTAGAGAAACTGGCCTGGAGATTGGGTATCTATAGTTTTCACAAGCACCCAGGACACTAGGTTATGTAAACCAGAGAAGAAGAGTCAAGTTCAGCTTAAAAGTTATTTTGCTTTTTAAATTTCATTTCCCCCATGTAGTAAAACGATGTCGTTTTATGTCAACAACTTAAAATGACCAATCACTACCATTAGGTTCATCAACGTAAGGCAATCAGAATCAACATCAGATACATACAGGATGAGAATATTTTACTAACCGTCTTATTGGTTAATCAATTATAATCTCAGGATTTTCAGGGAAGGGGATGCATATACAATGCCAGGAGAGTTTGCCAATTAAAGCAAAACCACTTTCTTTTGCATCTGGTAAAGGAATCCCCTATTTGGCCATAATACAACAGAATTTCATTAATCTAATCAATATTTTTTGTTTCAAAAAGACACTGTTTCAAGTAGGTGGAAGTAAGACATAGCTATTCATCAGCTCCCCTGGGGTGTCTGATGAAGGACACAGTCACTCAATCATTTCCCCTAACCTTCAATTGCCAGCAATGCCTTAGTAAAAAGGCACATCTAAGGCTTATTTTATTCTGGAAATCCTTGTTTTTTTCTTTCTTCTCCTCCTCGACCTCTCCAATTCTTTCTTTCTTTTCCTTTACTATTAGAAACAACAACTGAGTCATTTGGAGGG
Organism: Lagenorhynchus albirostris; assembly: GCF_949774975.1. NCBI lineage: Eukaryota > Metazoa > Chordata > Mammalia > Artiodactyla > Delphinidae > Lagenorhynchus > Lagenorhynchus albirostris. Next base: position 88,595,987 of record NC_083105.1, read on the forward strand.
TGTCTTTAGAGTATGAATCCACTCTGAATGAGACATTAGAATCTAATCCAATGTATCTGAAATCCCTGAGCATCAAAAAACCTGGAAATAACATTCTCTTATGAGCTAATTAGTCTTTCTTGCTGCAAGTGTTCTGTTTGTTGTGTTACCTAAAAATGAAGAAATGGGGGCTTCCCTGGTGGCGCAGTGGTTGAGAGTCCGCCTGCCGATGCAGGGGATGCGGGTTTGTGCCCCGGTCCGGGAGGATCCCACGTGCCGCAGAGCGGCTGGGCCCGTGAGCCATGGCGGCTGAGCCTGCACGTCCGGAGCCTGTGCTCCGCAACGGGAGAGGCCACAACAGTGAGAGGCCCGTGTACCACAAAAAAAAAAAAAAGAAAGAAATGGAAGATAAAATGGTGCAAGTTATTATTTTAAAACGTGCAGCTATATCCTCCTTCCTTCTACTAGAAACACAAGCAAGACTGCAAGGGCTACAGCAGCCATCTTTGGCCATGAGGTAGTCTTAAGGAAGGAAGCTATATGCCAAGGATGGTGGAGCAGAAAGGAGGAAGTCGGTGATGAATGTGTGGATGTCCCTGGGCTACCTTTAGACTCTTTCTTTTTAAGAAAAAAACTCTGCAGTTTATATAACCAACTGTAGTCAGGTCTCTGTACTAACAGCTAAACACAATCCATTACTTGTTACAGTGTGTAAAGTTCATGGTAATTTGCACCATGCTAAATAAATGATATTTAAGGAAAACAATTTTTTAGCTTAAAAAAAAAACTTGCAAGAGGCTATGTTTCATGTTTGTTAATTATAAGGTTCCTGTTTTGGCTCATTTTCCCTTTAAATATTTTCTCCCTCCTTCTTTTTATCAGGTAAGAATTTTGTCACAGATCTAGTTAGATTTTCCAAAGGGAAAATCTTTCCCTTTTCCCAACCATCACCAATTTTGCTTTATTCCGTAACTCAACATGTTTTAAAATTTACTTGAAAAGGACCTTCTTCTCCGTTTAGCTATATTATACGGGGACCAGAGTGAGCCTATGGTAAAAATAAGCCCAAAGTAATAATTATGGGAACAAAGAAAGAAGTTAACCATGTCCTTGCTCCAGCAAAAATAACCAAATTTCTCCTCAGTTAGTCTAATTAAAGCCCACTGTACTGTCATTGGATATAGCAGATCATAAGTACAAGGGAAATAAGAGACAAAAGACCAAAGAAACAGTATCACCCAGGAGATACCAATTCATATAGAAACTTCATGAATCCAAATCTTTCAAATATCAGGTTCAGTCTCTCAGCAATTTCTAGCCCATGTGACAACTTTTTGAATTAGCTGCCCCATGGCTTGGTATGAAGCCAACTGCTACTTTAGATGGAAGCTCATCAAGTCAACTCCAAAAGTACTGATGCAGGAAAAAGTCCTTCTTCAACACCTTTTCTGATCATTAACTCTTCCTGAATCAAGATCCAAAATAACAAGGCAGAAAAGGGCCACATTAGGTTGAAAAAACAAGACACACGTGGCTTGGAAATCAGAAAACAGGCCAGAAAGTAAAATGCTCTTAAATGAGCTCCTGAACTTCACTGCAATGGATCCCTTAAGAGTGGTTGTTATCGGAAGGAAATACAAAAAAGAAGGGATATGTGTATATGTAGCTGATTCACTTTGTTGTACTGTAGAAACTAACACAATATTGTAAAGCAGCTATACTCCAATAAATTTTTTTTAAAAAAACGAATAACAAGGTAAAAAACAAGATAATGAAAAAGAAGAGTGGTTGTTATCAAATCTACTCAAAATACAGCATTTGACAATAGAGCACTTGCACTGCATCCCAAAGGCAGGGGAAGGTTGGTTCTCTGCAACAGTACGTTTTCTTCGTGTAAACTTATCACTGTTTGGTTGTTTGAATGTTATAGCTTAATTATATGCATAATAAAGATATAAAACCCATATTATTAACAAATCATAGAAATTAATCACTGAAGTTGGAGGAGAACTTAAAAGCTACTTTATCCAATTTTTCACAAAATGCATAATCCCCAAGCTCTCTGTAACAGGAAGAGCTTGACAATCTATAAATCTAAAACGTTTACTTAGTACCCAGAAGAATAGCACTAGTATATTATACAAACCCAAAATATTTCCTACCAAGTTCACTCCATTTAATCTAAGAATGACAGAGAGAGGAGACAGAGAGAGAGAGAATGGAGGTATAGTATACATGTAAAACAACTTTAGACTGCTTGTTCTCTCTGCCTGAAATCCCCTTGCTTTTGCCCACGTATTGTATTTGCATTCCTTTTCTCACAACCATGCTGTAAATCATATGACATAAGATCTGCTTTGCTTATGTTTCTATCTCCCCACTTAGCTGATGAGTTCTTGAGGGCAGAGTGCAGGAGTCAGAGAGTGTTTATCTTTGAATTCCTGTTGCTTAGCACACTATTGCACCGGGCATCTGATTGCGTGCATGATCCTAGTAGTAATAAAAGTAATATTATTTATGAAATACCCAACAAGAACTAGGCACTGCGCTCGCAACTTTCTAAATAGTATCTCTGATAATGACAGTAATCCTGTTAAGTAGATTTTATTGAAATACATTTCACAGCTGAAGGAACAGGCACAAAGAGGATATGTAACTTGGCTAGTATCATACCACTTTTAAGTGCGGGATTTTGAATTTTAACCCAGATAGAAAATATTCGACACACATATACTTTCCACTATACCATTTAGCAGGTGCACAAAAAAATGTCGAATTGAAATATATAAAGAATAAAATAATATGAATTACGTAACACTAGAAGTGATATGTAATGCAGTATATGAATAACTAAAACAAGTGATATAACTAGACAAAACTGACAAATCTATCCATTTCTTCTTCAGAATGAAGATTTATAAATTTGACAGGTGACCTTGAAAATACCAAGACCATATAAAGTGTAAAGAATAAGATTTTAAAAGAAAACCTTAAATCCTCTACCCAGACATTAGTATTCTGGTAAACATGATTTTAGTCATTTTTCTACATACATGTACATATAAACACACTCTTCACATAGATAAAATCACACAGTCCTAGCTGTGAGTAACTTACATTTTTATTCAATAATGTGGCTTAGAGGTGTTTCTATATCACTGAACCTACGTCTACACCAGAATTGTTAATGCCCATACAGTATTTCAATCAAAATTATTTAGCCTACTTCCTATTAGTAGATACTAACTTCTGCTCATCTTTTTATTAGGACTTTGTACAAATTTTATTTTTTAAATTCTGAAAGAATGAACATTATAAAAGATAGAGAGCATGACTACAGTGAATAAAGTATTTATTCAAGAAGTATAGTCATTACTGTGTGAAGGTTCCTTGTTTTTCTTAAAATTAAAAACAAATTCTGTGATTAACAACTGACTCTTTACCTTCACATATAGACATTTTCTTTAGTGAAAAATTATTCATATGAAAGAAGGAGAAAACCACCAGCTGAAAATGGCCAAAGTGGCATGCCTTTAGACCAGATATTTTAACACACAAATAGTCTTACCTTAATCTACTAGTTGAGCCTGACCTATATCTGGATTTTATTTGCTCACAGAGAATTGAAGAGTAATAACATGAAAGTCAACTCCAAAAATGTTTAATGTTTTGCATTTGCGTTTCCCTCAATACTTCCACCTAAAGTGGTCTAAAAAGCATGAGCACATACATGTACATGCCTAAGCAGAGTGCCTTTCACCTGGAACAATTCAATAAATATTTGGGGAAAAATCAGTTACATTTCTATACACTGACAAAAAAACTAAAAAAGAGAAATTTTAAAAAACAATTCAATTCACAATAGTATCAAAAACAATAAAATACTTAGGAATAAATTTAACCAAAGAGGTAAAAGATCTGTACACTGAAAACCATAAAACACTGATGAAAGAAACTGAAGACACAAATATATGGAAAAATATCCCATGCTCATGAATTTGGAAGAAGTAATAAAATGTGCACAATGCCAGAAGCAATCTACAGATTCACTGCAATCTCTATGAAAACTCCAATAACATTTTTCACAAAAGTAGAAAAAAAAATCCTAAAATTTGAACAAAACCACAAAAGACCTCAAATAGCCCAAGCAATCTTGAGAAAGAAGAACAAAGCTGGAGGGATCATGCATCCTGATTTCAAACTATATTACAAAGCTATAGTAATCAAAACAGTATGGTATTGGCACAAAAACAGACACATAGGTCAATGGAACAGAATAGAGAGCCCAGAAATAAGCCCACATATGTACTGCCAATTAATCTTTTTTTTAAATACATTTGTTTGTTTGTTTATTTATTTATTTATTTATGGCTGTGTTGGGTCTTTGTTGCTGCTCACGGATTTTCTCTAGTTGCAGAGAGCAGGGGCTACTCTTCATTGCAGTGTGCGGGCTTCTCACTGCAGTGGCTTCTCTTGTTGTGGAACACAGGCCCTAGGCATGCAGGCTTCAGTAGTTGTGGCATGCAGGCTCAGTAGTTGTGGTGCACAGGCTTAGTTGCTCCGCGGCATGTGGGATCTTCCCGGGCCAGGGATCAAACCTGTGTCCCCTGTATTGGCAGGCAGATTCTTAACAACTGCACCACCAGGGAAGTCCCTGTCAATTAATCTTTTACAAAGGCACTAAGAATACAAAAGGGGGAAGAATAGTCTCTTCAATAAATGGTGCTGGGAAAACTAGATATACAGAAGCGAACAAATTAAACTGGACCCTATCTTTCACAAAACATAAAAAAATCAACTCAAAATGGATCAAAGACTTAAACATGAGCCCCGAAATCATAAAACTCATAGAAGAAGGCATAGAGGATAAGATCTTTGACGTTGGTTTTGCCAATGATTTTTTCTGGATTTAACACCAAAAGCAAAGGCAACAAAAGCAAAAAAAAAAGAAAAAAAAGAAAAAAGAAAAAGAAAAGAAAAAACCAGGACTACGTCAAACTAAAAAGCTTCTGCATAGTAAAAGAAACAACCAATAAAATGAAAATTCAACTACATAATGAGAGAAAATACTGAAAATATATCTGAAAAGGGGTTAATATCCAAAATGTATAAGGAATGCATAGAACTCAATAGCCAAAAAGCAAATAATCTGATTTAAAAATGGGCAAAAGACTTGAATAGGCATTTTCACAGAGAAGACATATAAATGGCCAATAGGTACATGAAAAGGTGCTCAACATCGCTAATCATCAGGGATATGCAAGTCAAACCAACAATGAGATATCACCTCACATTTCTGTTATCAAAAAGACAAGCGATAACAACTGTTGGTAAGGATGTAGAGAAAAGGAAATATTTGTACACTATCAATGGTAATGTAAACTGGTACAGCCACCATGGAAAACAGTATGGAGGTTCCACAAGAAATTAAACACAGAACTACAATATGATCCAACAATCTCACTTCTGGGTATGTATCCAAAAGAAATGAAATCATTATCTCAGATGATGTCTGTATGCCCATGTTCACTGCAGCATTATTCACAATAGCCAGGATATGGAAAAAACCTACAAGTCCTGTGATGGATGGATGGATAAGAAAATGTGGTATATACACAGTTGATCCTTGAACAACACAGGAGTTAACCTGTGTATGATTTATAGTAGGCCCTCCATATCTTTGGTTCCTCCACATTCACAGATTCAACCAACCACAGACTGTGTAGTACAGGGGTTGTGACTACCCCTGTGTAGTATTCACTACTGAAAAATATTCATGTATAAGTGGACCCATGCAGTTCAAACTCGCATTATTCAAGGGTCAACCACATACAATGAAATATTATCCCGCCTCAAGAAAAAAAAAAAAAGGAAATCCTGTCACTGCGACAGCATGGATGAACCTGAAGGACATTATGCTAAGTGAAATAAACCAGACAAAGAAAGACAATATAAGTGCACCATATTACTTATATGTAGAATCTGAAAAAAAAAATTCAGACTCATAGAAACAGAGTAGAATGGTGGTCGCCAAGAGCAGTAGGGGGTGGAAATACGGAGAGGATGGTAACAGGGTACAAACCTTCAGTTATAAGACAAATAAGGTCTGAGGAGCTAATGTATTACTATTGTTAATAATACTACATTATATGATTGAAGTTCACTGAGGAAGTAGAACTTAAGCATTCTCAACAACAACAAAAAGTAACTATGTGAGGCAATGGAAGTTAACTCCATGTGAGGATCATTTCACAATATATAATACAACAAAATATCACATTTTACACAATAAAGCGGGAAAAATAAGTAAAACAAAAAGATATTGATAAGCTGATTTTTAAAATTATATGAAAACTTAAAGGATCTAATATGACAAAAAAAAATCACATTTAAGAACTCACTACCTGACTTCAAGACTTATCCTAGAGCTACAGTTATTAAGACAGTGGGATATTGATGTAAAACCAGACCAGCAGTTCTAAAGAATTTTGGTCTTAGGACTCCTATATGCTCTGGCAAATTATTGGGGATCCAAACGAGCTTTTGTTTATATGGGTCATACTTATCAATATTGACCATATTCCCAACAAATCTGGGAAATTTTCAAACTTTATTTTTAATTCATTTAAAAACATTAATTATAAACCATTTTCATGCTTAAAAACTTAGTTTTATGGAAAATAAGTATTCTCCAAAACAAAGAAAAATCAGTGGGAAAATCAGCATTGTTTTACATTTTTAAGAATCTCTTTAATAGCTGACTTAGTTGAAGACAGCTGGACTTTCATATCTGATTCTGTATTTAACTTTTTGCTATGTTGCTTGGGTTGAAGGAGATGAAATCAGGCGACACACTGACACGTACTGGAATAGTGAGGAGTATTTTCACAGACTTTTCAGATTTTTACATACATTCTTTTTTGAAACTACATTAAAACTCAACTGGTAGCTTTTTAAGGTTAGTTGCAATGTAGAACCTGAAAACATTATCAATGAAGTTTTCATGCTCCATTGGTCTGTCTTGCACTTTGAATGGATCTTCTACCCACCCATGTTTTTGTAATATCATGCTTAGGTCATTTGGAAAATACTGATTCATCAAGTTCAGCACATTTTCCTAACAATGACACATTTTATTAGAAAATATCTAAAAAATCAGGTTTATTAATAGCACCATCGATCTTATCAACAAAGTCTTTAAGTACTGGGAAGTGACTGAGCTTCTGGTGTCAGACACATATTCTGCAAAATTATAATGTTATCATTGGCAACAAAGATGGTCAGTTTATCTCCTTGGAATGACAGGCTTGCTTTGTTCATTTTTGAGAAAATACCTGCCAAATATTCAAATCTGAATAATCATAGTTTTTCAGTCATTCTTTCCAGTAACGATGGTGTTTCATGGAAGAAAAAAAAAAGAATTTAGTTTACCTTGGAAATCAAAGAATTGCACAAGTGTTTTTCTCCTAGACCAGAAGTCCCCAAATTATGACCAGAAGAGGCCAAATCCAGCTTTACATCTGTTGTAGTAAATAAAGACTTAGTGGAACACGGCCACACTCATCTGTCTCCATATTGTCTATGACTGCTTTCACGCTATCGTGGCAGAGTTGAATAGTTGCAGAATTTGGTGTGCAAAGTTGAAACTATTACTCTCTGGTCCTTTACAGAAAAAGTTGGTCAATCCTTGCTCTAGATAACCATCATATTACAATTACATTTGGTATGCAACTGAAGTGTTTTATGCATACCTCCCATCTCATCAAATAGAAAATTTTAAAGAGACACATACTCAGACTCCCAATCTACAGATTAGGAGTTTGGGATTGACATGTACACACTGCTATATTTAAAATAGATCACCAACAAGGACCTACTGTATAACTATAGCACAGGGAACTCTGCTCAATATTCTGTAATAACCTACATGGGAAAAGAATTTGAAAAATAATAGATACATGTACATCTATAACTGAATCATTTGCTGTACACCTGAAACTAACACAACATTGTTAATCAACTATACTCCAACATAGAATTTAAAAGAATTAATTAAAAAAATAAATAAAAGACACACAGGAATCAGCTTGAATAAACTTATTAGCTTTTCTTGCTTCATTTTGGACTTCTTAAGTGTGTGGCAGTGAGGAATACAATGACGATGAGTACAGTTGGCACCATTGCCCACTTTCATACTAAGGTACAAGCAATTTTACTCACAATTGCTTTTACACCATCAGTGTAAATAGCAAACAGTATCTTAGTGTTATCATGTAGTATAATACTATGGAAATAGTTTTGGCTACATAGACCCTCTGAAATGTTCTCAGGGACCCCCATGGGTCTGTAGACCATACTGTGAAAAACACTTTGATGGGCAAATAGATCAATGGAACAGAAAAGAAATGTAAGAAATATACACACCCATATAGATTAAATTGATTTTCAATAGGCAGCAAGGCAGTCAATGGTGGGGAAAAAAAGCTTTTCAACAAATAAAACTGGAATAACTAGATAAATATGTGGGAAAAATTGACCCTTGACCCTACCTCATCCCATACACAAATAATTCATTTGATGTAGACCATAACCCTAAATACTGAAGCTGGAGCTAAAAATTTTGAGGAGAAAAGGAGAAGATCTTTATGACCTTGGGCTGGGCAGATGTTTTAAAGAAAACACCAAAACAACTAACCATAAAAGAATTATCTAATTTGTCTTTTCTATGAAAATGTGCAGCCAGAGGCTTCCTTTCCCTCAGACGTCACATGACACAACTGTGCAAATCAACACAAACATAATCAGGTGACCTCGGTGTGCCACCAACTTTTACAAATTGTCAACCAGAGGAAAACGCCGTTCTTCTCCACCGCCCCCGCCCCGCCATAGGCTGGCACGCCGCAACTGATTCAGACCAGAAGCTCTTACCCCCTGACATTTAAAGTCATTGAAATTGCATCATAAAACCTTAGACCAGAATCTCTACTTCCAGTTTCGCGCAGACTGTTTTCAAGAGTAGATGAACTGCTTAGCCTGCTACATGGTGATAGTGATGCATGTGCATAAGTAATCTGAGAGAGGAGATATGAGGTCACTGAAGAGGAAGCTGGAAATAAAATTACCACCAGAAGTATCTTACCATGCACTAACAGCTACAGATACAAAGCAATCACATTTAGCTCCATCTCCTTCATGGACGCCAGTGGCACTGCCAACAAAGCACAGATGCACACCCCTTGAGCAGGTGCAAGGATGATTTCATGAGTTGTACAATGGCTGTTTGGAAACAGTACTGGGCTCATCCCACACTGGAACTGTACATCTGTTATGCATCCAGCCTTTCATTATGGAAAATCTTTGCATTCATTTAACCCCTTTGGTGATGCATTCATTTAGCTGGGCTAAGTATTTCATGAATATTCATTAGTGTTCCTTATTTACATAGATACTAAGCTATTAGACATTGCAGCCAATATTCTAAACCAGAACTCAGTATTAACCATCACTCATGTTCAATCACAGTACCAAGACAATTGATGTTCATAATGACCCTAAAGTCTCACATGATTTTCGAAGACCCTTCTGTATCAAAGGAAATAAATTCATCTCCAAATTAAATCTCAACTGAAAATTTAAATGGTAATGAGATGCCATGTCTGGGCTATTAAACTGGCAAAGATTAAAAGAAATGATGACGGTATGGGGAAATGGGTCCCCTAGATACCACTTAAGGGAATGTAAACTAGTCCAAACTTTTAGAGAGAACAGTTTGTCAAGATGCATTAAAACCCTTACAAATAATAAGAGCTAATACTTATATGGTGCTTATAAGTCATACACTATTCCAAGTGTTCTGCATTTGTTAACGAATTAATCCTAAAAATAACCCTAAAAAATAGCGATTATTAGCCCCAATTTAAAGATGAAAACACTAAGTCTCAGAGAGACTACTTTACCTGTCCAAGGTCACACAGCTGGTAAATGGCAGAACAGGAATTTGAACACAGGAGATCAGTCTTCAAAAATCCATGAGCTTATTTGCAAACAAAGCAACTGACAAGGGATTAATCTCCAAAACATACAAACAGCTCATGCAGCTCAATATCAAAAAAAATAAACAACCCAATCAAAAAATGGGTGGAAGACCTAAACAGACATTTCTCCAAAGAAGACATACAGATGGCCAAGAGGCACATGAAAAGCTGCTCAACATCACTAATTATTAGAGAAATGCAAATCAAAACTACAATGAGGTATCACCTCACACCAGTTAGAATGGGCATCATCAGAAAATCTACAAACAACAAATCCTGGAGAGGGTGTGGAGAAAAGGGAACCCTCTTGCACTGTTGGTGGGAATGTAAATTGATACGGCCACTATGGAGAACAGTATGGAGGTTCCTTAAAAATTTTTAAATAGCATTACCATATGACCCAGCAATCCCACTACTGGGCACATACCCAGAGAAAACCATAATTCAAAAAGATACATGCACCCCAATATTCATTGCAGCACTATTTACAACAGCCAGGTCATGGAAGCAACCTAAATGTCCACTGACAGACGAATGGATAAAGAAGATGTGGTACATATGATGGAATATTACTCAGCCATAAAAAGGAATGAAATTGCCTCATTTGTAGAAATGTGGATGGACCTAGAGACTGTCATACTAAGTCAGAAAGAGAAAAACAAATAACATATATTAACACAAATATGTGGAATCTAGAAAAATGGTACAGATGAACCAATTTGCCAGGCAGAAATAGAGACACAGATGTAGAGAACAAACATATGGACACCAAGGGGTGAAAGCGGGGGTGGGATGAATTGGGAGATTGGGATTGACATATATACACTAATATGTATAAAACAGATAACTAATGAGAACCTGCTGTACTGCACAGGGAACTGTACTTCACTTCTCTGTATAGTAGAAACTAACACAACATTGTAAAATGACTATACCCCTATTTAAAAAATAAAAAAGAAAGTCAAGACAGAAAAAACAAAAACAACAAAAAAATAAATCCTTTGCCCAATTTTTAATTGGGTTATTTATCTTGGTATTATCAAGTTGAAAGAGTTCTTTATAAATTCCTTGCTTTGTTAAAAAAGAAAAAAAGGGTCCATGAGCTTAATAGCTACCTTAGATTGCATTACATTGCATCTCAAAATGTGTAGACCTTCAAGCTCAAATGTCTCTTCTAGGAATTTACTCTAAATAAATGAAAAAAGATATATTCAAAAATGTGTCTACAGGGACTACAGCATTTTTAAAACTAAAAAAATCACCAATGAACTACATATTCCATTGTAAAGATTATGGCATATCCATGTGGCAAATTGCTGTAACACCAGTTTTTAAATTAATCTTAATAAAATGGAAAATTATTATGCACAGTAAGACCCTGTGCTAGCATTTCCCAGCCCCTACACTGTATGCCCTGAGAGGTTAACCCTATGGACTGTGTCACCTGGGCCCCCTACGAGGCTGGATTCCAGCTGTGTTCTGCTAACAAGATGTACTAAACAGAAGACTAGAATGGAAGGAGATAAAGAAGAGATGCAGGTGAGGTTATTTCTTTTTTCCATTTTCTCTCTGCACTTGTGGCAGTGGTTGCATCCCTTCTGGATTACAGCTGCTGGTGAGAAGTCCGTCCTCCAGGACACTAGCTTTCACTGGGCTCCAACAACATTCTTTTCTCCCCAGAGGCTCTCAGACTAGGGTGGTAATAGGTCACCAGAGTTAGTTTCCAAGTGGCTCAACCTCCCTTGTACCCACACTTACATAAATCATCCCTTCCTTGTGGTCTCTTCCATAGAACCATGTGAGTAGAATTCTGTTGCCAACAGAGACCCTAACTGCGAGGGATGGGGAGTGGGGTGGGAGATTAGCTTAGAAAACATCTGATAGAATATACAAGAAAGTGCTGCCAGTATTTACCACTGGGTGGTGAGATTATGAGTTATTTATTTGAAGCTTTATTTATAGGCATCGAAGAAAGAGAGGACTTTATTCACCTCCTGGTTCAAAAACTAACTGTATTGAAAACAGTTTGATTGAAAACAGTTTGATTGAACAAATCACCTTATGCCATGTAGTCATTTATAAAGTAAAAATAATAATATCTACCTCTTTGAGTTTTTATGGATATTAAATAAGATAGTCTGTATAAAGGCCTAAGTATACAGTAGGTATTTATAGGATGACTTGTTTTTTAATAACTTCCTAATACATGATTATCTGTGTGGTGAAACTGTATAACATATGATAAAGGTACGTATCAAAAAACGCTGAAAATTATCAAAGGCCATATAAATGTATATTTTCAAGTTGTATAAAGAAAAAAAACTTGCATACATAGTAAATAGTGATCTGAAATATTTTTGTTAATTTTTTGAAATGACTATACATCTACTCATTAAATTCTCATATAGAATACAGGCAGGTGTGCAATGAAAGGAACAGAAAGCCATTTGCAAAGCCAAGAGCTAGCTCCAAAGAAAAGTAAACAGAATTTTCCAGAAACTAGTATGTTCTTGATGGATATTAGCTTTGAAGATTGTCACACTGAAGGTAAAAAGCACATGCCAAAGCATCCTGGAGACACAATCCCTCTTTTGACAATAAATAAATTTTAATTTCATTTTGGAGCTTTTCACAGCCAGACTTGCAAGCCATTCATCTTATAGCTCACGTATGACTCAGTATTCATTCCAGCACTGCCTCCCACCCCAGTCAATACTGGGTGACTTAAAGATCGGCATCATTCAATCCAAAAAGGCCAACTGTTTAAATGGTAACCTTTTTCACTGCTCTCTCCGCAAAATGAGCCACTGGATAAAATACTCAGAACTTTCACAATAAAAACAAATAAAATAATGAGAATTCCTCCAAGCTGAAGGTTTGAAAGGAGCCAACACCACTGAAATGTCTGAAGCCAGGCAGGGGCTAAGGAGTTCACAAGCTCATTCATTATGGGAAACTGAAGGAAATGTGGTCAGATCTGCTGTCAGCTTAAAGAATATCACTGCAGCTTTGCAAAAATGACGTTATGTTCCCATTCAAACATACCAAAAGCTATTGAACTTAATTTCCTTTTTAAACATGTACTTTGCTATCCTCAGTTGCTGATGGGTGAGGAAATGCTTTAACCCACAGGGCATTTTTGGTTCACTGACAAACGTATTCACAAGCAGCAGACTGTTCCCACAAATGTGTTTTTTACATGTAAGATTTCAAGTAGATTTCAGGCTTTCAAAGGTCTTGTCTCTCTTCATCCATTTTCCTCTTAAGAACCCAGCCATCCTCCCACCCTACCACCTCCCTCCTCATCATGTGTCGATTTTGTGTTACTCTCCTAACATCTTCTATAATTATTATCTTGACCACTGAAATCGAGTCACATCATTGGTCTCCTTGAATCTTTCCATGTGTGTGCCTTGATGTGTAGCCCTTTTGAGTCTAACATGGTGCCACTGATTTGTTATACTGGCTTGACTTTCCTCTGAAACACCAACCAAACTCAGCCCCATAGCAGGACACCCCGCTTCAGTACCCAAGGCCTTCACACGTCACTTAATTCACTGTTGTGGGAACTTCTCATCCAAAAAATAAAAGTCGTAAGTTGCCTCTGAGCTGATTCTGAATAAAGCTATGAGGGAAAAATAAAAATCAGCTCTACCCTTGTATCTGGCAACTGGTAAAGATTAAATACTTCAAAATTTGCAGGGAGAGATGGGGAGACTGATTTGCATTCTTATTTCCTGCATTTTTTCCTTGCTTAATATCAGCGGAAATAAGGTAAGTTAGTGTGGAAAATCCCATGCATACTGAAACATACAGAACAAACTTCTGTGTACATTTAAAGACACATACACAATGTTTGTGTGCATTATAACATCTTCATTACAAACTACCAGAGAAGATAACATAGTTCAGCATGTAGCAGTTCAATGGCTTATAAGTAACTAAATGTCAGTTGGATTGAACCATTCTTCTCTAATTTTCTCTTAATGTGCTTTGCACACTATCAGGATAAAGAAGTTATAGGACAGGATATGAATATAATTTGATAAATTCTAATTACTGCTGTCATGACTAATCGCCTTTCCTCCAGTTGTGTAAGCTGATTCAGAGCTAGTTTCTGTTACTTCTAAATGCATTTAGTAACATGGCACATAACTCCAACAAGAGGCCACACACATAACTCTAGCTCTAGGAAAAAAATGTAAGACGTGGTTACTTGTGCTCGAGGAGAACTTTTCTAAAAGTTGTAAGCTATACTATATAAATTTAGCTTTCTTCAGTTCCTGATGGAAAAGTAAAAACTTAAACTCCAAGGCACATGATAAAAGGATTACTTTTTCACCATCATTGCTCCCTCCCTGTAATACTAGGTTGCATTAAACCAAAAAGAAATATTGACTATCTAGTGTAAATTCACTTCTTCCCTTGTGTAATATTTGCTTAGATCATGCTCACATCCTGCCGCCATTACCTCTCCCTCTCAGCTGTTTAACCAGATTTTAAGTGACTTGGGAGAGTGTAATATCACAGATAGAAAGTGCTCACCTATTTACTCAGTGAATGAATGAATGACGCGAGTGCAAATTATTAAATACAGGAAAATTAGGGCAGATGCAATTTAATACTTCACACAAGCAATCCAAGCAACTCAATTCCCATATAAACACTGCTATGTTTTCACACTCAATTCTCAGTTATTAAAACACAGCTTTCTCTCTCTCTCTCTTTCTCTCTCTCTTGATCCCTCTCTTTTTAATCACAATGGTTTAAAAACTCTCCTAGAGAAAGTTACTCTATTTTCTGTTTTTTCTCTGGTATGTCTAAATTTGTTGCTACCACTTTTGCAGTACCATTATCCTAAGGGCTAAGTTGAAAACAGAAGAAAAAAAAAGGACACAAGGTTTTAGCTGCCTTTACTATCTCTGCTTCCAAATGATCCTATATATTCTTTATTCCCTGGAATCTCCGACCCACACAGGCTTTAGACTCATAGAGCTGCTGAGAAAGTGAATACATGACACGGTCAAAAAGTCTCGTTCATTGAGAAAAGCTTTCTATTGTGCTATGTATTACTACGGTTCTGTTTTTAACTTCGGATTGCATTAAAAATCATCTAAAAACCCTATATATATATATATTTTTTTTTTTGTCTTTTCTATCACTGGCAAGTATCATATAGAGAGCTGCTTGTTACATGAAGATAGAACTATAAAATGTGGGAACAAGCTTCAAAAAGCTGGCGGTGAATCTGTGTACATATTCAAGCACTAAAAGCGATACCCTCCTGCTCTTGCGTCTAGGCCATCTCACTTCCCTTCAGATTCTGATGTTGTCTCACACTGGCTAAGGCCACCCTGTCTCGGGGCGACCCCAGGCCAGCAGCCTAGGCCAGCCACACTCCAAGCATATGGCCAAATGCTTTCAGTTATTATGCCTTTGATTCCTATGGGGATGCAGGTGTGTCCTTTTTTTCCATAAGGATGATAAATTCCAAAAATTCATTTCTGAGAGTAAAGGAAAATAGTGGCTGACTTTGCTACAATATTCTTTAGGCTTACCTGGTACAGAAAACAGAACTCTTCAGACGCCTCCAGTCTAGCCTGGCAGAATCCTACAACGCTGCCCAACGACCAAGTTGATAAAATCCATAGTTATTTCCCTTGTGCCTTTTTTGGGAACAAATTTTCCTCAGGAACTCATACAAAAATGGTAAGCTATGGGGCTTCCCTGGTGGCGCAGTGGTTGGGAGTCCGCCTGCCGATGCAGGGGATGCGGGTTCGTGCCCCGGTCCGGGAAGATCCCACTTGCCACGGAGCGGCTGGGCCCGTGAGCCATGGCCGCTGAGCCTGCGCGTCCGGAGCCTGTGCTCCGCAGCGGGAGGGGCCACAGCGGCGGGAGGCCCGCGTACCGCAAAAAAAAAAAAAAAAAAAAAAAGGTAAGCTATGGAATGTTCCCCAGGTCCATCATGATCATAACGCTGTATTAATATTATTTCCTGAAACAATGTCAGTGATCATAACCAACAATAATGCAGAGATCATATGTTGTGACTTGTACTTAAGTTAGTATTACCCTATCAGTTTCTAATCCTCTCACTACCAGATAATAGTACTGTTCAAGATAACGGAAAATAGACCATTGATGAATAGTGTATTAACAAAGTAATCTTCTAATCCCATACCTTGTTCTTAAAGTGTTATCACTAGCATGAGGAAGCTAAAACACAAAGCTTAGAGAAAAATTTTTTTTGTATTTTTTAGTACAAATATATCTTTATTCACTTCTTATGGAAACTGCCACTTATCTCTTAATACTGACAAATTTGAACATTACTCTAGGGCCATTTGACAACTTCTAGAACTTTAAAAGCTTTTGCAAAAGTCACCATTCCAAACATCAGAGTATAACAACTGGACAAACTTTTCTCAGACTGTCTAAGTAATATTTATTGATATCACAGGGAACTACATTCAATATCTTGTAATAACCTAAAATGAGAAAAGTATATATTTATACACATATATATATATGTATATCTGAATCACTTTGCTGTACACTTGAATCTAACACAACATTGTAAATTAACTATACGTCAATTAAAAAACATTTATTGGGGCTTCCCTGGTGGCGCAGCGGTTGAGGATCTGCCTGCCAATGCAGGGGACACGGGTTCGAGCCCTGGTCTGGGAGGATCCCACATGCCGTGGAGCAACTAGGCCCGTGAGCCACAACTACTGAGCCTGCGCATCTGGAGCCTGTGCTCCGCAACGAGAGAGGCCACAGCAGTGAGAGGCCCGCGCACCGCGATGAAGAGTGGCCCCCACTTGCCACAACTAGAGAAAGCCCTCGCACAGAAACGAAGACCCAACACAGCAAAAATAATTAATAACTCCTACCCCCAACATCTTCTTTAAAAAAAAAAAATTATTGAAGAGTTCCTATGTGCCAGCTACTGTTCTAAGCATTTTACATGTATTAGTTTATTCCCTCCTCACAGCAAACAGATGACGTTTTAAACATGAGTAAAATAAGGCAAAGAGAGTTTCAGTAAGTCAGATCTCAGGCAGTAAAAGGTAGAAGGAAAATTCAAATCCAGGTAGTCTGGCTCCAGAAGCCCTACTCATAACCATTGTGATCTACCTCACAAAATTAACCAAAACAAAGTTTTGTTCGCCAATTGTATATGCTAGGTAAGAGAATATTTATGTCATCAATAAAGTTACAGTTTAGTTGGGGGAAAAAATACAAGTCATGAGTGATTCAAAATGAGGCTCAGCATAATTAAAATGTCCTTGAAAAGAAAACTGTCCATTTGATCGCTGTTGTTTACTGTTAGATAAGGTTATATATGCTGTATACCATTTTGTGACGTTTTATAAAGTACCTGAAAAAGCTTATAAGAACATTTATGTAAATAATTACATAATAAAACTGAGAGAAAATACCAAAGTAGAAGCTTAAGAAAGACACAAGTAACACAGACCATATGATACTTTGCATGTTTTTGAAGTTTATGACAAATGATATAAAAGAAAAAAGTCAAAAAAAGAAAAATGACCACTTACATGACTCCCACTGCCCATAAAGAGAAAACATACCACCTTCAAAAAAAAGGTCAAGATTTCCACAGGCTCCTACAACTCAAGTAATTTTATGCAATTTGGGATGTTTTTTATTCTGCTTCAGAAAATTACAGAATCCTTAATGAAAGAAATAGAGTTTGGTAGGATTTCAGAAGGCAAAAGAAGTATGGGCAAGGCTGTTCTAGGCAGAGTGAAAGAAGAACAAGAGTATGAAAGCATGAAATATTTTTCTGTGTTTGAGAAATGGTGAATAGACTGACATGTCTGCAGTAGCATCTCCTAAGGTGTCTTCCATGGAATGCTCACCAATGACAAAAAACAAAAAAACAAACAAACAAAAAAAAACATTGGTTTCCACTGTAAAACTAAGTTGAAGAAATGGTGGGTTAAAAAGCTAATAACTGGAGGTTGCATTTTGAGGCTATGATGAAATAGCTGTACCAGACTAACCTACTTCAAAAGTAAAAGCAGGGCTTCCCTGGTGGTGCAGTGGTTAGGAATCCACCTGCCAGTGCAGGGGACACGAGTTCGAGCCCTGGTTAGGAATCCGCCTTCCAGTGCAGGAGACACGGGTTCGAGCTCTGGTCTGGGAAGATCCCACATGCCGCGGAGCAACTAAGCCTGTGCACCACAACTACTGAGCCTGTGCTCTAGAGCCCCAGAGCTACAACTACTGAAGCCCACGCACCTAGAGCCCGTGCTCCTCAACAAGAGAAGCCACCCCAATGAGAAGCACGTGCACCGCAATGAAGAGTAGCTCCTGCTCGCCGCAAACAGAGAAAGCCCGTGCACAGCAATGAAGACCCAAGCAGCCAAAAATAAATTAATTAAAAAATAAAAAAGTGAAAGCAAAACAAAAAACAAACATAATGCATATAAAGCTCCTTGAAGGTACTGGAAAGCAACCTAAGCAACCAGTACCTAAGGGGCAAACCTCCTAAGTGAAAAATAAGTATACAGAGGTGAGTCCTGCCTAAGCCTACTGCTTTGTCCTCTGGGGCATTTGCCAATTCACAGTTCAAAGCATAGAATGCAAACAAAAAGCAGTGGCTTAGAACTTGTCTTTGTCGCTAGAGGTCTCAACAGAAATCGTGGAATATTTATCAGGACCTTTCTTTACAGACAGACCCTATAACTCAGATTTACTCAAATTCTCTTAATAAGACACACTAACTTAATTTTTTTTCACATGGTCTACATTTCTACTTACCTTTTATTTTATTTTTTTATGGTGTGTTAGTTGCTGCCTTATAACAAAGTTACTACCTGCCTTTTTAATATCTCAGCAGCTTATTTCTGATTGTTTGTTCAGCAACTTACCCAGTACACTGAAGAGTCAGCAAATCACTTGAGGTGGAAATTGCACCAAGAATTTGGGAGTCACTACTGCATGGTGCCCTATTCTTCAGGATCTTGGACTCTCGAGTCCTGGCTCTCGTGGTATCCCTGAACTACTGTTTTTGTTTCTCCAGTCTAGTGACAAAGACACAAGTTCTAAGCCACTGCTTTATGTTTGCATTCTATGCTTTGAACTGTGAATTGGCAAGTACCCCAGAAGGACAAAGTAGCAGGCTTAGGTAGGGCTCACCTCTATTTACTTATTTTCACTTAGGAGGTTTGCCCCTTAGGTACTTGTTGCTTAGGTTGCTTTCCAGTACCTTCAAGGAGCTTTATATGCATTATGTTTGCTTTCACTTTTTTATTTTTTAAGTTAATTAATTAATTTATTTTTGGCTGCTGGGGTCTTCGTTTCTGTGCACGGGCTTTCTCTCTTTGCAGCGAGCAGGGGCTACTCTTCATTGCGGTGCACGTGCTTCTCATTGGGGTGGCTTCTCTTGTTGAGGAGCATGGGTTCTAGGTGCATGGGCTTCACTAGTTGTGGCTCTTGGGATCTAGAGCACAGGCTCAGTAGTTGTGGCACACAGGCTTAGTTGCTCCGTGGCATGTAGGATCTTCCTGGACCAAAGCTCAAACCTAAGTCCCCTGCACTGGCAGGTGGATTCCTAACCACTGCACCACCAGGGAAGCCCTGCTTTTACTTTTGAAGTAGGTTAGTCTGGTACAGCTATTTCATAGCCCAAGAAAGCAACCTCCAATTACTAGATAAGGGCAAAACTGAAATTGGGACTCAACTGAATCAAGGTGATCTTCTTTTATTTCTATTGCCTTATAGATGAAAATTAAATTCTCTCCAGTAGAAGATAACAAAATCCAGAGCTTCTAAAATTTTTCATTCGAATGTCTGACATTCATTCAAATATTAATAAGAAGCCAAAAAAGAGGACCATGTGAATAAAAATTGGGAGGAAAAAAATAATAGAAAAAGACCCATGGGTGGCCCAGGTAGGGGAATTATTGGCAAAAGACTTAAAAATATCCATGATTAATATGTTCAAAACAATAAGGGGAAAGCATGGAGAATCTGACCACATTTTATGAATTCATAAAAAGGAATAAAACTTTAATTCTAGAAGTGAACCATAACCAAAACTAAAAATTGGCAGATTAGACATAGCAGAAAATAAGAACAGTGAAGACAGTGAGTTAAAAAAATATTAAGATTAAAGTACATAGAGAAAAGATAATGAAAAGTACAGATGAGAGCATAATGAACATATAAAACAAAGTGAAGGGCTTCCCTGGTTGCACAGTGGTTGAGAGTCTGCCTGCCGATGCAGGGGACACGGGTTCGTGCCCCGGTCCGGGAAGATCCCACATGCCGTGGAGCGACTGGGCCCGTGAGCCATGGCCGCTGAGCCTGCACGTCCGGAGCCTGTGCTCCACAACAGGAGAGGCCACAGCAGTGAGAGGCCTGCATACCGCAAAAAAAAAAAACAAAAAAAAAGTGAAAAGACCTAAAATGGGTAGAACTGGAGTCTCAGAAGGAGAAGGTTAGAATAGGTCAAAGCAATATTTAAAGAGGTCTCAGTGACAATTTTCAAAAACTGATGAAAATCATCAGTCTATAAATTAAAAAAGTATTATGAACTCCAAGCAGTTCAAATACAAAGAAAAGCATATCTAGGCACACCCAACAAAGAAAATTCTTTAAAACAGCCAAAGGAAGAGGCACATTTCTTTTAAGGACACAGCACCAAGACCGATGAACGCATTTTCAGTAAAAACGATCAGAAGACAATGAATGATGTTTGCAAAGTGCTAAAATAAAACTACCACCAAGCTATTATCCTACATTCAGGAAAAAAATTTTTTTAATTAAACTACATGACATTTATAGAAAAAAATAGAGTAGTAGTAAATGGAATGAAGTGGCGGTAAATAGAATAAAGTGTGCTATAATTCCAGGACCGTTTTAGAAGAAATGTACTAACTCAAAGCCTCTAAAAATTAAAGTACATATGATAAACTAGAGTTTGAAAATAAACAATTTAATTTTAATAACCTATGGGTCAATGAAGCAGTATAAAAAAGAAAATATATTTAAGTAAACGATAATAAAAATAACACATATCAAAATTTGTGGCATGCAGCTAAAGCAGTTCCCAGAAAACAGCCTTGTAAGACTGTTTAAGAAGAAAAGAAAAGCACAAATTCTCAACAGGAGGAAAGAAAAAGGAGACATCACTACAGATCTGACATATTATAACAATAAATGATAAGGGAACATTATGAATTATGCAATAAATTTGACAATTTAGATGAAATGGGCTAATTTCTTGACAGAATTCACCAAAACTGATATCAAAGTAGAAATTTTGAATATTCCTAAATACATTAAATAAACTGAACCTATAATTTACATAGTCCCACAAAGAAAACTCCAGGTTCACATGAATGCACCGAGAAATTCTTCCAAACATTTAACCAAGATAACACAAAGCTTACACAAACCTTCCCAGAGAACAGAAACTTATTTTTTGAAGGCAGCATAACCTTGACACCAAAACATAATGGCATAACATTTAAGAAAGGAAAATTACAAACCAGTCTCCCTCATAAACATTGATGGAAAAATTCTAAGGAATAACATTCAAAATTCAGAAACAGCCTCCAGCTCCACCCCTTTGCTGGCCACTCACAGGCAACTCTCCAGCCCGTGATGCTTCCGAGGTCTTCGCGTCACTCCCAGCAGCTGGGCCTGGACAGATGGCACGTGGCCACAGCTGGCCTCCCAGGGACTTTTATCCAGGAGTGCAATGAACTGAATGAAAAGACATTTCTCTTGTCCTGCGTTAGGTAGACTACCTGCTCTATTTCACATAAGATGAACATCTAGACACGCCTCGTTCTGCTCTCGCCAAGGGGTTGGGCCTGACTTCTGTGATGGGAGCACCGAGTCCAAACTACTGGATTGACAGAGAACCTCAGACCCCAGTGAACATTAATTGGTGTGAGTTCTCCCAGAGGTTCTCATCTCAGCACTAAGAACTGGCTCCACCCAACCGCCTGCAAACTTTAGTGCTGGACGCCTCAGGCCAAGCAACCAGCAAGATAGGAACAAAGCCCCACACATCAAAAAAAAAAAAAAAAAAATTAAGTGAGAAAAAAATATGGTACAGACAAAGAAGCAAGGTAAAAACCTACAAGACCAAATAAACGAAGAGGAAATACACAACCTACCTGAAAAACAATTCAGAGTAATAACAGTAAAGATGATCCAAAATCTTGGAAATAGAATGGAGGCATGGATCGAGAAAATACAAGAAATGTTTAACAAGGACCTAGAAGAACTAAAGAACAAACAAACAATGATGAACAACAGAATAACGAAAATGAAAAATACGCTAGAAGGAATCAACAGCAGAATAACTGAAGCAGAAGAATGAATAAGTGATATGGAAGACAGACAGTGGAAATAACTGCTGAGGAGCAGAATAAAGAAAAAAGAATGAAAAGAAAAGAGGACAGTAGCAGAGACCTCTGGGATAACACTAAACACACCAACATTTGAATTATAGCGGTCTCAGAAGAAGAAGAGAAAGAGAAAGGGTCTGAGAAGATATTTGAAGAGATTATAGTCAAAAACTTCCCTAACATGGGAAAGGAAATTGCCACCCAAGTCCAGGAAGCACAGAGAGTCCTATATAGGATAAACCCTAGGAGAAACACGCCAAGACACATATTAATTAAACTAACAAAAATTAAATTCAAAGAAAAAAATGTTCAAAGCAGCAAGGGAAAAGCAACAAACATACAAGGGAATCCCCATAAGGTTATCAGCTGCTTTTTCAGCAGAAACTCTGCTAGCCAGAAGGGACTGGCAGGACATATTTAAAGTGATGAAAGGGAAAAACCTACAACCAAGATTACTCTACCCAGCAAGGATCTCATTCAGATTTGATGGAGAAATCAAAAGCTTTATAAACAAGCAAAAACTAAGAGAATTCAGCACCACCAAACCAGCTTTAAAACAAATGCTAAATAAAGGAAATTCTCTAGGCAGGAAACACAAGAGAAGAAAAAGACCCACAAAAACAAACCCCAAAATATTAAGAAAATGGTAACAAGAACATACATATCAATAACTACCTTAAATGTAAATGGATTAAATGCTCCAACCAAAAGACAAAGACTGGCTAAATGGATACAAAAACAAGACCTGTATATATGCTGTCTACAAGAGACCCACTTCAGACCTAGAGATACATACAGACTGAAAGTGAGGGGATGGAAAAAGATATTCCATGCAAATGAAAATCAAAAGAAAGCTGCAGTAGGAATACTCATGCCAGAAAAAACAGACTTTAAAATAAAGACTTACAAGAGACAAGGAAGGTCACACTACAATGATCAAGTGATCAATCCAAGAAGAAGATATAACAATTGTAAATATTTATGCACCAAACATAGGAGCATCTCAATACATAAGGCAAATGCTAACAGCCATAAATGAGGAAATTGACAGTAACACAATAATAGTGGTGGGGGGGGGACTTCCCTGGCAGTAGAGTGGTTAAGAATCCACCCGCCAATGCAGGGGACACAGGTTCAAGCTCTGGTCTGGGAAGATCCCACATGCCACAAAACAACTAAGTCCATGTGCCACAACTACTGAGCCTGCATGCCGAGAGCCCATGCTCTGCAACAAGAGAAGCCACTGCAATGAGAAGCCCACACACTGCAAGAAAGAGTAGCCGCAACTAGAGAAACCCACACAGCAACGAAGACCCAACACAGCCAAAAATAAATTTTAAAAATAATAATAGTGGGGAACTTCAACACCCCACTTACACCAATGGACAGATCATCCAGACAGAAAATAAATAAGGAAACACAATCTTTAAATGACACAATAGACCACATAGACTTAGTTGACATTTATAGGACATTCCACCCGTAAGTGGCAGAATACACTTTCTTCTCATGTGCACATGGAGCATTCTCCAGGATAGATTACATCTTGGGTCACAAGCCAAGCCTTGGTAAATTTAAGAAAACGGAAATCAAATCAAGCAACTCCTCCGACCAAAACGCTATGAGATTAGAAATGAATTACAGGAAGAAAACTGTAAAAAACAAAAACACATGGAGGCTAAACAATATGCTACTAAATAACCAAGAGATCACTGAAGAAAACAAAGAGGAAATTAAAAAATACATAGAAAAAAATGACAATGAAAACACGATGACCAAAAACCTATGGGATGCAGCAAAAGCAGGTTTAAGAAGGAAGTTTATAGCAATTCAATCTCACCTCAAGAAACAAGAAAAATCTCAAATAAACAATCTAAACTTACACCTAAAGCAACTAGAGATAGAAGAACAACAACAAAAAAAACAACCCCAAGTTAGTAGAAGGAAAGAAATCAAAAAGATCAGAGCAGAAATAAATGAAATAGAAATGAAGAAAAAAATGGCAAAGATCAATAAAACTAAAAACTGGTTCTCTGAGAAGATAAAATTGATAAACCTTTAGTCAGACTCATCAAGAGAAAAAGCGAGAGGATTCCATACAGTAAAATTAGAAATGAAGGGACTTCCTTGTGGCACAGTGGTTAAGACTCCATGCTCCCAATGCCGGGAGCATGGGTTTGATCCCTGGTCAGGGAACTAGATCCCACATGCATGCTGCATCTAAGAGTTCGCATGACACAACAAATGAGCCCATCTGCCGCAACTAAGGAGACAGTAAGCAGCAACTAAGGAGCCCACCTACCACAACTAACACCCCACACAACCAAATAAATAAATATTGTTAAAAATAAAAGAAGTGAAAGAGGAGAAATTACAACTGACACTGCAGAAATACAAAGGATAAGAGACTACTACAAGCAACTATATGCCAATAAAATGGACAACCTGGAAGAAATGGACAAATTCATAGAAAGATACAACCTTCCAAGACTAAACCGGGAAGAAATAGAAAATATAAACAGACCTATCACAAGTGATGAAGTTGAAACTGTAATTAAAAATCTTCCAACAAATGAAAGTCCAGGACCAGATGGCTTCACAGGCGAATTCTATCAAACAGTTAGAGAACAGCTTACACCTATTCTTCTCAAACTCTTCAAAGAAATCGCAGAGGGAGAAACACTCCCAAACTCGTTCTACAAAGCCACCATCACCCTGATACCAAAACCAGACAACAATTTCACAAAAAAAGAAAATTACAGGCCGATATCTCTGATGAACATGGACACAAAAATCCTCAACAAAAAACTAGCAAACAGAATCCAACAACACATTAAAAGGATCATACAGCATGATCAAGCGGGATTTATCCCAGGGATGCAAAGATTCACCAATATATGCAAAATCCATGTGATGCACCATATTGACAAATTAAAGAATAAATTACCTTATGATCATCTCAATAGATGCAGAAGAAGCTTTTGACAAAATTCAACACTCATTTATGATAAAAACTCTCCAGGAAGTGGGCATGGAGGGAACCTACCTCAACATAATAAAGGCCATATAACGACAAACCCACAGCAAACATCATTCTCAATGGTGTAAAATCAAAAGCATTTCCTCTAAGATCAGGAACAAGACAAGAATGTCCACTCTCGCCACTATTAGTCAACATAGTTTTGGAAGTCCTAGTCACAGCAGTCAGAGAGAAAAAGAAATAAAAGGAATACAAATTGCAAAAGAAGAAGTAAAACTGTCACTGTTTGCAGATGACATGATACTATACACGGAAAATCCTAAAGATGCCACCAGAAAACTACTAGAGCTAATCAGTGAATCTGGTAAAGTAGGATACAAAATTAATGCACAGAAATCTCTTGCATTCATATACACTAACAACAAAAGATAAGAAAGAGAAATTAAGGAAAAGTCCCATTTACCATAGCAACAAAATGAATAAAATACCTAGGAATAAACCTACCTAAGGAGGCAAAAGACCTGTACTCAGAAAACTATAAAACTGAGGAAAAGGGCTTCCCTGGTGGTGCAGTAGTTGGGGGTCCGCCTGCCAATGCGGGGGACACGGGTTCGTGCCCCAATCCAGGAGGATCCCGCATGCCGCGGAGTGGCTGCGCCCGTGAGCCGTGGCCACTGAGCCTGCGCGTCCGGAGCCCGTGCTCTGCAACGGGAGAGGCCACAACAGTGAGAGGCCCGCGTACCGCAAAAAAATAAAAAAATAAAAAATAAAAAAAAACTGAGGAAAAAATCAAAGATGACGCAAACAGATGGAGAGATATACCATGTTCTTGGATTGGAAGAATCAATACTGTGAAAATGATTATACTACCCAAAGCAATCTATAGATTCAACGTAATCCCTATCAAATTACCAATGGCATTCTTCACAGATTTAGAACAAAAAAGTTTACAATTTGTATGGAAACACAAAAGACCCAGAATAGCCAAAGCAATATTAAGAAAAAAAGTGGAGCTAGAGGAATCAGACTCCCTGACTTCAGACTATACTACAAAGCTACAGTAATCAAGACACTATGGTACTGGCACAAAAACAGAAATATAGATCAACGGAACAGGATAGAAAGCCCAGAGATAAACCCACGCACATATGGTCACCTAATCTATGAGAAAGGAGGCAAGAATATACAATGGAGAAAAGACAGCCTCTTCAATAAGTGGTGCTGGAAAAACTGGACAGCTACATGTAGAAGACTGAAGTTAGAACACTCCCTAACACCATACACAAAAATAAACTCAAAATGGATTAAGGACCTAAATGTAAGACCAGACACTATAAAACTCTTAGAGGAAAACATAGGAAACACTCTTTGACATAAATCACAGCAAGATCTTTTCTGACCCATCTCCTACGGTAATAAAATAAAAACAAAAATAAAGAAATGGAATCTAACTTAAAAGCTTCTGCACAGCAAAGGAAACCATAAACAAGACAAAAAGACAACCCTCAGAATGGGATAAAATATTTGCAAACGAAGCAACTGACAAAGGATTAATCTCCAAAACATACAAACAGCTCATGGAGCTCAATATCAAAAAAAAAACCCAATCCAAAAATGGGAGGAAGACCTAAATAAGCATTTCTCCAAAGAAAACATACAGATGGCCAAGAGGCACATGAAAAGATGCTCAACATCACTAATTATCAGAGAAATGCAAACCAAAAGTACAATGAGGTATCACCTCACACAGGTCAGAACTGCTATCAAAAAATCTACAAACAATAAATGCTGGAGAGGGTGTGGAGAAAAGGGAACTCTCTTGCACTACTGGTGGGAATGTAAATTTATACAGCTACTATGGAGATCAGTATGGAGGTTTTTTAAAGAAACTAAAAATAGAACTACCATATGACCCAGAAATCCCACTACTAGACACATACCCTGAGAAAGCCATAATTCAAAAGGACACACGTTCCCCACTGTTCACTGAAGCACTATTTACAATAGCCAGGACATGGGAGCACCCTAAATGTCCATCGACAGATGAATGGATAAAGAAGATGTGGTACATATATACAATGGAATATTACTCAGCCATAAAAAGGAACGAAACTGAGTAATTTGTAGAGACATGGATGGACCTAGAGAGTGTCATACAGAGTGAAGTAAGTCAGAAAGAGAAAAGCAAATATTGTATAATAATGCATATAAGTGGAATCTAGAAAAATGGTACAGATGAACCTATCTGCAGGGCAAGAATAGAGATGCAGACGTAGAGAATGGACATGTGGACACAGCAGGGAAAAGGAGCGTGGGATGAACTGGGAGATTAGGATTCACACATATACACTACCATGTGTAAAACAGATAGCTAGTGGGAACCTGCTGTGTAGCCCAGGGAGCTCAGCTCAGTGCTCTGTGATGACCTAGATGGGCAGGATCAGGGGTGGGGGGGAAGGAGGTCCAAGAGGGAGGGGATATATATATACATATAGCTGATTCACTTCATTGTACAGCAGAAACTAACACAACATTGAAAAGCAATACTCCAACATGAAAAAAAAGAAAATTCAGAAACAGACCCATACATACATATATGGTCAGTAGATTTGTGTTAAAGACACCACTGCAATGCAGTGGGAGAAAAGATAAATATTTCAACAAATGAAGGTAGTTTTTTTTTTTTTTTATTAAACAACCAGGATAGCAGAAGGTAAGGCAGGTCCTCTGGACTTTGAACTTTAACTGCTGTCCTTAGCCAATAGCATTGTAACAAGGGTCTCTGAGATTCTCTCCTGAAGTTGGGCCCAGCCTAGGTCTCACTTGGATTAACTTGGCCTTGTTTCCAAAGCCACACACTTTGGGAAGGGAGCTAGAGTACAGTCTGTTGTTCTAAGGAAGCCAGGCCACGTTGCTAGTGTGTGTATCCCCCAGCAACAGTCTCCGGAGGCTCTAAACCCTGGGATGGGGATTCGGCTTCACCAAGATTGTTGCCAGAACACAGATCCTGTAGTAACCAGGGTTCTGCAGCCTTAGGATTACCAAGAACACCAACTGGCTACTCACAGGGAAAAAATAAACCTTTAGCTCTATCTCACACCAAACATAAAAATAATTTTCAGATGGATTGTAAACTAAGTGCAAAACATTAAACAATAGGGACTGTGGGAAGATAACACAGAACACTTTAATGTTTTGTAGGGTAGGCAAGGATGTTTCTAAACAGTAAACAATAAGCATTAACTATAAAGCATATTTGAAAAATAGGACTTCATTAAAATTAAGAACTTCTATCCATCATAAGACACCATAAATAAGTAAAAATGCAAACCAAAGAGCCTAGAAGGTATCTACAATATATACATCTGACAGAGGATTTGTATGCAGAATATATAAGAAGTTATATACATCAATAAAAGAAAAAAACAATTTTTATTTTTAAAAAATAAGCAAAGCAATAGGATTCTTCACAAAAAGGCTATCCAACTGTTCAATGAGCACATGAAAGTTGTTATACCTCATCAGGGAAAAGCAAATTAAACTCACGAGACACCACTACACATACAGTAAAAGAACTAAAATTTTAAAAATCTATCAATATCAAATGTTGAGACTGTGAGGCAACTGGAATTCTCAAACACCGATGAGGGAATTTTAATTGGTATGATCACTGTGAAAAACTTTTTAGCAGTTATCTCAATAAAACAAAAACAAAAAAAACCCCACACACTTTATGTTCCACCAGTTCCACACCTAACCAAAATATGGACACGTGTTCACCAAAAGACATGTACAAGAATGTTCATAGCCACACTATTTGTCATGTCCAAAACTAGGAAATAATTCAAATGCCCGTAAATCGTAGAACAGATAAGTAAATTATATTTTCGTACAGTGGAATACCACAGAGCAGGAATTGGCAAAGTTTTTTCTGTAAAGGGCCAGAAAATAAGTGTTTTTGTCTCTGCAGGCCATATATGTTTTCCATTGCATATTCACATATATATATATACATACACACACACAAACCCACACACACCCCTTAAAAAACATCAAAATCATTCTTAGTTCACAGGCTGTACAAAACAGATGGTGGACATGATTAGGCCTGCAGGCAGCACTTTGCCAGCCCCTGGCCTAGAGCAATACAACAAATTATGTGAGAACATGAATGAAGGTCATAACTATAACCTTGAGCAAAAGACAACAGACACAGAAGAAAACATACTC
The DNA here is from genome assembly GCF_949774975.1 of Lagenorhynchus albirostris. Taxonomy (NCBI): domain Eukaryota; kingdom Metazoa; phylum Chordata; class Mammalia; order Artiodactyla; family Delphinidae; genus Lagenorhynchus; species Lagenorhynchus albirostris. The sequence goes on from NC_083105.1 coordinate 88,625,608, forward strand.
TACAATACCAGTTATAAAACCTTTGAAAACAAGCAGAACTCATCTATGGTGACAGAAGCCTGAATATTGTGATGGGCATGAAAAGGACTCTGGAGTTCAGGAAATCATCTCTATTTTTATTTGGATAGAGTCCATACTACCCAAATTGTGATCGCTTTGCAAAAATTCACAGACCTGTACACTTAAGGTCTATGCACTTTAGAATATCTATGCTTACTTCAGTAAAAATTTACAAAAAACATAACAATTGTCTTTACTATGGGACTTCTGAGACCACTTAATACACTAATGTGCATTTTGAAGTTCCCAGTAAAATGTGAAAAATACAGTATTTTTCCAAATTTATTTCATCACAGAACACTTTCTCCCAGAACACCTCTCAAAACTAATGTAACTCCTTAAGAAAAAGAAAAAAATTGGACCAGAACACAAGGTGTATGAAAGTGTATAGGAGAGAATAAAAATGAAATAATAGGCTAAGGTCATTGAATGCTTCAATGTCATATCCTCAAATAGTGTATCCAGTTTTAACTTTTATCTTGTAGACAACTCTTAAAGGATTTTAAGTAGGAGAGGGACAAGATCAGATCTTTGGGCTTACAAGACAGTACTGGCGGGCTTCCCTGGTGGCACAGTAGTTAAGAATCTGCCTGACAATGCAGGGGACACGGGTTTGAGCCCTGGTCTGGGAAGATCCCACATGCCGCGGAGCAACTAAGCCCAGGTACAACTACCGAGCCCAAGCTCAGTAGTTGTGGCGCACGGGCTTAGTTGCTCTGCGGCACGTGGGATCTTCCAGGACCAGGGCTCGAACCCGTGTCCCCTGCATTGGCAGGCGGATTCTTAACCACTGTGCCACCCAGGGAAGTCCCTCCTTGTCATAGTTTTAAGAATATACTCTTATTCTTTAGCTTTTATTACCACTCACTTCGAATCTGGAATTCTGTATTATCACTATATACAAGGTACAAAAGATGCAGCTCTGAGTTCTACAAAGGAGGGCTTAGAGAATGCACTGTCAATACACTGATTGGAAAGGGCCCGGGAGAGCTTGTCTTACAATCACACCTGCAGAGCAATGCAGGTTTGCATAGGGATTTTATTTATGTGCTTTTTATTGAGGATGGCTCAAACCTGCATTTGCAGAGCAAAAATCGTGGTTTTACTTAGAAGGTATGTTTATTTGGGAGTGGTTGGGGAAGGGGATGATGAAAATTTGACAGAAATCAAAATCTCCCCATCTGACTACCCCCTTGCCTGGGCATTTAAACTAATTTGTAACATTTTAATGATATGATCCTCTTGTGAAATCAGCAGCTTTGAATGCTTTGTCATCTGCCACCCAAGTGTCAAAGAATTTAACAGTGGCCATATTTAAATGTTTTGACTCCAAATGGCTTTCTTTGAAAAAATAAGCACAAAAAAGGGAAGTGTAATACATAATGAATTAAGTATGACAATCTGTTGTTCAACCTCATTTACATCCATGGTTTCTACATGAGATGTTATCATGGGGTCTGCGTTAAACTGAATGGTGGCCCCCCAAATATATCTACATCCTAATCCCAGGCACCCATGAATGTTATTTTATGTGCCAAAAGGGACTTTGTAGATGCAATCAATATAAGGATCTTAAAATGAAGGTTATCCAGGATTATCTGGGCGGGACCAATGCCATCGAAGTGGTCCTTATAGGAGAGACACAAAAGTGAGAGTCGGAGAAGCTATTGTTGACACAAGCAGAGACTGGAGTGATGCACTTTGAGTATGCAGAATACAGATAGCCATTAGAAGCTGAAATAAGCAAGGCAATGCTTTCCTTCCCTAGAACATCCAGAAGGAACCAACCCTGCTGAAACCTTGCCCTTAGCACAGTGAAGATGACCTCCAGAATCACAAGAGAATAAATTTGTGTTGCTTTAGGCAATAAAACCTGTGGTAAGTTTTTACAGCCCCAAAAGGAAACTAACACAACATCCTAGTGAAATGTTTATCAAGCAGTCAGGATCACATCAGAATCACCTAGGCAGTTTGTTAAAGACACAGATCCTTGGATCCCATGCCTAGAAATCCTGTGTCCCTGGATCGTTGTTAAGGCGCAGACATCTAAACTGCTTAAGAAGCTTCTTGTATGACTGTTGTGCTACAAACCAGAGTGTAAGTCAGAAGAAGAAAATTCACTGCCCAAATCAGATTCCTAGGGCTGCCGTACCGAATTCCCACAAACTCGAAATTCTAAAATGACAGAAAACTGTCCACAGGGCTGCACTCCCACAGGAAGCCCTAAGGGACAATCTGTTCCTTGCCTCTTTGTTTCTGGTGGCTGCTAGCATTCCTTGACTTGGGGTCATATCACTCCCATCTCTGCCCAGTGGTCACATTGCCTCCTCTTCTGCGTGGATCAAATCTCCCTCTGCCTCTCTTATAAAGTCACTGGTGATTGGAATTAGGACCCACCTGGATAATCCAGAACAATCATTCCATCTCAAGATCTGTAATCACCTCTGCCAAAATCTCTTTTTCTTATAAAGTAACACTCACAGGGTCTGGGAATTGGGATCTGATATCTCTGGGTGGCCATTACTCAGCCTGCAATACTGCCTTAGTGCCCTTGGTGGTAATTTAGGGATGAAGACAGTAGAGCTGAAGCAGATTTTCCAAAAATACAAGACTGAAATATTTTTAGATTCAAATATTCTTTTGACCCTTTACAAAATACAATTATGCTATTTAAAAAAAAAAAAACACCACCAGCCTCACTGGAGTATTCTGATGATTAATGAGGCTTTGATAAGCAGGGAATTGGGAGACTACTGGAAGAAGTAGGTCCCCAGGATTCAGTAGTATTTTTCTGATGAGGTTATATGCCCCTTTTAAAAATTGGTTTCTCACACGGGTGTTTCTGAACATAAAAGTACTGCCGACGAAAGAATCTTCACGAAAAGTTTCTATCACAGAGGAACTTACTACATCTCACTGCACAAACAGATTACAAGAAACGTTGGTTAGGGAGTTCTTTTTATGCAAAAGCTCTTTCAAATATAAATAAATCCAAGATTTCCTTTGCCTGCATTTTTTCTCTACACAAGCCAGAAATTTAGACTCCATGGTTCACTAACAAGAGCATTCTTATCCTGTTTGGCTTTTTAAGGTACCTCAGGTAAATAATCCAGAAGAGAAATTACCCTGAAGTCAAAAGGAACACACACCAGAATTCAAACAATGGCCTAAGAAATGTGTAGAGTGTGGTGATGCGCCACAGAATTAATAAGTAATAGAGATTCTGTGTTCAAAACATGTCCTCTTTCTTTCAGAAATAGCAAGCGCTCATTCTAATATTTTCCTAACATCCCTGCACAACGAGGCTTAAGGCCTTCCCTAACTGAAATGTTATCCTTTTCTCGAATGTACATTTTTATATCCACCCCCTAAAAAACATTTATAGCTCCACTTCCCTTTACTATTACCTACTCAAAATCTAAATAACCACCCCCTTTAAAATAATCCGTGGCTTCGCTTTCAACAACCTAATTTTCACTTTAGCAGGTCATCACTCCACCCTGAATAGCTTTTAGGGAAAAATTTTTTTTTTCTAATTCATCCCCCTCGAGTATGACCACACTTCTTGCCTACAAGGTATTATTCACTTGCTTGAATCCCCTCAGTTGTACTGGCTCCAAATTGTGCTGTCAGTGCTCTGAGCTAATCTGCCAGCCTAGGTCCCGTAAAATTCCCAGAGCAACAGTGTTGGCTAATAACCAACTAAAAATATGCAACAACTAGTAGTGTTAGGTAATAACTAACAATAGCACTGTTCAAGAACCACCTCAGAAGCTTGCAAAAATGCATATTCCAGGGTCCCACCTCAGACCAACTAAATTTCCAGAAAAATAACTCAGAATTTACATTTTTTTGCAAACGAAATGTGGCCACTAGGAAATTGGAATCCAATGATTCGAAAGGCCTGAGCCTTGGAAATTCCCACTTCACGCATTTTCTCCTCCCCACAAACACCCGGGACTGTTTTACAGAAATAAAGTGGTCTTGGTTTGCACCCCGAAGTTAAGCATCATCCACACACCATTCAGTAACTATGACACACCCTTACTGCACTCTTAAATGCTGACCCCATTTTTGGTTTTAAATCCCTATGCAATTTTATCCTTCCATTTTCAATCACTGTAACTCCATCATTTCCTGGAGGAATCCACCTTCAGTCACTCTTCTTTATTTCAATGCTCAGTTCCATTTTTTAGAGACTTTTCCCTAGGGCCCTTATCCCAATCCAGAAACCCCTTCCATTAAGGCCAGAGAGTAGGTAAGCAGCGAGACCAAATATCTATGTGGAATCTAGAAAAATGGTGCAGATGAACCTATTTGCAGGACAGGAATAGAAACGCAGATGTAGAGAACGGACGTGTGGACACAGGTGAGGAAGGGGAGGGTGAGGTGAATTGGGAGATTAGGTTTGACATAAATACACTACTATGTGTAAAACAGATAGCTAGTGGGAACCTGCTGTATAGCACAGGGAGCTCAGCTCGGTGCTCTGTGATGACCTGGAGGGGTGGGATGTGGGGAGGGGAGGGAGGTCCAAGAGGGAGGGGATATAGGTGTACCTATAGCTGATTCACTTCATTGTACAGCAGAAACTAACAAACATTGTAAAGCAATATACTCCAATAAATTAATCAATTAATTAAAGTCTATATCACTTGAAAAAGTTTTTTGTTTTGTTTGTTTGTTTGGACAAATGGAACAAGAGAAGGTGGCTGTGAGCATATTTTGGACCACAAAATTTACCAGCAGGACCTAACGTCCCCTTGGTCTTGGTTAGCATCACAGAAAAGAGGATTCTTCTTAGGGGAAGAAAAATCTAGTTCTGCATCATGTGACACAGGGAACCTCACTCTTCCTATCTGTAGAGATTTTTCACCAACATAACAGCATAAGGACAATTAAATCTTGTTCAGTTTTTACCGCAAATAAACATTTTTTCCAAAAGGAGGTTAATTTACCTGCCACAGACACAACTCTTCACCAAATGCCATTGACAGGAGCAATTGCCACCCGTGTTCTTTACTCTAATGTAGTGGAACCTCTTGGGCGAGACACTGAGAAAGAAAACCCAGCTGTAACTGGGACAAAGTACACATTCTGCCTCACCACAAAGTGCAGCTTCTACGTTCCAACTGTCTTGGTGAAGTGCTTCATGGCCGAAGGTTGTTGGCCAACTTACATGGTATTTGGATTTGAAGTTATATGCCATTTGGGGAAGAGTACTATAATTAGAAAAATGGCCTAATTACTTTTCTGGCAACAGGGAAGAAAGAGAACAGACTTTTCAGCTTAGAGAGACAAGTCCTTGAGATACCGCAAAAGGTTTCAGGATCCTGTTTGACAGGAAAGAACATCTCATCTGAACCTCTTGGATCTGTTGAAAACTGAGTTTTGTTTTGTTTTTCGAAAAGCCAAAACCACAAGAGAGGGAAAAAGAAAAAAAAAAATGGAAAGCAAGAAAAGCACTCTTTCCTATTGGATTCTGAAACGGATGACAAGAATGGTCCTTTCTGTTCCATGGCGAGTTTCATCTGCTGGTCCTTAGAAGCGCAAACAGGAAACAAGAGGGTCAGGAGGGAAGAGTGTGGATTTTCTGTGACAGGACTCGGAAGATGGTTTCACACAAATGTTACTTAATGGCCTTGTCTGTTCTAGCTGCAAATAATATAACAATATAACCTCAGCAGCTTCTGTTATTTTAGGTCTCCAGTTAACATTTGTGATATAAAAGGCAAAATCATACTAAGTTCCTCTTTTTTCTGCATCGAGGGAGGGAGACGTGGCTGCACTGAATCGAACACCCATTCCCCAGGCCTCGGTCCTACAGGACGTTGCCTTTCGCCCAGAAGGCAGGTGGGAACAGTGAGAGCTCTGTTGGAGAAAAATGACCCACGGCTTGCGCTACTTCGGTTCTATTTCCTGAACTCGGCAATGGGAAAACCTGTACTACATCAAATACATCTTCACAAAAATACAATTTAAAACAGTCGTGATTCTTTTTTTAATATAAAGGTAAAATCGGGACAGTGAATAAACTTCAAAATGTGCATTTTGTGGGGAGAGAGGGGAGGATGGTAGCTGGGGAGAAAGAAAAAGAGTTATGAAATAGTTGTTGCTTTCAAGTCATGCGCTGTCTAATGAAAATGTTCCTTGGTCCGTGGGGCTCTCGTTAGAATGTTTCCTACCATTAGTGACTTCTGGTGGGTCCCCTCCCCTTCTGAGGCCCTTTATCGAACCCAGAAAGGAAAAGTTGGATTTCAGGCTGTGCTCAAAGTCAAACGGCAGCTCTGTCTTTCACCGGCCTAAGTAAGAGTCATCATATAAAGGCCCCTTTGATCCAGAATCTCAGGGTTTGTTTTATGGAAAATGTAAACACATATAAAAATACTGCCCCCTCCCACAGTGATTTCTGGATCTTTTCCAATTTCAACCTCACTTTTAAAAATCATCTATAAAATTATTTCTTACTTTATATCAGGTGACTCATGTGAACATTTTAAAGCATAAATATTGTTCCAACTGGATTCTCGTTAATTTTATTTGTTTTTTGGAAAAAAGGATTTGCTGTACTATAAGTACACAGAATTAAGTAAATCTGATTTTTTTTTTTGACAATAATCAGTTTCTTTGGAAGAAAGGGAAAATTTTCTATAATCATACATCCTAGGTTAATCTTTGGTGTGTGATAACAGCATCAACTAATTGAAATATAATCTTTTAATGCAACTGGAAGTTATCTAACTTAGTGCGTGGACCCTTTATAAAGATACCCATTGAAAATTATTTTCAGTGGAAGGAATATAGCCTTTTTTTACTAAGCTGCTAAGAACACGTTAATTAAAGATAGGTTACCATCTTGGGTCAAGCAGTCTGAAAACAAACTTATGGACTGAAATTACATTCCCTCAAAATTCACACGTTGAAGACCTAACCCCCAATACCTTAGAATGTGACTGTATGTGTATTTGATAGACCTTTAAACAGGTGATAAAGATGAGGCCATCAGGGTAGATTGTAATACAAGCTGACTTGTTTTCTTACAAGAAGAGGAAATTTTTAGACACACCAAGAAACACCAGGAATACTCATAGAGGAAAGACCATGTGAAGACACAGGAACAAGGTGGTCGTCTGCAAGCCAAGGAGAGAGGCCTCAGAAGAAAACAACCCTGCCATCACCGTGATCTTGGACTTTCTAGCCAGAGGTTAAAAGATTGCTTAGTAATACAAAAGCAAGGCCCTGAGAGTAGATTGGAGTTGACAACACAAGAGACCTGGTATAAAACAGACAACAAGGAGGAAGGTCAGGAATACAGGAGAAAAGAGGCTGCCAGGTCAAGGCAAGAGACAAAAGAAATAATCATCCTGACTTCCAAGCTATGAAGAAGCGATGGGGGAGACACGGTTCTTTCCTCCATCAGATGAGGACTGCAGTGAATGCAGTGCCAGAGAGTATCAACTTCATTCTGTGAAGGAAGAGAGAAGAGTGACCAGGCCTGGATTTTATGAGATGTTGGTAGGGAAAGAGTATGGTTCTGCAAGAGATTAGGCAAAAGATGACCTTGGTTCTAATTAAGGCAGGATTGGAGACATCCCAATGGTTCCAACAGGGATTGAGGATGACAGAATTAACCCAGGGAAGAAAGATAAAGAGAGAGTAAGCCAGGAAGATAAGTGAAATACAAGCCTGGTTAGACTGAGAAATATCAATACATAAATCTGACTGAATTTACTTCAAAGTTGCTAGATGTTTTTCAGCATCAGGAAGGACAGCACTCTAATAAATTTGGTTACAGAAATCTAACATTACATCTTCTCGCTCCTGAGTCTATGTGAAATTTGTTTCGTCTACACAATATTGGAAACCTCTGCTCAGAAGTATATTTAGGTATATAATGCTAATTATTTTATTCTTTACCTTTTTTTCATTCTATCTTTTCTATATGGCTCACTCCCAGGTCCATTATTTTATTCTATATATGTGAGCTATTAAAAAAAAAGTCAGGGAGGAGATATGGGGATATGCATAGCTGATTCACTATGTTATAAAGCAGAAACTAACACACCATTGTAAAGCAATTATGCTCCAATAAAGATGTGAAAAAAAAAATAAAGTAAAGTAAAATAAATTTTAAAAAGTCAACCTATTTCTATAAGAATAACAATTTGGAAGCTTGGGGGCTTTTGTTTATTGAGCTGTCTTATCCCTCCCACCCCCAGTTTAGCAATTACAGTAACATGGACTAAATGCAAATAAGAAGCTTTTGTAATATCACTAATAAATTCTAATTTTCACTAAAATAAGTATTTATCCCTTTTTAGTTTACTGTTTCTGTCTCTCTCTGTCTCTCTCTGTCTCTCACCAACTACACAGGCAGAACAAAATACAGAATACAAGAGGGCACAGGAGGACATAGCTCACCTCATTTTCAATATTTCAGGACATAAGTACACCCCATTCATCACAGAATTAGGTCCAGATTCCCTAGACTGAAATTTAACAGTCTTCACAATTTGAACCAATGCTGCCTTTCTAAATGACCACTCACTCATTCAATAACGCCCATGGAGATCTGCTATGGGTCACATTGTTTCAACTATTCCCTATAAAACTCCAGCCAGACTGGTCAACTCTACTGGCTAGAATACACCACATACATTCCCCTCTTCATATTCTCACACTCTCAACTGTCTATAACACCCTCCTCCTCTCCTCAGTTTATTTAATTTCTACTAAATTTTTCAAGGCACAGGTCAAAACTTTTGTCTTCCATGAACCCACCAAGAACTTGCCCCCTTAGAAGTAACTCACTATCAGAACCATCATTTGAGGCCGCAGGTAGGTGAGAATGAATGTTTCCTGTTTTCTTCTTTTTAACAAAGATATACTTTGTCAAATAATGTCTACTTCTTTGAAACAATGGGAAATCATATCAATGGATAAACTTTTTTTTTTTTTTTTTGCGGTACGCGGACCTCTCACTGTTGTGGCCTCTCCCGCTGCGGAGCACAGGCTCCGGACGCGCAGGCTCAGTGGCCATGGCTCATGGGCCCAGCCGCTCCGCGGCCCGTGGGATCCTTCCGGACCGGGGTACGAACCTGTGTCCCCTGCACCGGCAGGCAGCCTGTCAACCACTGCACCACCAGGGGAGCCCCAACTGATAAACTTTTGCAGGGAGTTCTTTCAGCCTAGGAAAAGCATCATGGTTGGGAGTCATTACAGTCCAAAGACCTAAATATACGAGAGGGAAGTTCCAAAGATTATAAAGGAATGTGCAGACTCTTAAGTGTCCCAGGATGACAGGAATGGGAGTTCACTCTGAAAGGGAAGAACAGTGGAAGGGGAGGGACATGGAAATGCAGAGGTTCTTCAGCGATTAGTTTACAGTTCTCAATTCTGCCAAAAACATTCACATAACTTTAGGTCCACACAAAGACATCCTTAATTTACTTGCCTATGACACACCCAGTCAGCCCAGGGAGTCACCATAGCAACTGTATGCCTAGACCGAGGATCAAACTTTCAAACACATGTCAAATGCAGATAAGTGCTGAGAAAGTTTAAGGCAGGAATAGATTGATTCTAAATGGGGCCAAAGAAGAGGCTTCCCAGAGGAAACTGAATACAAGTTTGAGAATCCTACTTGCTAGGGCGAAACTCAATTCTCCATGAGAGGCCTGTTTTTATATCAGCAGTTTGAGATTCCCTGACGAGGCTGAAAAACCATCAGTTGCAGAGGAAAGGCGCGAGTGTCACGTTAACTTATCTTGATGCCTAATTCTTCTGGAGTTAAAAACTCCGAAAAGCACACACATCCAGGTCTATTAAAAAATAACGCCTCGGTGACTCACTAAGAGTTTCATTCCACTTATTTTTGAGAGTCAATCTTAACGGAAATACGACAAGATAAATATTAAGAGATGATTTCAGGGTAGCACGCCTCAGCAATCTGAAGCATTTGCCCACTGTTTTTCCAAAGCAACCACAGATCTGTTTTGTACCCGTGATGTACTGTACTCTCATGGTTCACTGAGCGCCACAGGACACTGTCTACGTGTGCATGTGTGTGAGTGTGAGTGTGCCGATACAAGATCTGAATCCAAAGGGAAAACAATGAACTTCAAATAATAGTCCTAAGAAAAGGCAACAAGCCTAACAAAGAATAGTCCCGTTCTTCTTGCCTTAGAAATACACTCTAACTGTTAAATTATACCAGGATCCAGACGAGCCAGGTCCTGAAACTGAATACACGTATTTGGAATTGTTTGGAGCAGTCTCCATGATGACTCCTGGGGTTGCCTGCTCCTCTCAGAAGCCTGTTTTCACACACGCGAAGGAGCACAACCACACCACACAGAGACTCCAAAATTTACACTGGCTCCTCACTCAGCGAAGGATCTTTCCTAAACTGCTTTCCCAGTTGTTTTGAATTTTCTCCCTGAACTTCCTCCAGCTCCGTGAAATGCCTTCACCCCTCTAAGCTCTCTCTTCACTCTGTGCCTTCAACATCAACCATCAAGACCCGGAGAGGACTGGTTTCCTGTCCCACCAATAAATCCCTGGCCACTGACACAAGTGCCTGGGGAGAACTCTCCTTGCTGCCGTTTTTCCCAGCCCAGTTACTCCCGCACAACCCAGCCAGATACTCTTCTCCCAAAGAGGCACTGATAACATCCCTGCTCCAAATCCATTTCTAAGATTAAGTCCAAATTCATCAGCTGGACATCCTGCCCAACCACCCCCACCCCCCAAATCTGACATCTAGACCTTACCTACTGCAATCGCTCTTCAGTCTTGATGCCAACTAGAATTGTCTAGTCTCTGTTATACAACCACGAATTCCCCCAACGCTGTTCTTCTGTTCGTGTTCTTCTCCTTGCCGGCAACATCCTCCCACCCTCTCTTTACTCTATCGAAGCACAGTTCATTCTCATTATTTGCAGTAGTTACGTTCTCCACAATCACCGTGAATACTGAATTAGCAAATCCTGAACCATTGCTCTTAGAAGAAATAGAGGATTAGGTTCCTGTGAGCCTCAGGTCACACCACTTTTGTCAACTCATCAATACTTAACCTTGTGTGCTGTGTGCCTCTGCTGAAAGATACCTTATTGAATCTATACTGCTGATTCATCAGCATGGAACTCACGGCCAACAACACTAGGTAACTCCTGCCTGAATGAAGCTAGAAAACACACATGCTTTCTCCATAAGGTACATCACGGCCTTCTTGTGTTCGGGAACACTGGACAGCACCTCAACACTGTGCCTGAGGCCACTTTAAAGAGAAAAATCACCAACGAAAATGTGACAAACATGGCACTAAATAGACCGTGAAAAGGCTGCTTGTTTACAGTCTGAGAGCTGAAGCAAGAGAAGGCAGAGCTTGGCCTTGTTTGGCCTCAGCTGGGACCGTGCATGCGTAGGGCGGGTCAGATCTTTCAGGGCTCTGCCCATGCCCGTTAAGTGACTGCAAAAGTGCCACAAGTACTGACTTGGGGATAACAGATAAATTTTAGCAAGTAGGCAAATTCTCAGATATTAGAATCTGAGAAAAATGAGGATTAACTATAGTACTTATTGGTCAAGGAAGCCATAGAGGAGCAGATGGTCCTGGACTGGAAGTGGAAAACCAAGGTGTGAGGACTCTTCTCTACCTGTGTACAAATTAACCAGCGTTTCTTTTCTCTAGGCCTTAGAGTCCTCAGCTTTAAAATGGCAGTAATAACATGACACTCAACTAAGAGATGATGTATGGAAAATCCACCTGTTGCCATAAAGCACTACATAAGTGACAGGTAGTCTGGGGGGCCCGTCTTTCACAAAAACTTTCCTGTTTGTTTGAGCCTGTCTGATCTCTGTCAGCGCTGAATTCAGAGCACTTATTTTTTAAATGCTTACTTGTCCTTTGACACAGCCGTTTTTACTTTGCACTTCCTCGATTCATACGATTCGACCTTTTGACTTCTCAAATAGAAGATAAGCTTCTTGAGGGCAATGAACTCTTGGGTGCTTCTCTGTCTCACTCACCCACACCTGGAGCAATTCTATTCATAAATGGATGCATGGGTGCAAGACCCCCATAAATCATCCCACAGACTTCTCACAGGACTCTGAAAGCAGGAGTGTGCAGTTCTGTATCAGCAGGCATCCCTCATGATGCCAGGTTAGGGCTCTTAGCATCTGGCTGGCCAGCAGTCAGATCAGCAAACTTGAGACCTGTTTGCAAAGAAGCTTATCTTTCCCTGTAGATAAACTACCTGGCGCTAAACCAAAGCCACTCACATACAAGTTCAGAAAGTTCAGTTGACTTGCTGATAGCTTCTACACTTCCAGCGTTTGATGGAGACCAGGCCCAAGCATGCTAACCTTTGAAAGAGCAAATCTTCTCATAGGGCACATGATGCGGAAAAAATGAGTGAGATTTTTGCCCCTCATGAAATGGCTATGCAGGTTTTTAGGGTTCTTCTGGGTTTTTTTTTTTTTCCCACATATTCAAGGTTTATAAAACTGTCTCTGATCTAGACTGATGTCTGGGTGTTGATTAGGACCCAGTATCCAAACATCCTGATACTCTCCCCTTTCCTAATAACCTAAGCTATTTTCATCCACTTCTAGTCCCCATTCACAGCAGCCCACAGTTTTCACGTGATTCCATGACGGGATTAACTGGAGAAAGGAGAAAGAGGAATATTCAAAGGAAAGCCGTCTGCCCGGCTAATAGGAGAGAATCATATCACACGGATAGCTTGTGACGTGCTCTTGGCTGTTGGTCTATCCTTCTACTTTCTTAGTGATTTATTCAAGGGGCTCTGCTTTGTTTCACTTGCAAACTATTTTAACATTGCTGTGGGTAAACAGAATGTCACCAGATTTCCCGTCTTTCCTGGGTCATTTTTCCTGGTTATATAAATGTTTGTCTTAATCCTACTTCTTCCTCTGCACTTTTCAAACTGTTTTCCTATGCTTCCAGTCTGCACAGGGTCAGTCTGCTAATTACCCAACGAGATGAAGATGAAAGAGGCCAAAGATCTAGGCTACACATCTCAGGCAACGTCATAGGTTTTCTTTCTTTCTTTTTTTTTTTTCTTTTTTAATAGCATTCGTAGTTATCCGTCCAGGCATCCTTCACCCTCATGTGTTGTTTCGAATTATTAACTGACAGCTGCAAATGGGCTCAGAGCAGAAAACTTCAGGTCAAGGATCCAGTAATGGCTGCTTCTGCTTTTGTGGTTTTCAGGAGAGGGAAAGGCTGAAGTCAGGGATGCTGATTTAGCAACGTGTTTCCTTCGGCTCCAAACGTGGGTATTAGGGGGAGAAGTCTAGGTTAAATGTGAATGCTCCAGAGTTTTCCCACCATCCAAACTGTGTTGTATTTGGCAAATGGTTTTCTGGAAGAGGAACAACATGTTAAGCTCTGGCCATGACACAGTTTGTGATAAGCTTAACTGAATTCAAGAAAGAACAAATCAATGCCAACTGTTCTGACACTCTTACAATTTCTCATGCACGCAGTGGGGGGAAAAGCTGAGACAAAGCTTGAATATTTCAAAAGCAATTTGATATATAAACCATATTAATTAATCCTGATACCATTCTGAAGTGGCTTAAAAATTATAAACAATCCTCTGATCACATCCAGAGAGAAATATTTAGACTAAAAAATTAATGATCGAAACAGGATAAAAATATGCTACCAAGTATTTTCTAATACTTTCTATTTAACTCCAAAGTGAACAGAAAAATAGACTTTTTTACTTTAACATAGCTGAAATAATCAGACATTAATTTTTCTCTTTCTTCATGAGAACTGCTTATATTTTTGTAAGACTCACCATCAGAACGGTATTGCTGTTGAAAGTACTTAATGGTAGAGATGAAAAACTCTATTACCTAAAATCCAGTAGCTTTCAAATTTTACTCAACTAAGCCCAGCATACCTCTTGCTAAGGGGACTAATTCTAGCTGTGAGGAGACAATTTATTCATGAACAACCAACCTACGCATCCCATTTTATCTACGGTGAGACTGACCCCAGAGCTAAAGTTTAGTACATGGTTAAAAGAGAAAATACCTAGAAAAACTTTCTAGGGCTGTAGCAATGACACTTCAAATGATTTCAGAGTATCTCTGAGGTGAAGCCAAGTACCAAGAGAACGGCACAGACCGGCCTACAGAAATCAGATTACTGTACTGTCTTCATTGAGGACTGCAGTCAGTATTCATTGCAGAACAAAGAAACTCCCTTAAATGTAGGTAAGTAGACAGATGCCAACTCAAGTAGGACTTAAGAGGTATAAGAAAGACCTCTGTTTGTCTGCCTCTAATGCCCAAATAGTATCTTTAGAGTGATATTAGAAAGCAGGTAAAGTTAATATGAGGGCAGAATGCCTTTGAGAATCAGATAAAAATTATGAACTCATTTCCTGCAAAAAGGATTATATGCACAATTTGGCAAATATGCAGAAAGTTTCTGAGCTTTATAAAACTCATCTACAAAATTGTGACGATTTATGGACCTCATATTAAGAATCCCAGAATAAAGGCATTTTCCCCCAGAAGACGCAAATGTTACTGAACGAAGTAACCTCAAACTATCTGAATCACTGGCACTCATTGATTGATTTTCTTTTAATAAATTCTTATTCAGTACCTACCCTCACACAAAGCACTGTGCAAATGCTCTATGCCCCTGAGTGATCTCAGCAGAACCTCGCCATTCAAGAGTAGGTTTGGATAAAGGGCAGCATTTCTCTTTATAATAATACTATTATTCCAACCAAAGATTTTTCTTCCTTATTGTTGTTCTGCTCAAGTTTAACTTTTTATATTTACTTTTAAGAGGAATATTTATGCAAGCCCAGGAAATACGTTAACTTATATTTATGCAATTTGGGGTAAGTGTCTGCAAAAACTTCTGAGAGAGAACATTATTATTGGTTACTATTCCAAAGCATAGGCTCTAACCATATACAATACTGCCCCCAGCTATGCAACAGGACCCAAGGGCATAGTCAGGAAGAGGCCTCCTGAGCCCCACTCAGACACCAGGTTTCCACCTGCTTCCACTGAAGCAGGCAGCTTCAGAGAGCAGTGCCCCTAAATGGAGGGACTGAAACAGCTGCTGGATTCCAGAAGGATGTAAAACACAGTCCTAACACTTAACATTCAGACCCTTAAGCTGAGAATCCCCAAGACTCCTTCACCTATTTCTACTACCTTGTCTTTGGACCCTGAATTCCCAGATGAAAAGGCATCTGCAGACACGCGGGTCTGAAGCCTGCTTTCATCTGCTACTTCCTAGTTTTATAACTACAGGTAGGGTAGTTAGCATTTTTAGACCTAACAGAGTCTCTGACACAGACACTCTCTTGAAGACGAGATGAGATCATCTTCTAAAGGATGTAGTGTGGTGCTGCGCAAAGAGAAGCACTCTATAAAATGTTAGTTCTTTTTATTATCAGACATTACCCGCCCTGGTCCTCGCAACCGCTGAAAGTTAGTAGGGTCTGGCTCAGAAAAAGCAACACTTGCTCAAAGTCAAAGAAGCTAACATACAGGGGAGCCCAAACTGGAAAGGGGGTCCTCTGATCCCTTGTCAGCAAGAGCTCTAATAAATACAGCACGGGTGCATACAAACACGGATGCAGGCAAAGTGGGCTAAACATTGCTGATGTGCTAATGTTGCGACCAGGTTTCTCGGCGTTCCTTAATCAACAGAAATAGATAGGAAGCCAGACAAGAAGTTCAGGCAAGGCTTAACTGCGGACCCCGCTGCAGCAGTGCAGAGCGAAAACAAGGAACAGTTTCCCCCGCTCACTCCCTGAGGGGCGGGGGCGGGGAAAACAAGCGGGTTCCTTATCTGGGGTGAGGGCAGGGGTATGTCCACGGGTCAGGCCGGAGGGGTAGCTTAGGTGGTCTGCCCACCCCCCTGGTGGTGCTACGTGCAGGGATCATGCCTAGTACCCTAGTTTTGCTCCCGGCTCTTCAGAAGTGGCAGTTGGGGTTTTGGTCTTTTTGTATCCTGTTGCCCACAATTTGCCCCAACGGGTGCATACACACAGTTACTTTTAGTCCCTCATAGTTTCTTTGTATTTTGTTGCTTGAGGAGACGTCTGACCAGGTGCAAGCACTGCAGCAAAGGGTTCCAGGTCCCAGGTCCCAGCCTGTCTCAGTAATAAGTAAGACAGGGCCTTTGTTTTTAGGATGGAACAGAGTCCATTGAGAGATGCATCCGACATGTACATGTTTATGTATACCACGTGATTTTTCAGCAGTAAAAACAAACTGAGAGGTCTCCAGGCGAAAGCAGAGTCTGCAATGGTTTTCTACAAAAAATGACATGATCTGGGTGTCAAGGTGCAGTAAAAACATCCAAAGTCAGAACACCAGGATGGAATTACTCTACCACTTATAAGCAGTGAGACTTTGAACACATTCCTTAACATTCTCTAAATTATAGTTCTTCTCATGTGGAAAGAGGGGGTGATAATCTCCACCCTACAGAACTGCTGTGAGGATGAAATTAAGTAACACTGTAAAAACTTTATCCTCACATAAATCATTATGTAAACCAGGACACTTCTGAAAGTATGAGAAGGTACTATTAAAAATTATACCAGGGCAAGAGATAAAAACCTGAACATCTGGTCACCCTATTTATTGCCATACCTGACACACAGATGGCACTAAAAATATATCAGTTCTTTAATTTGTCCCTGAGCCTTGAAGGATGTACAATAATTTCCCAGGCAGAGGAAGTGGGGAGGGGGAAACATGTTAAGAAAAAGAGGGAACTCCACTAGCAAAGGAATATTCCAACGCAAAAGGCTTGTGAAAAGGTTCATATCATTCATAAATATAATTGCATAATTATAAAATATCACAGCTGGAAGGAAGTGAAGTGTCATTTAATCCAAACCATTTTATAGATGAAGAATATGAACCTCTGAATGGTTAAATGACAGGGGCATCTAGCTTCAGAGCCGGGTTTCAGCATCTAGGTTTCCTGACTGCTCACCCAGGGACCTTCCCACTATATCATCCCTTATCTCTAAGAAAGATTTCTCCTAGACCGGAGCTGTCACAGAAACGATAGAAAATCTATAACTTCCCTCAACAGCTTCTCTCATAGTTCTTAAATGCTTACTGACTGGGTCCAACCAGTTGCACAGCCAACCGGTTCTGTCTTCAGGGAAGATAAGTACAACCAGCAGCTAGCTCCCTCGCCATGGTGGAGGAAGCAGGTCCACTCCACTTAGCAATATTTACTGCTCAGTTAAGAAAGAATAGCTTCTTTTTCACTTACATAATATCTTTTCTTTGGATCTGGATTTTCCTTAGATTTGCCATTCATAATAGATATGCCTAACAGAGCAAATAATTTAGGAATAGGATTTCATAAATAACATACTTCATATAAAGCTCATTCTTCCAATTGGCGAAATAGCTCCCTAGCGTGGAAGCTATTGATATGTTCCTGCACAGCATGAATGAACTAACTGGCACACAGTCCCATCATTAACAACGGCTCACAAAAGGGAGTGTAGGGAACAGCAGAATCTCCGGGACATGTGTATAATTTTTTCCTCAAAGGTCCTCAAGTGGGCTTCCCTGGTGGCGCAGTGGTTGGGAGTCCGCCTGCCGATGCAGGGGACCCGGGTTCGTGCCCCGGTCCGGGAAGATCCCACATGCCGCGGAGCGGCTGGGCCCGTGAGCCATGGCCGCTGAGCCTGCGCGTCCGGAGCCTGTGCTCCGCAACGGGAGAGGCCACAGCAGTGAGAGGCCCGCGTACCGCAAAAAAAAAAAAAAAAAAAAAAAAAAAAAGGTCCTCAAGTTATTCTGATACTCTCCGGTCTTCCTCCCCAAATTCTCCCCACCCACTAAGCCATTTTTCATAGCTCTGGCAGTAACTTGAGCATACAGAATGACTCCACCTGGAAAATAAGTTAGAGAGGAGAGATTTCCATGCTTATTTTGTTGTGCTGTTGAAACGTTGTTCAACCTTGCTCTTCTCTAAAAGCTTTCGAGCCTCTTCTCCAGAGTTCATTACTCTGTTCTCTGAGATACCATGGCATTTGCATCCACCCCTATTATAGCTGTTAGCCACATCCTCTGTTCTAATAATTGCTCAGATCTCTCTGCTCAAAAGATTGCTACCCAGAGATATGCATGAAGCTTTATACTGCTCTGTAAACCCAGTAACAGCCTGGCACATAGTAGGAGCTCAAATAATCACTCACTGAAAGAATTACTTGGGGCACCTAGGGAACAATATTAATACAGAACAGGATCCAGGAACTGTTTTTAGGACAAAGGAAATGATCTATGTAAAAGCATTGTAAGTTCTTTGGAAGAAAGGAACTGTAAAACTACAAGGCATTACTCTCCTTTATTGCATGGCAAATCACTACAGCACTTTCCTTAAATGGTACTTATTGGCCTGGAAAGCTAATGTCTCTCATTAAATGCCAGACTCCCTGAGAGTCACTTATGTAACTGGAAGCACTTGAGTGATTTTGTTGCAAGAAGTCATTTTGTCTTCCAAAGTGCTGCACACAGAATTCCTTATCTTACCTAGCTCATTATTTGTAACATTAAGGAAATGATTAAAAAGACTCAACAAAAAGTTTAAACTTTCATATGCTAGAAAAAGTGAGAAGGAAAAATAGCTAAGGCCTGTGAAAGATGTTTAAAAGGTAGGGTGAGAGTGGGGTATTACTCAAAGCAAGCTTATGGAATTAACCACAGGAAGTATTTAGGCTCTCAAATCCTGTTAGATGCATGATATTCCAAAAAAGTGTACTTAAATATATATATTTATATATATGTGTGTGTATATACACACACACACACACACACACACACACACATTTCGCTTTCATAAACGTGCTTTCTGGCTTAAAGAAGGGACAAGTAATTGCAAGATGATGTGTTCAAAGAAGGCGATATGATACAGGCACGAGTTTTAATTTCACCTCACATGA
This sequence comes from Lagenorhynchus albirostris, assembly GCF_949774975.1. NCBI lineage: Eukaryota > Metazoa > Chordata > Mammalia > Artiodactyla > Delphinidae > Lagenorhynchus > Lagenorhynchus albirostris. The sequence goes on from NC_083105.1 coordinate 88,644,654, forward strand.
TTTTTCACAAAGTATAAAAGGTTGTCAGAGTCAGTGAAACAACTGCTGGATTTTATGTCCTACAGCTATTTTATTTTCTTTATGGCCAAATCAGATGGAAATAGTCGTTCATCTGTTGGCCTACTGATAACTCTTTTTTTAAATCCTTTACAAGCATGTTGTGCAAAAACAAATAGCAAACACACTTCCCTGCACTGTGAGTGGAGGTTTAAATCCAAAAATCTGTTCTTCAGGCCGCCAAATGTAGTCACTGACTTCACAAGTCAATACAAAGCTCCTAGTGTCCATCAGCAATTCTACCACCACCCTCAAGAAATACAAATAAAACCACATTTCAACCTGCTGGTCAAGTCACCACAAATATATTTGTTTATCATTACATGCATTTGTTCCAAATTGTCTCTCAGGGTTTTATGAATTCCGAATGTACTTTTTGAGATGTTCACACTGAAATATAAACATTTAAGCCTTATACTCATATATTATTGATTCCTTACTAAAGAGATACCTCAGCATCTTCCCCATATTACCATAACTTCCAAACAGGTACTTTCAGCAAGCATTTCTTGAGCCCCTATCATATGTAATGGGGATACGAGTTGCTATCAGCAGCTGTAAAACTTGATTTTTGCCTCAAGGAGTTTGTATCATTGTACACCTCAAAGAAAGAAATGAGGGCAGGGGGAATCAAAATACTTAAACTGTTTGTCCCAAGATCTTTTTTTTTTTTTTAACATCTTTATTGGAGTATAATTTCTTTACAATGGTGTGTTAGTTTCTGCTTTATAACAAAGTGAATCAGCTATATGTATACATATATCCCCATATCTCCTCCCTCTTGCGTCGCCCTCCCACCCTCCCTATCCCACCCCTCTAGGTGGTCACAAAGCACCGAGCTGATCTCCCTGTGCTATGCGGCTGAGAAGAACATATCTTTCACTTTATGTTACCACATTTAAAATATGTTCAGCCTCCCCACTGATGACACTATGAATTTATTTTTTTCTTTCTCCTTCCAATGGTTTGGTGACTGTCATATGAATACGATTCCAGTGACCTCTGGCCCGCAAACCTCTACACACCATGGGGCCATTACAGGGCACTGAGATTTGATACAAACATGTTCAGGCCGGAGAACATGCGTCATATGTCCTACTGGCTGGAGAGCAGTTTTGCCTTTCAAGCTCTCAATCTTTATACTTAATGGAATAAACATTAGGGCACACCCACCACGTGCCCAGTATATTATATTAAGCAATGCAGATACAAAAATGAATATGTTCCTTGCCTTCAAGAAAGCAAAGTCAGCAGAAGGCTTATAAATAATAGTAGTCTAGAAAAGCTTGTAAAGGGCAAATTTCATGCATTTTCGTACTTCTTTTCTTTTTCAGAGAGTGGCCTACCCGATCATCTCAAGGATCGTCACAGACTAACTCCTCTCCTTTAATCCTAACATTTAAACAGAATGCAAGCCCCACCTTCTGAATTCCTCTATCGCTGCCAAGGCTCGGATCTGCTTCTCTCTCTGCCTGGAATGCTGCAATAATTTCTGTATTTATCAGCAACGTTTTAGTAGGAAGGGATAGAAACCTAATTCAATCTGGCCCAAGTGCAAAAACAAACAAACAAACATACAAAAAGTGGAGTGAGGAAATTTTCTGGAAGGAAGGAAAGGTCAGGTGGCCCCTAAAATCGAAAGAGTAACTATGGAACCCAGTACAACTACAGGGCACTTAGTGACCAGAAACTAGGGCTCCTTTCCTGCTAATATTCGCTCCACCTGTCATCTCTGTTTCACCGAGTGCTGTGGACTTCTCTGTCCTACTGCAGCAGGTCTGCCCAGGCAGCAGGGAGTACAGCTGCACTGAGCTCAACAGTGCCCTGCCTCCACCTGCCACCACACAAAACTCATATCCACCTGGAACCTCTACCTTAGGTGGAAATAGGATCACTGACAATGTAGTCAAGTTAAGGTGAGGTCATACTAGATTAGGGTGGGCCTTAAGTCAGTGACTGATGTCCTTATAAAAAGAGGGACATGTGGGCCCAGAGACACACAGTAGGACGGCTGTGGGACAGCGGAGGCTGAGACGGAATGCTGCATCTACACACTGAGGAAAGCTAGGACTGCCTGATACTCCCCTAGAGCCTTCAGAGACACACAGACCCGCCGACAGCTTCATTTTAGACTTCTACCTTCCAGATCTGTGAGGAAGTACACTTCTTTTGTTACAAGACACCCAGTTTAAATAGATAATCAACGAGGATCTACTTATAGCCCAAGGAACTATACTCAGTATCTTGTAATAACCTATAATGGAAAAGAATCTCAAAAAGAATATATATATGTATTATATATATATATATATATATATCATTGAATCACTTTGCTGTACACCTGAAATTAATGCAACATAGTTAATCAACTATAGTCCAATAAAAATTTTTTTAAAAAGACACCCAGTTTGTGGGACTTTCTTATGGCAACTCTAGGAAACTAATATAATGGCCAAGAGCATACCCAAATATCACTTCTGTTTAGGAACCCCAAAAGAAAAACATACTTCTGTCTTCCACAGCATATTTAAAAATCTAACCCCAGCATCCGATTGGCCTTACTTGAATCAGATGCCTATTCTTCGACAGATCAAAGCACCCAAGGAAGGACGTAATGCCAGCACATGCCTAGGAAATGTATGCATCTTTCTGACTCTAGAGAAGGGGCAAAGGATGGTAAATGGAAGTTTCACCAAAAAGCATATGAAAGGAGAAAATCTCAGACAAAAAGACAAAGATACCAAAACAGTGGGGAAGGGATATCAAACAGACAAATTGACATCAACTATGTTCTCTTATCTCACCTTGTCCTGCCATTAATCCATTCTCCAAACTGTCGCTAGACTAGTCTTCCCCAAAGGTATCGCTCAAAATCCTTCAGCAGCTGCCTTGAATTTTCAGAGTAAAGTATCGCGTCATCACGTAACAGTGTATCATCTTCTTGCCCCTGTCTTCTGTACCATCCCCAAAACTCACCGCACCTCCAGCTCCAGGTGCTTTCATCACACCCCATCTCCTTGCTCCTCCCTGGAACCTTCTCTCTACTTTTCTCCACTTTATTAATTCCTATTCAACCTTTAGGATTACATTTAAATGTCAACAGTAACGTGCTTCTATGCACATTACCTCACCTCTCGAGCTTCAGCGGTCTCCTTTGCAATATGAGGGCTGGGCATTACTAATTTCAGGATAAAACTCTTCAAACCTCAGTGTGCTTCCTGGGTAACTGACAAGTTAAAGTCTCTGCTTTCTTCTGTGAGTCCAACAGGGCTGACAGAAACCACAGAAATACTCTAAATGACTGCTAGCAAATTGTTATCTATCTAGCAATAAAATGCTTCCTGTTCACTGGGGGAATAAAAAAAAAAGGTACCATGTGAGTGTTGTGAGTTAAGTTTTATTTGGGGGCAAAATGAGGACTGTAGCCCGGGAGACAGCATTTCAGACAGCCCTGAGAAACTGCTCCGCAGATGCAGGGAAGAGGTCAGTATGTGATTTTAGTAAAGGTATGTGCATTCAAGCACACATTTCAGCAGAGGCCTGCTGTTAGTCATGAGGCACAGATGTCACCATTAATGATTTTAGTGCTTTTCTAGGTATGAAGAGATGTAAGAATTGGGCTCATAAAATCTTCTCCTGAAAGTATCCAACCATCTGAAGGCTCGTTCTGCCTTTTTTTCCCACAGCACAGAGTGCCTCATTCCTAATCTCCACCCTGAACTCCATTCAGGGTGTGCTGCAGGTCAATGGCTGCAGTGGCTAGTGACTTAAGCCTTGTAGAGGCAGATGTCAAGTGCCCGTTTTTTGTTGGCATTCCTAATTCTGAAATCCTAGATTTGCTGTAAGCAATTCGGAAGCTAGGAAGAGTTGTTATGCAGCAGATGAAAGAAATCACTTATTTCAAAAAAACAGTGGAAAGAGTAAAGGAAGATACTTTGGAGGGTTATTGTGAAAGACCTGAGTCCCTCTTGGATACATTCCCTGGTCTCATTCTATCTGGAAATCCCATGTAACTTATCCCCTGCACATCATCATAAAATCCGGATAAGATTTCAGGGGACAACTCGTAAGCTAGTATCTTTTATTTATACCTCAACATTAATTGTCATACGTAGACCTGAACCACCTAAGCTCTAGACTCAGACTACTTTGGTTCAAACGTATGTTCTGCCATTACATACATGACCTCAGGGAACTTATTCAAATTCCTAAAGTTTCTAAAGTTCTGTAAAATGGGGACAATAATAGTACTTTTCTCATAGGGGTCATATAAGGATTTAATGACCTAAGACATATAAAGCACTTAGAACAGAAGCTGACATACAGTAAGGTTTGATAAATGTTTTGATTACATTATCTCCAGTCTTTTAGCAGGACCATAACAGAATAAAGGAAAGTTCAGGGTGGCGAGACAAAGAGCATGGGGCAGACCCCATGTACGAGAGGGGCTGGCAGGACAGTTAACGGAGAAGGAAAAGAGAGATGCTACACGGGGCCTCTGGAGGCATCGTTGCTTTAGCAGGAGCTGGTGTTCATTCGGGAAAGTTGAATAACAGAGGGCTCAGCTACTGATTCGGGGCCAGGCATTGCTCTGCCATAGCCTCTCTCAAACTGGAAGCTCCTGTAGTTGGACTGCAGGTAGAATTCTCATCTTCATTTTTTTCCCCTGCTTCTCCATGCTAACTTCTGGCAGGAAGGGGAAACTTTCAGTGATGCAGCTTAGAGTTCCTCTATAATCCAGCAGGGAAAAAACTTTCCTATATGGTGTGGTGATCACCCTGCTCTCCTACCTCACAATGGTGTGAGGGCCTGCTGAACATGTCAAAAGTTTTAAAACAAGAGTTACGAAAAGAAAATCACACAAAGTGATGAGAGATGTCATTTTAGACCTAGTTACTGTATTAGGGTTCTTAAGGGAAACAGAAGCAATAGGATATGTGTGTATGAATATTTATACATGTATACATGTACACAGAGATATAGATACAGACAGAGACTTCAAGAATTGGCTCACATGAACATGCGGGCTGGCAAGTCCAAACACTGCAGAGCAGGCAGGCCAGAAACCCAAAGAAGAGTTGATGTGGCAGCTCAAGGTCAAAGGTAGTCTGCTGGTAGAATTCCCTCTTCCTTGGGGAAGGCCAGTCATTCTTCTCTAAAGACCTTCAGCTGATTGGGTGAAGTCTGCCCACATTATGGAGGGTAATCTGCTTTACTCAAAGTCTACTGATTTAAATATTAATCTCATCTAAAACATATATTCACAGCAACATCCAGACCACTGGTTGACCAAATATCTGGGTACCGTGGCCTGGCCAAGTTGACACATAAAATTAACCATCACAATTACCAATTAGTCTTTTTCTTTCCCAAATCCCAAGGAAATGCTTCCATTTTAACCAACCAGATACTAGTTAGACTAGCACTATGTCTCTGTCTCTCTCTTTCTAAAGTAACAAAGACTACTTCAATTACAAATTTTGTTTTATTTCTACTGTTTCTTGAAAAAATAAAACTTTCAGCCCCCAATGCTCTGAGCGCAGTATCATTAGGTTCCAAAGTACGTGTTTCCAGATACAGTCATACTATGGAGAACCACACCCCAGAGGCAGCTCCTTAAAACTGGTGTGAATTCATGAAAAGATGCTCAACATCACTAATTATCAGAGAAATGAAAGTCAAATCTACAGTGAGGTACCACCTCACACCAGTCAGAATGGCCATCACTAAAACGTCTACAAATAACAAATGCTAGAGGGGATGTGGAGAAAAGGGAACCCTCCTATATTGTTGGTGGGAATGTGAACAGGTGCAGTCACTATGGAAAACAGTACGGAGGTTTCTTAAAAACTAAAAATAGAGTTATCATATGATTCAGCAATCCCACTTCTGGGCATATATCCAGACAAAACTATAATTCAACAAGATACATGCACCCCTATGTTCATAGCACCACTATTCACAATAGCCAAGACATGGAAACAACCTAAATGTCCATCAACAGATGAATGGATAAAGAAGATGTAGTACATACATACAATGGAATATTACTCAGCCATAAAAAGAATGAAATAATGCCATTTGCAGGTGGACCTAGAGATTATCATACTAAGTGAAGTAAGTCAGAAAAAGAAAGACAAATACCATATGATATCACTTACATTTGGAATCTAAAATATGATACAAGTGAACTTATCTACGAAACAGAAACAGACCCATACAGAGAACAGACTTGTGGTTGCCAAGGGGGTGGAGGGGTGGGGGAGGGAGGGATTGGGAGCTTGGGATTAGCAGATGCAAACTATTATATACAGAATGGATAAACAACAACGTCCTATTGTATAGCATAAGGAACTATATTCGATACCCTATGATAAACCATAATGGAAAAGAATATGAAAAAGAATATATATATGTACAACAGAGTCACTTTGCTGTACAGCAAAGATTAACAACATTGTAGATCAACTATACTTCAATAAAATTTCTTTTAAATATTAAAGTTTATTAAGTATAAAGAAATGAAACTGCAGAGGTAATCATAAGCTAATATAAAATACATGTGAAATACTGGACGAGTCACAGGCCACAGTGTCAGTACAAAGCTGTAAGGGATGTTAGGACATTGCAACTTGGCTGCTTCTACGTACGAGTTCATGGATAAAGGGCTAAGCCATGATGCTATCAGAGGGAACTTAGTGCACTGGACATGAGATCAAATGGTCGTGAATTCAGTGATATATCTTTAGAAAAGATATGATGCCAGATTCCTAAGCCTTCTCCCTAACTGTGATTTGGGCTTTATGCTTTTTTCTTCCCTCTGTCTTTGAGAATCTAGGAGCCAGAACACTGTCTCTGCAGATAAGTAATTAGTTGTTATTTATTCCTCTCTGTTAACTTGGATATGAATGTCTCCATTTTTCTATTTTGACACTGATAATAAGAACTGCACCATGAGTCAACATTTACAAGACACATTGGAATCCTGAAACTAGGAGTATGGAGCGAGGATTACAATTTCTCACCAGAAAATGACCTCCAAGGTCTCTTTGTGTTCTGAGATGCTGTGATAGGCTCCGTTTGGTGTCCATTCATCATAACCAAGGGGCCAAGGTCAAGGATGCAATAGTAAGAAGCCCTGGTCTAGCTCAGACACTAAAATGGTGGGAAAAGAATGTGCTCTCAGCATCTTACACTAACAGCCAATAAAATTCAACATATCTTAAGAGCGAATGATAAAAATGAAAGAAAATTAACTTTAAAACTCAAAACAGAATTGGGACAGGGCAGAAGACCTGTTTGGGAAATGAAGTCAACTCTAACTTTCAAGGAACCGTATATTAGCAAAGGAGAGAGGAACAAGTTTCTTTTTTTTTTTTTTAATATGAAAGGAAGTTAAACAGCCACATTTCTATCAAATCAGGAACAGATTTGAGCAGCCACAATTTGCTAGGATGATTGGGCTACCTAAATTACTTAATTGGATGAGGGTCATTTGATCATAGTAACTGATATTGCTTTAACTACATTTAATTCTCCAACAGAAACAAATCAATCCGCAGAAGCTTTTGGTGGTCTTAACTGATGATCCTATCATTTGCCTTTAACATTATTTCCTTAAGCACTTGAAAATGTTACTAGAGATCTTCTTCATTTTTAAGTTTTTTCTCTTTTAATATACAAAAGCTCTGAGCCAGACAACATAAGTAAAATAATTAAAGGTAAATTTTATGCAGCATTTTTTAAATGCAAAAGATAGTTTTTTAAGGTCTTGGATATTCTAGATTAAGTCAACAGCAGTGGAATTTGGAAAGAAAAAATATCTTAACAAAATTCTGGAGCAGCAGCCCACAAGAATCCATGAAAAAACTGCTAGAGCTAATCAACAAATTCAGCAAGGTTTCAGGGCACAAGATCAACAGACAAAAATCAGTTGTGTTTCTATACACCAGCAATGAACAATCTGAAGAAGAAATTAAGAAAATGATTCCATTTATAAATGACTGTAATGATTAGTTTTGAAAGTGGAAAGCTTGAGTTCAAGGCCCAACTGCCACTACTAACCAGGGGGTCTCATGCAAATCACGTAATCACTTTGTGCCTCAGTTGCTTCAGCTGTGAAAATGGAAATAAACCATCACCTACTTCATAGGGTCACTGTCAGAACAAATCAGTTAATTCATGTAAATTTCTGAAAACCGTCACATCACCGGAGAAATCATGAGCACTGAATAAATGTAAGAGATATAAAAGAAACAACAATAAACAAGCAAAAGGAAAGATAAAGTCTCTCTTATGCATCAATGGTTTTGGAGGTGGATTTATGTATTTGGAAGAACTTGTTCTGTTTTTGTTAATAGGCTGGGCTGCTTCAGACTCTCAGGAAGGTGAGAGCTAACAGTAGAAACTGGCAAAAGGTCCTCAACACAGATGATCATGTAAAAAACACTGTCTTCTCTACAAGATGCTCTAATGAGGAATTAGTCTTCTCTGAAAGCTGCCTTTGTCTCAGTCATTTCCACATCTAATCATTTACCAAGGTCTGTGATTCTTTAAAATGGTTCTCCAGTCTCCCCTTTCTACTTCCTTCTCTACTCTTACTACTCTGGTTCAAGATTTTACGGTCTTTCACCTGGAGTACTGCCACAGCCTCCAAACTTACATCCCTACATCCGTCTCAGAGTCTTCAAATCTCCCCTCTACATATCCTCCAAGGATGATCTTTCTAACATCACTTCCCTGCTGAAATGTGTCAAAGACTCTTTGCCATGGCATCCCAAGTCTTCTACGCTAGATCTCTGAGTTCCACTCCATCCTCGTCCACTACATCATTAACCGGTTTTCAATAAACTGCTTGCAGTGTGCTCTTCTTGCTGGTTCTCCCTCCATCACCTTTGTTCATGTTGTCTTCTCTTGCAAGGTGCACCCACACTACCCCAAAATGATTCTCAAGTGATTTTATGACAGTCTCCAAATAGCTCCACCATTTCACTTGCTATCATGTTTTATAGGGTTTATGCGTTGTCTCCCCACTTGACTGTGATTTCCTTGGAAACAGAACCTGCTTATTTATACTTGTATTCTCCATGCACTCACTGCATAGTACCTTATACACGCTGAAAACAAGAATTCAACCATTCTGCATCACCACGGTATTTCCAGTACCTGGCACAGGGCCTGACCCATAACGGACACTTAATAAATGTTGAAAAAGGAAAGAAGGTAGGGTGGGAAGGAGAGAGAGAAGAATGTTTGTTGAGAGAGTAGCGTTAAGAGTCACAAAGTTCTGGGTTCTGCATGTACAACAAGCAGAAGGGTCCGTGACAGAACAAATGTCCACATTGACTAAAATATAAAGTACAACTGTCCAACATCTGTCCAGTGATACCACTCCTAACTCTGTCATTTTCCACATGACACAGGCAGTGTCCTCCTCAGTGGCGTCACCCATAAAACTGAGCTATTACTACCTATGTTCCATTATTATTATTTTTTTAAACATTGAGACGACTAAAGTACCTGGGACAGAATCTGGTAAATATTTCTCAATAAATGGTAGTGACAACTAGGGCACCTGTCAGATGATGATGCCCAATGAGACAGGTGGAACCCCAGAGCAACCGAGTAGGATGTGGTGGGGAGTGAGGGGGGAGGAGAAATGGAGGGTTGACAAGACCGGTGTTCCTGAGTTGTGGCTGGGAGAGGGGAGGGGTTCCCTCACCTGGAGAGACGCTCAGGGGCTCGGAGGATTGGGGGGAGCACGCCCAGCATTTCCCATGCCCAATCGGGCCCTGGGAAGCCTGCTGGGTTCCCGGACTGGGTCCTCCACCCACTGAGGCCCCCTCCAGGATGCATCGCTCCTAGGGGCATACGAGGGAAGCAAGGGGAGAAGAAAAGAGGCAGATTGGGAGGGGCTGTGCAGGATCAGAGGATCAGGGGGAAGGCACCTAGCATTCCCCCCACCCACTCAGGTCCAGGGAGCCTGCTGGGGTCCCAGACCTGGTCCTCGACCTTCCAAGGCCAGAGGCACTCCTGGGACCCTCCTGCTGCAGTGAGCCTAAGCCCCACCCCCCAGGGCCTTTTCCGGCCCTGTGGGTCCTAAGCATAGGCCCTGCGAACCACCTAACTCCGTCCCTGCCTAAGCCCCGCCACCCACAGCCAAGGCCTTTTCTGGCTTTTTCTTTTTTTCCTCTTTTTCACTATTGTGGTTCTGTTTTACCTTCTAGTTGTTGTTTCCTCTATATTTTTATTTTTTTTATTTTTTCTAACATATCTGTTAGTTTTCTAATCTTATTTTATTTTTTACTCTTTGTTATTGTTCTGCTCCTTTTTTTCTTTTTCTTTTTTTTTCCCACGCCCTGCTCAGCTTGCAGGATCTTGATTCACAAGCTGGGGGTCAGGCCTGAGCTTCTGCAGTGGGAACTCTGAGTCCGAATCACTGGACTAACAGAGAACCTCAGACCACAGGGAATATTCATCAGAGTGAGGTGCCCCGAAGGTCCTCATCTCGGCACCAAGACCCAGCTCTACCCAACAGCCTACAAACTCTAGTGCTGGAAGCCTCCGGCCTAACAACCAGGAATACAGGAACACAATCCCACCCATCCAAAAAAAAAAAAAAAAGAGAGAGACGACCAAAGATATGTCACAAATGAAGGAGCAAGGTAAAAACCTATAAGACCACATACATGAAGAGGAAATAGGCAACCTACCTGAAAAAGAATTCAGAGTAATGGTAGTAAAGATGATCCAGAATCTCAGAAATAGAACGGAGGCACACATCGAAAAATACAAGAAATGTTTAAAAAGATCTAGAAGAAAAAAAGAACAAACAGAGATGAACAACACAATAACTGAAATGAAAAATAACTAGAAGGAATCAATAACAGAATAACTGAGGCAGAAGAACGAATAAGTGAGCTGGGAGACAGAACGGTGGAAATAACTGCCAAGGAGCAGAATAAAGGAAAAAGAATGAAAAGAATTGAAGAGACCTCTGGGACAACACTAAATACACCAACATTTGAATTATAGAGGTCCCAGAAGAAGAAGAGAAAAAGAAAGGGTCCGAGAAAAAGAGTCAAAGAGATTATAGTGGAAAACCTCCCTAACATGGGAAAGGAAATAGTCACCCAAGTCCAGGAAGCACAGAGAGTCCCATACAGGATAAACCTGAGGAAAAACATACACATACAAAACACATTAATTAAATGAACAAAAATTAAATTCAAAGAAAAAATATTAAAAGCAGCAAGGGAAAAGCAATGAATAACATACAAATGAATCCCCATAAGGTTATGAGCTGATTTTTCAGTGGAAACTCTGCAAGCGAGAAGGGAGTGGCAGGATATACTTAAAGTGATGAAAGAGAAAAACCTACAACCAAGATTACTCTACCCAGCAAGGATCTCATTCAGATTCGACAGAGAAATCAAAAGCTTTACAGAAAAGCAAATGATAAGAGAATTCAGTACCACCAAACCAGCTTTACAACAACTACCAAAGGATCTGCTCTAAGTGGGAAACACAAAAGAAGAAAAAGACCCTCAAAAACAAACTGAAAACAATTAAGAAAATGGTAATAGGAACATAAATATCAATAATAAGCTTGAATGTAAATGGATTGAATGCTCCAACCAGAAGACATAGACTGGCTGAAGTGATACAAAAACAAGACCCATATAAATGCTGTCTACAAGAGACCCACTTCAGACTTAGGGACACATACAGACTGAAAGTGAGGGGATGGAAAAAGATATTCCATGAAAATGGAAATCAAAAGAAAGCTGGAGTAGCAATATTTGGATCAGATAAAATAGACTTTAAAATAAAGACTGTTACAATAGATAAGGAAGGACACTACATAATGATCAAAGGATCAATCCAAGAAGAAGATATAACAATTATAAATACATATACATCCAACATAGGAGCACCTCAATACATAAGGCAAATGCTAACAACTATAAAAGGGGAAATCTAAAGTAACACAATAATAGTAGGGGACTTTTAACACCCCACTTTCCCCAATGAGCAGATCATCCAAACAGAAACTAAATATGGAAACACAAGCTTTAAATGACACAATAGACCACATAGACTTAGTTGACATTTACAGGACATTACACCTGAAAGTGGAGGAATACACTTTCTTCTCAAGTGCACATGGAACATTCTCCAGGATAGATCACATCCGGGGCCAAAAATCAACCCTCAGAAAATTTAAGAAAATTGAAATCGTACCAAGCATCTTTTCTGATCACAATGCCATGAGATTAGAAATCAGTTACAGAAAAAAAACCTGGAAAAAACACAAATACATGGAGGCAAAACAGTGCGCTACTAAATAACCAAGAGATCACTGAAGAAATCAAAAAATACACACAAACAAACGACAATGAAAACATGACAACCCAAAACCTATGGGATGCAACAAAAGCAGTTCTAAGAGGGAAGTTTATAGCAATTCAATCCCACCTCAAGAAACAAGAAAAATCTCAAATAAACAATCTACCTTACACCTAAAGGAACTAGAGAAAGAAGAACAAAGAAAACCCAAAGTTAGTAGAAGGAAGGAAATCATAAAGATCAGAGCAGAAACACATGAAATAGAAATGAAGAAAACAACAGCAAAGATCAATAAAACTAAAAGTTGGTTCTTTGAGAGGATAAAATTGATAAACCTTTAGCCAGACTCATCAAGAAAAACAGCAAGAGGACGCAAATCAACAAAATTAGAAATGAAAAAGGAGAAATCACAACTGACACTGCAGAAATAAAAGGATTATAGGAGACTACTACAAACAACTATATGTCAATAAAATGGACAACCACGAAGAAACGGACAAATTCTTGGAAAGGTACAATTTTCCAAGACTGAACCAGGAAGAATTAGACAATATAAACAGACCTATCACAAGTAATGAAATTGAAACTGCAATTAAAAACCTTCCAACAAACAAAAGTCCAGGATCAGATGGCTTCACAGGTGAATTCTATCAAACGTTTAGAGAAGAGCTAACACCCATCCTTCTCAATCTCTTCCAAAAAACAGAAGAGGGAAGAACACTCCCAAATTAATTCTATGAGGCCACCAACACCCTGACACCAAAACCAGACAAAGATATCACAAAAAAAAGAAAACTACAGACCAATATCACTGATGAACATAGATGCAAAAATCCTGAACAAAATACTAGCAAACAGAATCCAACAACACGTTAGAAGCATCATACACCATGATCATGTGGGATTTATCCTACGGATGCAAGGATTCTTTTATATATACAAATAAATCAATATGATACACCATATTAACAAATTAAGGAATAACAACCATATGATCATCTCAATAGATGCAGAAAAAGCTTTTGACAAAATTCAACACCCATTTATAATAAGAACACTCCAGAAAATGGGCACAGAGGGAAACTACCTCAACATAATAAAGGCCATATACGACAAACCCACAGCAAACATCATTCTCAATGGTGAAAAACCAAAAGCATTTCCACTAAATTCAGGAACAAGACAAGGATATCCACTCTCTCCACTCTTATTCAACATAGTTTTGGAAATCATAGCCATGGCAATCTGAGAAGAAAAAGAAATAAAAGGAATACAAACTGGAAATGAAGCAAAACTGTCACTGTTTGCAGATGACATGATACTATACACAGAAAGTCCTAAAGATGCTACCAAAAAACTACTAGAACTAATCAATGAATTTGGTAAGGTTGCAGGATACAAAATTAATGCACAGAAATCTCTGGCATTCCCATACGCTAAGAACAAGATCTTTCTGAAACATCATAAAGAGAAATTAAGGAAACAATCCCATTTACCATCACAACAGAAAGAATAAAATACCTAGGAATAAACCTACCTAAGGAGACAAAAGACCTGTATGCAGAAAACTGTAAGACACTGATGAAAGAAATTAAAGATGATACAAACAGATGGAGAGATATACCATGTTCTTGGATTGGAAGAATCAATATTGTGAAAATGACTATACTACCCAAAGCAATCTACAGATTCAACGCAATCCCTACCAAACTACCAATGGCATTTTTCACAGAACTAGAACAGAAAATTTTACCATCTGTATGGAAACACAAAAGACCCCAAATAGCCAAAGCAATCTTGAGAAAGAAAAACGGAGCTGGAGGAATCAGGTTCCTTGATTTTGGACTATGCTACAAAGCTACAGTAATCAAGACAGTATGGTACTGGCTCAAAAATAGAAATATTGATCAGTGGTACAGGATAGAAAGCCCAGAGATCAACCCATGCACATATGGTCAACTAATTTATGACAAAGGAGGCAAGAACATACAGTGGAGAAAAGACAGCCTCTTCCATAAGTGGTGCTGGGAAAACAGGACAGTTCCATGTAAAAGAATGAAAGTAGAACACTCCCTAACACCATACACAAAAATAGAGTGGATTAAAGACCAAAGTGTAAGTCCGGACACCATAAAAGTCTTAGAGAAAAACATAAGAAGAACGCTCTTTGACATAAATCACAGCAAGATCTTTTTTGACCCACCTCCTAATGAAAATAAAAACAAAAATAAACAAATGGGACCTAATGAAACTTAAAATCTTTTGCACAGCAAAGGAAACCATAAACAAGATGAAAAGAAAACCCTCAGAATTGGAGAAAATATTTGCAAACAAAGCAACTGACAAAGGATTTATCTCCAAAATATACAAACAGCTCATGCAGCTCAATACCAAAAAAACAAACAACCCAATCCAAACATGGGCAGAAGACCTAATAGACAGTTCAATATAGAGAAATTCAAATGCAAACTACAATGTGCTAACACCTCACACCAGTGAGAATGGCCATCATCAAAAAATCTACAAACAGGGCTTCCCTGGTGGTGCAGTGGTTGAGAGTCCGCCTGCTGATGCAGGGGATACAGGTTCGTGACCCGGTCCAGGAAGATCCCACATGCCGCGGAGCAGCTGGGCCTGTGAGCCATGGCCTCTGAGCCTGCACGTCCGGAGCCTGTGCTCCGCAACGGGAGAGGCCACAGCAGTGAGAGGCCCGTGTACCGCAAAAAAAAAAAAAAGAATCTTCAAACAATAAATGTTAGAGAGGATGTGGAGAAAAGGGAACTCTTTTGTACTGTTGGTGGGAATGTAAATTGATACAGCCACCATGGAGAACAGTATGGAGGTTCCTTAAAAAACTCAAAATAGAATTACCATATGACCCAGCAATCCCACTACAGGGCATATATCCTGAGAAAACCATAATTCAAAAGGACACATGTACCCCAATGTTCACTGCAGCACTATTTACAATAGCCAGGACATGGAAGCACCCTACATGTCCATCAACAGATGAACGGATAAAGAAGATGTGGTACGTATATACAATGGAATATTACTCATCAATAAAAAGGAACGAAATTGGGTCATTTGTTGAGACATGGATGGACCTAGAGACTGTCATGCAGAGTGAAGTAAGGCAGAAAGAGAAAAACTGTATATTAATGCATATGTGTGGAATCTAGAAAAACGGTACAGATGAACCTATTTGCAGGGCAGGAATACAGACATGGATGTAGAGAACAGACATGTGGACACAGCATGGAGGGGAAGGTGGGACAAATTGGGACATTAGGTTTGACATAAATACACTACCATGTGTAAAACAGATAGCTAATGGGAACCTGCTGTATAGCACAGGGGGCTCAGCTCAGTGCTCTGTGATGACCTAGATGGGTGGGATGGGGAGTGTGGGAGGGATATATGTACACATATAGCTGATTCACTTCACTGTATATCAGAAACTAACACAACATTGTAAAGCAACTATACTCCAATTTAAAAAATAAACTTTCGAAAAAAAAGAAAAATAAAAAAATAAACGGTAGCCATTATTTTGGGAATAATTATAACGTTTGTTGACAAGATTAATGTAATCACATAGCTAGATAAATGATAGATGGATAGAAGAATGGATAGATGGATGAACGATAGATAGATAGATAGATCAATCCACAGAACATCAGGAGATATCTAATGCAATTTCTTACCATCATACTGTTAGGTTATCTTTACCAACTTTTCTCTGTGTAATCCTCAAACATTTAAACAACTCTACGTCTCTTCCAGGATTTAATTAGGCAAATATTCAATGAAGGCCTACCTGTGTAGAACACTGTGCTGTGTTCTCTTTTATTCATTTTGGTCAGTACTCTCAGACTGTAACTCTGGTTTCCTTGTCATTTACTTAAAATGTGGTGGCCCGAAGTGGATATAGTATTTTAATTAAGTCTTTTTCACTAAGCATCTAAATAATAATAATTAGAATAAGCAAGAATTATTTCCTGAATCTTATACATAACATCCCATTTACTACATTATAGAACCGAGTTTCCTTTTACTAAAATATTATACTATTTATTCAGCATATGTTGAAACAGATTCTGCACATCTACTTCTTTTATTCTTACACCTAAATACTACCACCTTGGTGCTTAATGCTTGGTTTTGTTTTCTTTTGTTCCACAGAGCACCTTGTCCTAATGTTAAAGAATTATTTTCCTTATTGTCAAGATCATTATGAATTTCAAATATTAATCATAGTAAACAACTTTCTTGGTGAAAATTTGATTTTAAAAAATCACCTTGGGGCTTCCCTGGTGGCGCAGTGGTTGAGAGTCCACCTGCCGATGCAGGGGACACGGGTTCGTGCCCCAGTCCGGGAAGATCCCACATGCCGCGGAGCAGCTGGGCCCGTGAGCCATGGCCGCTGAGCCTGCGCATCCGGAGCCTGTGCTCCACAACGGGAGAGGCCACAACAGTGAGAGGCCCACATACCACAAAAAAAAAAAAAAAGGAAGAAATCACCTTGATCCCTTTTTTTAGACAACTTACTCAAATATTTAAAAGAATATGTCCTAAGACAAGCTCTGTGGGCCACCCATCGAAATAGCCTAGGTCTTTCACAAATAAACCACTGCTGAAAATGCTTTGAATATATACAGTATCTAAGCCACCAGGTCACCCACCTGTAGGCACAGTGGTATAAAAAGATCTGAGATGCATCCCACACCTGACACTTACAAGCTTTAGGACCTTCAAAAACGTTACTTAGATGGAAATGTATTTTTCCTAACTTTTCAATTAAAAATATAAAAGCTGAATAACATGGGAATGTTAGATTAGAGAAAATAGTTATCTCCATATCTTTCGGATGTTAGGAGCAAGAAATATACATAGTATCAAATTTGTACTCTCTTTTGATCATTCCTGTTACCCAATAAACATGCATAATAACTTCCATTTCTCTCAGGCTATTGCCTCACTTCTATTTAACACAACTCCTCAAAAGAGTTGATTATACACAATATTACTATCATTTATATGAGATGACCCATACTTGCTTTCCCTGTCCTCAAGAAACTCACAGTCTAGAGAAAAGGATAGAGAAGCAAACAGCTACAAGACCATAAATGAACAATAAAAACATTGTACTCACAGCAACACTATTCACAATAGCCATAATAACCTAAATGTCCATCGACAGATGAATGGATAAAGAAGATGTGGTATATATACACAATGGAATACTACTCAGCCATAAAAAGGAACTAAATAATGCCATTTGCAGCAACATGGATGCAACTAGAGATCATCTTACTAAGTGAAGTCAGAAAGAGAAAGATAAATACCATATGATATCACTTATATGTGAAATGTAAAATATGGCACAAATGAACCTACCTACAAAACAGAAACAGATTCACAGATATAGAGAATAGACTTGTGGTTGCCAAGGGGGAGGCGGGGAGGGAGAGGGATGGACTGGGAGTTTGGGGTTGGTAGATGCAAACTATTACATTTAGAATGGATAAACAACAAGGTCTTAATGTATAGCACAGGAAACTCTATTCAATATCCTGTGATAAACCATAATGGAAAAGAATATAAAAAAAGAATGTGTATAACTGAGTCACTTTGCTGTATAGCAGAGATTGGTACAACATTGTAAATCAACTATACTCCAATTTAAAAAAAAGAAATACTGTATTCACAGAGTATCATGGGTGCACAGAGGGAGGAGCTTCCAGCTGATGCACAGCAGAGGGCAAAGGGCATGAGCAAGTTTCCCAGAAGAGATGCTGCTTCAACTGGGTCATGAACAACTCAGATAAATGCATCCAGGTATGACAAAAAAAAAAACATTGTAAATGCAAAAGCTTGGAGATGAGCAACAACAGGTGATTCGGGGAACTGCAAATATTTTGCCATAGCTGGAGAACAGGGTGTTTAGACCTGGCAAGCCTAGACAGGTAGCCTAATATCTTATTAGAGCCTACATCACATTTCACTGTCATCACTTACCTACCGTCAGTCTTTCTCATTAGACCACAGGCCCCATGGGGTCAGGGACAAGGGCTGTTTTGTTCCTTCCTCTATGTGTCACTTCTGCATAAAACACGGTGCTCAAAAAATTATTTTTTGAATTTAGGTGTCTTTACTGTCATTCATAATACCTTAACTCTATCACGTGGCCAATGGAGATTCACTGAACCACTCACATAAGAGATTTGCATAATCACAGTAAGAAAGATCAGGCTGGCAGCAGTATCAAAAATGAAGGGGAAGAGGGCTAGACTGAAAGCAAGGACAGATCCATACAAGTGCTTTTTTTCCAGTCTGAATATTTAACTCACCAAATACCGTAGGTTTATAAACGATATCAAATAATTGGAACACATTTTTTATTTTGAAGATGACATTTTAATTCTAATTTTTATTTTATTTTTATAATTGCAATGGAGAATTTAGAAGATGTAGAATCAGATCAAAATCCTGATGAAAGACTTGTTTTGCCTTCATTTATTTTCTCCTGTAGATTTCTGTGAGTTTTAATTATTTTTATAATTCCTTCGTTCATTTTGTTGCTTCCTTTGTGTGTCAAAGTTCAGAGCCTTTTGTGTAAAGAGGTCTAGGACTCTGTGGTTGATAGGCCCATACAACTTTTTAATTATTTAGAACTTCATGAAAAAAGAGTACTGTATTACAGGCAAACAAACAGACATACAAACCAATGGAAAAGAACAGAAAGTCCAAAATAGGATCAATTACATACAGCATCTCCAATCACTAAGGAAGAGATAGCCTTTTTAAATACATGGTGCTATGACAATGAATCACCATTTGGAAAAAGATAAACTTGGATCCAAGGGAATCATAAATTCAAATGCTAAAAAAAAATGCAACCACAAAATTACTGGAAGAAAACAAGTGATCAAAATCCAAAAGCAGGACTTCCCTGATGGCACAGTGGTTGGGAATCCGCCTGCCAATGCAGAGGAAACAGGTTCGACCCCTGGTCCGGGAAGATCCCACATGGTGCGGAGCAGCTAAGCCCATGTGCCACAACTACTGAGCCTGCACCCGTGCTCTGTAACAAGAGAAGCCACCGCAATGAGAAGCCAGCACACCGCAACGAAGCCCCCGCTCGCCGCAACTAGAGAAAGCCCGCACACAGCAACGAAGACCCAACGCAGCCAAAAATAAATAAATAATTTTTTTAAAAAATCCAAAAGCCATGAAAGATTGACAAATTTATTACAGAAAAAATAAAAAATTTCTACTAGATACTTTCAGTAAAGCTAAAAATAAGTGACAAACTGGCCATGTATGTACATGTGGGTGTATACATATACATATATATATATATTTGTGGCTCATGTCATAGACAAAAGCCTAATTTCCCTAATATGTAAAGAACTCCTAGAGACTGAGAGAAAAGAGACTGGCACCCTTAACCTGTACAAAGATACTTAAATCGTTGATCTCTAAATTCTAAATTTTTAAACTAAATTAAAATTATATGAATATACTATTTCTCACCTAAGAGGTCAAAAGCCTAGTATTTGATAGCATACTCTTCTGACAAAGCTGAGGGGAAAGAGGCAGCTGCGACTTCGCTGACTGCCCTGCACAATGCCCTGTGGGATGCCATTCACTACAGCACTGTTTGTAGCACCAATAAAAAAGGAAATACCCAATGTGTATCTACATTAGACCGCTTGTATAAACAATATACCCACTTATCTCTAGATAATGATATAGAAAGATGTCTACGATACATTGTTAAGTAAAAAGAAAAAGCTAGTTGTATAAGAAATAAAGTAAGAATATGTATGAATTTTTGCTTGTATATTTCAAAGATACTTAAGAATAAAAGAAAATGGGGCAAGTACATAAAAATTGTCAAAAACAGGTAAGAGTAAGACCTCGATGTTACCTTTTTAATATTGTTTTTAGAGGAACCATATGAAGATATGACCTATTCAAAAAGTTTGAAGTCTAAAATGTCAGTGCACAAACTAAACTGCAAACACTGAAAATAAAAAGAACTGGCATAAAAATCGAGAACTCAGAATTCTTAAGAATAATGGCATAGAGATGAAAGATCCAGTGTAGGTTTTGTGTTTCAACTCTTCTATGATTTCTCCCTGTGAGATGACTGTCTTTACAATGGCAGCTTCCTTGCAAGTGTCCTCCATACTGTTATGTTACCAAGGCTGTTGCCCCAGAATCATACCCCTGGTCCCTCCCTTGAATAGAAACCAGTTACTTTTATCTAAGTTTCAGGAGGAAGCTGCAAAGAGAAAAAAACAAGAACTGGTTAGAACCAACTAGGCCCAAGATGGTAGAAGATTCGACTTCCAACACACCTTGATTTTCATTATACACTCATTGTAATACATTAGCATGCCAAGTCACACAGCCACCAGCTCCATGACAGTTGACAACTGCCATGACAACAAGCAGAAAAGTCTATACAAGGACAGAGAAGGAGAGCTGCATCAGTTCCAGGTCCAAACCACAATTCTGTTTTCAGATAACTCATGAATATTCCTCCCACTCTTTCCAATTTCCTCCCTTTTACCTCGACCCTCCTGCACATTTGGTGTCTCTGCCCAAATTGGGTTGAGAAGTTGATCTGTGAACTAGGTTCCCACTTCTCCATTCCTTGACCATTGAATAAAGCTTGTGCTGTTTCAGTCTCAGTGTAGGTTTCATTATTGGCTGCACAAATCCGATCAGAAAAAAAACCTCGCTGGCTGAGACACGGCGTCTTGGCCCAGGCTAGGACCCTGGTGCAGGTCGGGTAAACCAATTTGTAACAACTGCACCCATCCAGCAAAAAAGACTGACTAATAAAGTTAGGAGCTTTTAACATAGGCAGAGAAGGAGCTTAAAAGCTGATGTGAGTTTGTTGTTTTCACACCTAACAATCCACCCAAGCACAACAGTGTGGTATTCTTCCTTTAAAGGTTTACATCAATATTATTTATATTCCATATGCATGGAGCAACAATACACTTTGTGCAAGTACAAAAAAGAGCCAGAGGAAACAGGCTTCATTCAAGAGCACTCAGGAAAATAGAGAGTGGAACTTAACTTTTCCAAGAACAGACGCATATGATCAGGTTCAGTAATATTAATGTGTCAAAAACGGGTAACTGAAGTCAATCTGCTTCTCCACAAAAGAGATGGAGAGGGCTTCCCTGGTGGCGCAGTGGTTGAGAGTCCTCCTGCCGATGCAGGGGACATGGGTTCGTGCCCCGGTCCGGGAAGATCCCACATGCCGCGGAGCGGCTGGGCCCGTGAGCCATGGCCGCTGAGCCTGCGCGTCCGGAGTCTGTGCTCCGCAACGGGAGAGGCCACAAGAGTGAGAGGCCCGCGTACCCCCCAAAAAAAAAGAGATGGAGAATACCTTCTCTCTTGGGGAAACCTTTCCTGCCAAATCACCCCAACTGATGGCAACAGATAGACCAGATCTGCCCGCACTAAGAAATGAAAGACAAACACAGGAGACATTCGAAAGCCATCAAGCATTTGGGGAAAATAAGAAGGAATGAATGAGTTGGCGCTGACCAAATTTAAAATGCTAAAGTAAGTAGACAAATTTGGAAATAAAGTCATAGAAGATACTACATACTAGAAAGGCACCTTAAGATGTAGAATATCTTCTCAAAATTCTTATCCAGATCACAGAAATACTGTATTTTCAAATTCAGGGAGCTGTTTCATTAAGAATATAGATCTCCATTTTATAGCAGGAAAACTGTGGCTTAAAGAAATAAAAGTAGATTGCCTATAGTTGCAAACGAGTCAACAGTGGAACCTGGGATTTCTGGAGCCCACATTCTTGACTACCAAAAGCGTCAAAAAGTGACAGGAGGCAACCAACAAGGGAAAAAAAATCATAAAGGCAGATTCAAAAACAAACCAAAACACAATTAGCAAATTTGAGGGCCTTTTTTCAAGTGTGCAAATATTTCCCCATACCACAGGAGCACATGCAGATCCTCACGTTTTCATATAACAGGAGAAATAAAAAGAGCAACCACCACAAAAATTAACACTTCTGGACGTCCTAAGTGCCAAGCTCTTTGCAGGCACTATTTCATTCTCTCCTCCCTAGGACCTGCGATTCAGTGCCGTTATCATTCTCATTTTAAGAGAAGGAAATTGGCACTTGGAAGAGTTAATCAACTCACCTCCCCACCCAAATATCAACTGGCAAAGCCAAAATTCAGACTTGAGCCCAATCTCATGTTTATCTCAGAAGCCGGAAAGCCTGAGGCTGAATGTGGATCCTGACATTACCACCTCTGAGATGGGCCACCTTGGCCAGTTACGGTACCTGTTCCTGATGAACTCAGCTGCAGCCTGAGAATGGTACTAGTACTTACTTCACAGTGTGCTGGTAAGAATTAAATGAGTTAATACAAACAAAGCACTTAAAAGCGTGCCTGCACACAATATTCTACATGATCACTAATGTTGGCTACTGTGAGGACGATGATGATCGCTACTGTGATCGCTACTGTGATCGCTACTGTGTGTCTAGTCTGCTCTAGACTGTCTTCCAGCACCGCAAAATAATGAACACTCATGAGATTTCTCTGCACCATTAGGAGAAGTTTAATGTATCTTCAAGAAGTTGAACAGAAAAGAAAGTTGGCCATATATTTTAGAAATTTTTCTACTAAAAACATTTATGTGATTAATGGAGTCTGCCTTAGTTATCCCAAAAAGTCATTATAAGGAACAATGAGGTTAGAAAAATAAGCTGCCTTTGTTTGTGAGACCATTATTTGATTCATAATAGCGAGGGCTGTGTGCCAACATTTGATATTTCTTTTTCCTTCATATTTTTGATTACCAAAGGATTTGCAATTAATATTAGTTCTTTTTAAAAAGAAAACCAAAACATTATAGCAACCAGGGAGCAGAACATCTGAATTCTTTTAGACCTTATCTTTGCTTTTTGTTATTAAAAAAAAAATGTCCCATGCTAATCTGAAAAGTAAAATACCATAGTTATCTAAGATTTCATCCATATTGAGTTTAGATGCAGAAAAAACAGGTGCCCCTCTAATGTTCCAGTCTGTGTGTATTGTTTCCAAAGCACAAGTTACTACAGTATGTAAATTCTAAACCAAAGAATAAACGCTTACCTTGGGGATAGCGACAATATTTTTTAGAGAAATATGCCTTTTATGCAACCATTCAACCAAAAACTTTTTCTCTAAGTTCACAGACACATTGGAAATAAGTAGATTTTACTGAATTCTAAATTGGCCCAATTTCCCAGCTGGACTATTTCTTTATGTTTGCACAGATTGATGTTTTTTAATCAACTGCTCTCCTGACTTTGGACAGCACTTACATCCTCTGTGCACAAAAACATCGTATTTCCTGTTCACTACGTGTGAGACACACTTGTCTGTTTCACCACACTGGAGAATTAAGTTAGAATACATATTTTCAGAGAGAGGGAGAGACCACAAAGAAATGAGGGTGGGGGGAATCACTCCTCCTGCTATTAAATAGGGAAGAAATATGAATTTGCTAGAGACAGACACACTCCCACAGAAGAAAAAAATTCAGAATCCTATTATTTTCCCATTTGCAACAAAACTTATAGAAAGGAGGAAACATATTTTTTTTAATGACTCAGTAGGAGAAAGGCAGAGGAAACTATTTTAAGTCTAGAATATCCAATTTTTTTTCTCAGTGAATTTTTTATTGAAGTATAGTTGATTTATAAGATCGTGTTAGTTTCAGATGTACAGCACGGCGATTCAGTTATACACACACACACACAAACATATATTCTTCTTCAGATTCTCTTCTCTTATAGGGTATTACAAAATACTGAGTAGAGTTCCCTGTGCTAGCCAGTAGGTCCTTGTTGGTTATCTATTTTATATATAGTAGTGTGTATATGTTAATCCCAAGCTCCTAATTTATCCCTCCCCCACCCCCCCCTTTCCCGTCTGGTAACCATAAATTTGTTTTCTATGTCAGTGAGTCTTTCTGTTTTGGAAATAAGCTCCTTTGTATCTTTTTGCTTTTTAGAAGAATATCTTATTAACCTCTTGTAACAATATGCTTTTACACTTTAAAACATGGAAAATAGACACGAGGAAAAGATACATGTGAGGCAATGGTACACTTTACCAATTGAATGAGAACGCTTTCCCATTCAATTGGTGTATCCCCTTGTGTATCCCCTTGTTTTCCACTTTAGATTTTTACCCATTCTGTGTCTTCTTCCAGTACCCTTCCTTGCAGTGAAAGGCCAGGCACAGATTGTTGACGGGAGGGGCCACACAACCTGTGAGATGCCTAAAACAGAACACAAGGTACCACTCTCCACACTGACAGGCTTCCTGGTTCAACTAGCAAAATATATGGTTGCAAGCAAGGGTGCTGGCACAAGACTGTGGAGGAAAAAAACTGGGAAAGGATAATATATAAACTAAAATTTTTACAACACTTTAGAGGACTGAAAGTCTGCACAAAATAATATTAAAAGGGTTTGTTCGAGGCAAGTTAGCAAATATTGTATGCCTACTGTGTGCCTTGCTCTGTGCTGGTAATAAGGCTATATAATAACTTTTAGTATACTCACAAGTACATATTTTGTCTTCCCAAAGAAATCAGAGTCAGAGAGAGCAAAACTTATTCAAGGAACAATGACTAGATCAGCCCAGGTGTCAGCCCATGACACTGTATAATACAACTCTAACTTATCATATTCTAAACACTTCATATATGCTAGCTATGATTATTATTTATGTACAAAATCCTATACAATTCCATGTATAAGTGTTTTAAATCCCTAGAAAAAGGTCAAGAATGAAACACAGCAAAGTGTTCACAGCAGAGACCTTTAGGGAGACACGAGAGGAGGGATGGGGGATGAGTCTTTTTTTTTTAATATATTTATTATACTTTTTGATTCATCAATTCTTCTATTTTTTTAATTTATTTATTTTTGGCTGTGCTGGGTCTTCACTGCTACGCGCGGGCTTTCTCTAGTTGCGGCGAGCGGGGGCTACTCTTCGTTGCGGTGCGTGGGCTTCTCATTGCGGTGGCTTCTCATGGAGGAGCACGGGCTCTAGGTGCGCAGGCTTCAGTAGTTGCAGCACGTGGGCTCAGTAGTTGTGGCTCACGGGCTCTAGAGCACAGGCTCAGTAGTTGTGGCATGTGGGCTTAGTTGCTCCACGGCATGTGGGATCTTCCTGGACCAGGGCTCGAACCCGTGTCCCCTGCACTGGCAGGCGTATTTCAACCACTGTGCCACCAGGGAAGCCCGAGTCTTCTTTTTAATCAAAAAACCCACACATCCAAGGGCCAAATATAAATTATAAACAAATGCTTTCTTCCATAACTATTAACAACGTCTGCTTCACCTGAATTTGCAGTGGGGTTTGCAAGGCCCAGGAGCCTACACACAAGGCTGAGGCCCCCAGGGCCCTGCCCCGGCCTCCTAATTGCTGAAAAGTGCTGACAGGGCTCTGGTGCCCAAGGTGCGCTGAAGGGCAGGAGCCCAAGAGCAAACGCTTCTCTCTCTCCCCTCCCCCACTAGGGGGAGGCCTCTTACTATGGAAAATTGTCCAGAGAATTCTGCTAAGGACTCCT
Organism: Lagenorhynchus albirostris; assembly: GCF_949774975.1. Classification (NCBI taxonomy): domain Eukaryota; kingdom Metazoa; phylum Chordata; class Mammalia; order Artiodactyla; family Delphinidae; genus Lagenorhynchus; species Lagenorhynchus albirostris. Next base: position 88,670,697 of record NC_083105.1, read on the forward strand.
GCCACTTGCTGGCTTCCAGCTAGTTGGTCAGTTGATTTCTTATTTTTATTCAGGCTAGATTTTATCTTTTAAAAAACATGGCTCATCTCAGCATTGTTTTAGCTTGCTGCTCAACCACACGGCTTAATTTTCTGTTTGTATGTTTATCATCTTTCTCTTCTTCCTACTTCTTCCTTTTACTTTTGTCTTTATCTTTGAAGTCACACACTCTTATTCCTAATCATTTTTCTTATCAGCCTTTTTCTCATTTTTTTTTCTATTGGTTTTACTTACCTTTATTAAAAAAATTACATGATTTGGGCATTCTCTTTAACTTTTATTATTTTTAAGTCAACCTAATTTATTTTTATATTCAACACATTTTATAACCTTTCTTTTAGCTGTCTCTAGGTTTGTAAAATTCTTTATCTCATTTCTTATATAATCCTTATTTGTTTGGTCTTTTGTGGAGAATTTAACTTTTTTCTTCTCCTTTCTTAAGTTTTCATTCAGTTTTATTTTATGATTTCCCTTGATGATGGCTGGCAGACAGCACAGGCAAGGTGGTGGTGATAATAAACGTACACACCATGCTACGAGGAGAATCTGGAGACCTCCCTCCAGTTCTACTACACTCTCTACCCCTAATGAGAAAAAGGCCTCTTTTTTTTTTTTTTTTAATTTTAAGTGCAGTATAGCTGACTTACTATGTTTCAGGTATAAGCAAAAGTGATTCAGTTATACATCTATATCTATTTTTTCCGATTCTTTTCCATTATAGGTTATTACAAGATATTGAATATACTTCCCTGTGCTATACAGTAGGTCACTGTTGTTTATTTTACGTATAGTAGTATGTACCTATGAATCCCAAATTCCAAATTTATCCCTCCCTGCCCCCCCCCCCGCCACTTTCCCCTTTGGTAACCATAAGTTTGTTTTCTATGTCTGTGAGTCTATTTCTATTGTGTAAATAAGTTCATTTGTATCATTTTTCTTAGATTCCACATATAAGTAATACCATAGGATATTTGTCTTTTGTGTCTGACACTTCATTTAGTCTGATGATCTCTAGGCCCATCCATGTTGCTGCAAATGGCATGATTTCATTCCTTTTCATGGCTGAGTACTAGTCCATTGTATATATGTGCCACATCTTCTTTATCCATTCAGCAGTGGACATTTAGGTTGCTTCCACATCTTGGCTATTGGGAACAGTGCTGCAGTGAACACTGGGGTACATGTATCTTTTCAAATTAGAGTTTTCTCCAGATATATGCCCAGGAGTGGGATTGCTGGATCATATGGTGGCTCTATTTTTAGTATTTTTTTTTTTAAAGAACCTCCATACTGTTCTCCATAGTGGCCGCCCCAATTTACATTCCCACCAACCGTGTAGGAGGGTTCCAAAAGGCCTCCTTTTATAATGCAGTTTCTTTCTAAATATCTTAGAGTTGTGACAGGGTATGTCCTGTCCCATCTCTGTGAGGAGATTCCCTACTCTAAAACTCACAGTTAGACTATAATCTAAGGAGTTCAAGTGGGGCAAGAGATTCTAATAAGAGAAGCTTGCTTCATCAATACTCCTGGTCTGACTTTGGCTAAACCACCCACAGATTTCTAGCCAAGAAGCCCAAGTAGAGAGTCCGTAATCAGATTTCTGACATCACTTCTATGGCAGCCTGATTCTGATATACCGATTTCTAGCTTAGTCTTCTCCCCTTTCAACAGACCTAGAGCAGGACCATCCCATGTATCAGTTTCCTCAGGTATCTTCCCTCATTATGAGACACAAGGGGAAGCTCCATAGAGCTGAGCTGATCCTCCATGGATGTGGGGAGAGGAGGGTTATTCACTTCGTCTTGAGTCACCTCTGCTTTAACTGGATGACATCACACACGTAAAGTCACTAAGTGTATGGTCCAGTTGGCCTATCAAAATCAAATGGAAGGATGACATTCCTTCAACTGAAGAGGTTTGTATGATTCACAGAAGGTCTCAGGATATAGTCAAACAGCTCAGTTTGGGTTTCTCCTTCCCTAAGTCGTTCCCCCAAAGAGACATACAAAGCTATACTGAGAAAATCACCCAGTCAGTTTTCTGGACTTGGGCCATAATGTTAATTCTTATTTCTTGTAGCTTTCTCCCATTATGCCTCCGTTTATTCTTTTTGGATCCTCTCTCTGTGGACCCAGCCTGCTGTTGTGCAATCCTTATTATTTTATTCCCCCCGCTTCCAGTCCTAGGAAATGACTGAGTCAAGATCCAACTCATCAGGCTGCTCTTACCCATTACCCACACCCATCCATGACAACCCTCTGCACTCAGCTCACTCACCCACTCACGAAGGCCCCTCAGGTCAGGGCTCTTCCAAGATCTGCCCACGTGAGCTCTCACCTGGCCTGTTTTATTTGGTCTGCTCAAACGGCAACTACAATTCAAGCTGATGCTAAGCTGCATAATCACGCCAGTGTCTACATTTCCTCATCGTCAGGAATGTACCACCCAGTGAATGTGAATCCCCAGGAAATGTTCACAAAGGAATTCAACAGTAAGGATGCTCATGGGCTGTTTCTCCTAATCCATTTTAAGAGTAGAGGTCTGTCGTAAGAGAACTGTATCTGAGAAATCTTTTTGCTCATATTCGGTGTTTAGGATAGTCCCCCTTTTCCCTCCATCTATAAAAAGGAGAGATGGACGGTAAAAAGGCCACTCTGAGAGCTGTCTGCTGTGCCGTTCATGCGCTAGAAACACGTTCTGCTCACTCCATCAGTTTCCTGATAAGCTGCACACACCTGGCCCACCTAAGCTGTGATCAAGAACAGAGAGCTTTGCCATTACCTTCTTCTAATACTTTTATTTTATTTCAGACTCTTGAAAGAAAAGCACTTATTAAATAAAAGGCCTGGATATATTCCAGAAAATTATAAAAGTTTAACTAGGCTATTAGAAGAGCTCACTAAAAGAAAGAAGCCTAATCAGGGACTTCTGACAGGCTTTCCAGAAAAGGCACTCATGAATTTCCCCCCAAAGTTACCAGGTTGTTTGGATTCAGGGAAGTGATCATGGTCTTGGATGGCAGAGAGTGTAAAATGGTTGGTGTGCTTCTGACATTTACAGAAAGCTTCTGCCAAAATCCCAGAGCAAAAATAAATATACCACTTGCTGCCAAACCATGAAAATAAAATATTAAATAATAAAAATATTCCACTGAAAATCCACTTAAGAGACAGAAACTACCTATAACCAAAAGAATCTGAAGATCTCGTCCAGAGTCAGAGATGATACCATTTAGAAAGCATAACCAACACCAAATGACACCTATATTTAATATAAAATGTTTTCCAAGGTTCTCAGAGACATAAGTTCAGTAACTCCTGCTGTCATTCATGAAGTAGGCATTACTGTTCATAAAAATGGAGTAATCCAATAGGGAAGGTGAAAAACATGTCTGTGCAAAGGTGCTGTTCTCATCATTACTTATATTTTTTATCTGAAGCCGTCTAAATGATCTGAAATTGTGAAATGATTAAACGATGAGTGATTAGTAAGTGAATTGATCAATGTCAATATACAATGGAATATGTTTCTACATTGAAAATTATTTGGAAAAATACTTTGCAATCACATGAGAAAATATTTTACAACCGTATTAATTAGGAGAAGGCAGGAAAAAATTCAATAAGCAGCATATATGCTAAAAATAAAGAAGTTGTAAATGACAAAAATATCCATGGTTCGGTATGGAAACAGGTGACACACAACGCGTATAAGAATGCAACTTCTCCTATACTCTCTCCCAGCAGCCCAGTAAGCCTTGAGGACCAGTGCAGATCCAAAAAAGGGAAGAGGATGTGGTGACCCAGAAGCAAACTTCATCCCTCCCCACCCTGCCACTTTTACGCCCCACTGGGAAAAGGGAGGAAAAAAGAAGTCTTTGGGGTCTAAGCCTGGCTGGTGCTGGGGGAAGAGAAGGAGATATTCATGGAATTGAATATGAGATCTATACTTCACACTGGGCCAGAGAGAGTATTTAATAACTGAAAGTGACTGGAAAATAGGGGATAGATACAAGTGTCATTAAGCAATGTAAAGAATAAATTCACGAGGCTACCCTGGTGGTGCAATGGTTGAGAGTCTGCCTGCTGATGCAGGGGACACGGGTTCGTGCCCCAGTCCGGGAAGATCCCACATGCCGCAGAGCGGCTGGGCCCGTGAGCCATGGCCGCTGAGCCTGGGCGTCCGGAGCCTGTGCTCCACAACGGGAGAGGCCACAGCGGTGAGAGGCCCACGTACCGCAAAAAAAAAAAAAAAAAAAGAATAAATTCACCATGACACAATAGAAGTGATTAGGGAAAATAAAACCATTTTATGTTTCCAGGCCACCAAGTTCACAATATTCAATGAAATATATGTATGTATGTATGTATGTATTTAATGCACAATCATGTAGGGGTTTTGTACCTGTTTCTGCTTCATTGGTTTTCAAACTCTATGATTAATCACTTTTAACTTGGTCGTATCAAATATTTTGGGGGATTCAGGATATATAAATTCTTAAGTCCCAGGGCCCTCTATCTGCTCCATATTAGGGCCTTTCGTATTTTGTAAACATGTCTAATTTTTCCCATTAAACTAACACCTCTTTGAGTGCAGAGTTTAAGTTTGAGGCATCAATTTTGTCCGCAAAGTACCAACACTGTGCCTTGCATATAGAGAGTACTCAATAAATATTAATGGAACAAGCTATTCATGTATTTTACTACTATTTCTAAGTATATGAAAAAGTTGTTTACACATTTGTTAATAAAGAGTGATCTGAGTGATGGGTCATTTCACTCTGGAATTATAATTTGGAGACCTTTATAACATCTTCCACCCTAGTAAACCAGTGGTTAACTGATGTCGTTGTGTTAAATATTCACAATCCAGTGCAATATATATGTCTTCCAATTTATTCTAAATTGAGGAAAATGTCCCAACTTATTTTAAATTGGGAAAATCTTAAGAGTTCAAGGCAGTTATCTCTATTACCAACTTCTCAAAAATATAATCCATCTAATGTCAAAACTTGAAAATGTTATTCATCCTTAGTTATCCTATAATGACTAATGATTAATATGAGAAAGTATTCTATATTATAAATCATTCTTATGAATGTGTCAAAATTAAATATAAACTTGAGGAAATTAAGATAAGATTCCTAACCTCTTAGGTGTGGTAAATCACATTTATGCAAGTTTACCAATCACAGCTGGCCAGTTAAGTTTATGCATATAAACAGCCTGAAAGTCATCTAAAGATGTGTTCTGGCAATCTTTCATTAAATTTTCTGGATGGAAATTCTACAGAACATAAGAATTAATGCCCAAGAGTTATTTTAAATGCATAGTTAAACTAATCCATAATTCCATATTTTAACAACAAAAATTTATTCAAATTCTAGAATCAGAGAAAAGCTTTCCCCAGACTAAAAATTTACCAGGAAAATTAATATATGAAGCATCAATTTTTTCTCACAACCGATTGCTCCAAATTGCATTCTAAATGTTTATCTTTTTACTAGTTCTCTCCGCAAAATACACATGTAAAATTTATCATATGGTTGCAAATGTTATTATACGTATAAAGAGACAGACTTAAAGGTGCATAAATTATAGTAGATGTTTGTGCCATTTCATTAGTGACAATATCAATAGTCTAAGAACCAATTTAGGAACTCAATTCATAATTATAGAATGTCACTATATGAATGCAATTAAATGTAAAATTAAATTATTCTGCACCCTGTTTCTCTTCAAAAATATATTCAGTCACTTAAAAATGATAAATACGGGCTTCCCTGGTGGCGCAGTGGTTGAGCGTCCGCCTGCCAATGCAGGGGACACAGGTTCGTGCCCCGGTCCGGGAAGATCCCACATGCTGCGGAGTGGCTGGGCCCGTGAGCCATGGCCGCTGGGCCTGCGCGTCCGGAGCCTGTGCTCCGCAACGGGAGAGGCCGCAGCAGTGAGAGGCCCGCGTACCGCAAAAAAAAAAAAAAAAAAAAAAAAACATTTAAAAAATGATAAATACAACCATTTTTAAGGATGAAAAAAGTTTAGAGAAAATAACATGTGAAAAATAGTCATATATATATATATAACGTCAGGAGCCTTAAACTAAAATTGTCATCCTATCTGAATGTTAAGCATTTTGATTATAACTTAAGGTGAAATAAATGTCTTTTACACTGAAAAAGAAAGAAAAATAAAAAGGCAAGGTCAGTGCAACAGCTGTGATTGGGCTTAACACCTAGCTGTAAGCTTCCTGGCAGCTAAAAGAGAGGAAAATGTAGTAACCTGTTACTTCACCTCACCAATGGAATTATGACAGTGTGTCTTTAAAGGTACATCATGGGAACATCCTAAGAAAATGCATAAGTGTTTGGCACAGTGCCTGGCATGTGGGAGACATCTAAGGATGTTATCTAGTATTACTATCCAAAAGCAAAAGACAAGTGAAGTTTCTCAGCAAAGACGTGGTTAATGCTACTACCAAATCCTAGAAGAATTTTCCTACGTGGATCATTGTATTAGGGACTTAAATGAGAGCCATTTCATTAAACTTGACTGCAGCAGAGTTTGAATTACAAAGATAATTTCTTTTTTCAGGGAACGCTCACTGTATTGGTGCCCGTCACAGTGCCTTGCACACAATAAACAGTCATATTTAATTGATCTGGTTACAAAGGAAGGCTCTACAATAAATATTTCTGGGCATCAAAGCCTTTGTCTTTTTCCATCACAGTTTGTAAATTCCCTGAGGTCTGGTCAAAGCTCTCATCTTCAACTCTTCCAACTACCTTGCAAGGGGGAAAAAAAATCTAAATTCCCAGCTAATGCCACCCGCCATGATGGAGCACATCAACTGATCCAGAGCTAAGAGAGGGAACAGAGTAGAAATGGATGACACCTTCCCTAGTGTCTTACAAGTTGAAATCCTACCTTCTTCAGAACAAAATCTGAGAATTTGAATCTCCACTTCCTAATCTCCCCTCTTACCTCTCATTCACTTTATAACCAGGTTCAAACTTGCTCTGTGCCCGCCCCCCATTCTCCCAGATCTGCTACCAACTCATGCCACCAACTCACCACTAAAACCGCTCTTGCTTTACAAGGTCTCAACTGACCTCTAATTACCAAACCTTCTGGACATTTTAATTTGTATATTTTTAGCTAGCGCGTCTTCTTAATTCCTGTAGGGCAGAATTTGATCATTGCCATGGATAGTGATTTCTACGTCTTTCTCATTTCCCTCTTTCCCAAACGGGAAACTTTATACTGTAGCAGTTATTCTACTTCTTCTTTACCATTAGATTTTAAGTGATTATGGGGCAAATAGAATGTCCTTTAGATAGGTTACCAAACCACAAGAAGCTACACGTGGCCCTTATGGAGAATACCAGGCATGCCTAGAGATCAAGGACTTTGAGTTGGATGAGTAACTTGACGGAACTTGGTATTTCATCGTCCATATGGAGGACCTGATGGTGTTCTACGAATGATCAGAAGTGTGTTCATGGATTTTAAAAGACCAAAATGTGGTCCCTCAATATCCATTTTTCTTTCTTTCAATGACAACAGAGTCTCCACTTTTGAGCTTGGCACATGGCTTCCCAGAATGGAGTCTGCAGCTTCTGCTTTCCCTTTGCAGATAGGTAGAGTCATGTGACCAGGTCAACGGGATACTTAGCAAAAGTGTTCATGAAGCAGCTTCTGGGAATCTTTCTGATGAGACAGAACAGGCTTTTGCTCTGTTCTTTCTCCCTTCCTCTAACCTGCTGCCTGGAACTTAGATGCCACCATCTGTGACAAGGCAATAAGATACAAGGAACCCTTGTCCCTCAAGTTACACAGCACCTATTAGTCTTCAACTCAGATTTTTATGTGCGTTAAAATAAACTTCTATATTGTTTAAGCCACTGTTGAAAGGAACTTTCTGTAACTTAGAGTAAAATCTCGTCCTAACTGACCCAGGTATATGAAATGGAAAAAGATCTCTTGCTTGAGAACAGATAAATGGTGGTACCATTCACTAAGATAGGAAAGGGCAAGTTTGAGTGGAGGATTGGATTTTGGATGTGTTGAGTATGGGGTGTTCATAAAAATCCAAGTAGAAACACCATCAGAAGAGGAGTTCAGGCAAAAACAAAAACTCTGGAAATCTATAACATGCAAATGGTAGATTAAATCTCAAGAATGGATAAGTTGATAAGTTTATCTAAGGAATATATATAAAGTAGGTGGGTAACCATGGTATGAACCCGAAAACTATTTTAAGCTTACAAACGTCTGTCATTTCTCACATTCTGGCTTTCATGCTCATGTTTACCCAGCACGCACAGTATTTATGCTGAGCCGATCTCATGTCAGATCTGCCCTTGCCCCTCAGGAATAACCAGTGGAAAACACTGCTCTAATAAAGCCAGTGGAAAGTTCACAGACTTGTCTAAATCTTATCTGCCTATTTATAGCCCAAGAAACAGAACTAGAACATTTAGGGTAAAATAGGCTTTCGTGAATCACCCCCATCATTCATAGTCGTAACTAAAAAAAAAAAACATAAAATCTCAGAATAGAAAGTACCCTCAGATCCTTCCAAACCAATACACCATCATAAATGTTACTATACAGAAAAAGTACATATCATAAATATAATTTACTTAACAAGAATCCTAAATGAACAAATTTAACAGCTATTCCTACAACATGTTTAAAAGAGTAAGAGTAAAAAAACTTCTTTCAAGAAATAACGTAGTAAATATAAAAGTATTAAGTCCTTCCCATGTAGCCTCAAGACAGATCTTTCCCATCTCTAATATTCACAAAAGCAAACTCATTGATGATATTCTGACATCAACAAGAAAATTCAGTTTAAATACTGGAAGCCACCTTTTAACTACATACAAGGTCATTCAAACATTGCTTGAGTTTACCAAAGGAGTTAGGGAATCTCCCTCAGAGGTTTTAAAGAATCAGTTAGACACTCATTTGAAGGAATTAGTTTAAGATAACTTGTATGTACTTCTTTTGAAGCACGGAGTTGAACCACAGGTTTTTCTATGACAGTATTTCCTGGCTGGATATTGAAGGTGGCAGAAGAAAATAACAGTGAGTTGGAAGTTTGGGGGGGTTATTATTTAAATAATTTCCTCATATTTAATGAGTTGCAACTTTCACCATTTATGGCATTTAAATATATTCAAGACTCTAGGACATTTTTCATGCCCTTGCCAAATGGGATTTATTTAATTTCTGACTAATTTATACTTAGGATTTCTCTGAAGGAGGTTCTGGCTCCAGCTTTATAACTTCCAGTCAAGGCGGAGAACCACAAGACTGAGCTACCACAGGGGACTGACCTCCATTGTTCAAGGACATCTTGGCTTGCCCGGACACTCTCTGATACTTGAAACTAGTATTTGAAGTCATACAGAGAAGTCATCTGTATGGTTTGGAAGCAGTTAACTTTTCCAACCAACAATCTACACAGTCAACTTTTGATTAATGGATTAACATGGTAGAGAAAGGTAATGACTGAATTCCGAATCACAGATAAAACAAACTGCAAATATCACGGTTAATCCACACCAAGTCATCACCTCAACATTCTAAATGAATAACGAAAGAACATGTATAAGGGGAAATTGACCCAAAGAGTTATGCAGAATGCAACCTTGGAAATCAGGGCTGTCAAGGACAGAGTTTACAGGAGAGCGATGGATTATGCTCTAAACCCTTTAAAAAAAAAAAAAAAAGAATCTGGATGTAGAATTCTCTTTTCAGGGGTGTAGGAAAACAAAATCACTTTAAATTCCTCATGTCCCAACAAGACCATAGTTAGCAACAAAGTAACTGTTGAGCAAATTATTAAATGGCCAGAAGAGAACACTGCTTGCTGAGGCCTACTACAAATGACACCATTTTAAGATTCATAAAATGTCTAGTAAGTCAGGGATTTCAGTCAAAGTTCCTCCTCTAGAAACAGAGGCCTACCTTCACTGCACCTCTCCGTAAGTCCAGCCAAGACTACAGGAACACAAGTTCAGTGCTCCTGTGGGTAGGGTTATCTAAGCTGCTGCCGCCACAGCATTTACAGGCTACTGATTAAACCACAGGGCATTACGGCCAAAGCATCTTCATCCTCGATGCCTTCCACCTGGAGAATGTTCCAAAGGCAAAAGAAAATTAATGGCTGAAGGTGGAAAGAGACTAAAACTAGACAGCGTCTTTCATGAAGAAGGACTATAGGGAATGAGTGCATGTGACTGGCTGACCTTCAGCATAGCTAGCAGTGGATACATTGACCTTGGTCTACAAAATCTGTGTCCAAGACCCCAGTTCTTCTGTTTCCTGTATGTACACTTGGGAAAATCTTATATTTTCTCTTAAAAGGGAGAAAAAGAAAAAAGAGAAAGAGAAGAAAGAGGAGGACAGGGAAAGGAGAGGAGAAAAAGAAATCCATAGGATACCTACCTTAATGGATTGTTGTGAAAAATTCAACTTTTGATCCAACTCAAAAAGTTAATTATATGAAAGTTCTTTGCATAGTACAGAACTCTACAGAAAACAAGAAATTTCTGTTTATTATTTCATGATCATTCCTTGAGTTCATTCAATTTGATGTCCTCTTAAGCACCACCTAATTCTGTTCCAAAATCCACTGGAAGTTACACTTTCTAATGCAGAAAAAAGATACAATATCTACTGGTGGGAATGTAAACTGGTACAGCCACTATGAAAACAGTATGGAGGTTCCTAAAAAAACTAAAACTAGAGCTACCATATGATCCAGCAATCACACTCCTGGGTATATATCTGGAAAAAAACAAAAACTCTAATTCAAAACGATGCATGCACCCCAATGTTCATAGCAGCACTATTTTGTTTTGTTTTTTGAATTTTTTTGAATTTTATTTATTTTTATACAGCAGGTTCTCATAAGTTATCTATTTTATACATATTAGTGTATATATGTCAATCCCAATCTCCCAATTCATCCCACCACCACCACCCGGACCCCCCGCTTTCACCCCTTGGTGTCCATACATTTGTTCTCTACAACTGTCTCTAATTCTGCCTTGCAAACTGGTTCATCTGTACCATTTTTCTAGATTCCACATATATGTGTTAATACATGGTATTTTTCTCTTTCTGACTTACTTCACTCTGTATGACACTCTCTAGGTCCATCCAGGTCTCTATGAATGACACAATTTCATTCCTTTTTAATGGCTGAGTAGCATTCCATTGTATATATGTACCACATCTTTATCCATTCGTCTGTCGATGCACATTTAGGTTCCTTCCATGACCAAGCTATTGTAAATAGAGCTGCAATGAACACTGTGGTACATGACTCTTTTTGAATTATGGTTTTCTCAGGGTATATGCCCAGTAGTGGGATTGCTGGGTCATATGGTAGTTCCGCTTAGTTTTTTAAGGAACCTCCATACTGTTCTCCATAGCGGCTGTATCAATTTACATTCCCACCAACAATATAGGAGGGTTCCCTTTTCTCCACATCCTCTCCAGCGTTTGTTGTTTGTAGATTTTCTGATGATGCCCATTCTCACTGGTGTGAGGTGATACCTCACTGTGGTTCTGATTTGCATTTCTCTAATAATTAGTGATGTTGAGCAGCTTTCATGTGCTTATTGGCCATCTGCATGTCTTCTTTGGAGAAATGTCGATTTAGGTCTTCTACCCAGTTTTTGATTGGGTTGTTTGTTTTTGTAATATTGAGCTGCATGAGCTGTTTATATATTTTGGAGATTAATCCTTTGTCCACTGATTTATTTGCAAATATTTTCACCCATTCTGAGGGTTCTCTTTTCATCTTGTTTATAGTTTCCTTTGCTGTGCAAAAGCTTTTAAGTTTCCTTAAGTCCCATTGTTTATTTTTGTTTTTATTTCCATTACTCTACGTCTACAAAAGACCTTGCTGTGATTTATATCAAAGAGTGTTCTTCCTATGTTTTCCTCTAAGAGCTTTAAAGTGTCCAGTCTTACATTTACCTCTTTAATCCATTTTGTGTTTATTGTTGTGCATGGTGTTCGGGAGTGTTCTAATATCATTCTTTAACATGGAGCTGTCCAGTTTTCCCAGCACCACTTCTTGAAGAGACAGTCTATTCTCCATTGTATATCCTTGCCTCCTTTGTCATGGATTAGTTGACCATAGGTGTGTGGGTTTATCTCTGGGCTTTCTATCCTGTTCCATTGATCTATATTTCTGTTTTTGTACCAGTACCATATTGCCTTGATTACTGTAGCTTTGTAGTACAGTCTGAAGTCAGGGAGTCTGATTCCTCTAGCTCCCTTTTTTTCTCTCAAGACTGCTTTGGCTATACGGGGTCTTTTGTGTCTCCATACAAATTTTAAGATTTTTTTGTTCTAGTTCTGTAAAAAATTTCACTGGTAATTTGATAGGGATTGCATTGAATCTGTAGATTGCTCTGGGTAGTATAGTAATTTTCACAATACTGATTCTTCCAATCCAAGAATATGGTATATCTTTCCATCTGTTTGTGTCATCTTTGATTTCTTTCACCAGTGTCTTATAGTTTTCTGAGTACAGGTCTTTTACCTCCTTCAGTAGGTTTATTCCTAGGTATTTTATGTTTTTGTTGCAATGGTGAATGGGATTGTTTCCTTAATTTCTCTTTCCGAGAAATTACATTTCTCAGAAATATATTCCGAGAAATGTATATTTCGTGTATAGAAATGCAAGAGATTTCTGTGCATTAATTTTATGTACTGCTACTTTACCAAATTCATTGATTAGCTCTAGTAGTTTTCTGGTGGCATCTTTAGGATTCTCTATGTATAGTATCATGTCATCTGCAAATAGTGACAGTTTTACTTCTTTTCTGATTTATATTCCTTTTATTTCCTTTTCTTCTCTGATTGCCGTGGTTAGAACTTCCAAAACTATGTTGAATAATAGTGGCAAGAGTGGACATCCTTGTCTTGTTCCTGATCTTAGAGGAAATGTTTTCAGTTTTTCACCACTGAGAATGACGTTTGCTGTGGGTTTCTCATATATGGCGTTTATTATGTCGAGGTAGGTTCGCTCTATGCCCAGTTTTTGGAGAGTTTTTATCATAAATGCGTGCTGAATTTTGTCAAAAGCTTTTCCTGCATCTATTGAGATGATCATATGGTTTTCATTCTTCAATTTGTTAATATGGTGCATCACATTGATTGATTTGCATATACTGAGGAATCCTTGCATCCCTGAGATCAATCCCACTTGATCATGGTGTATGATCCTTTCAATGTGTTGTTGGATTCTGTTTGCTAGTATTTTGTAGTATCTTTGTTTGGTTTTGGTATCAGGGTGATGGTGGCCTCATAGAATGAGTCTGGGAGTGCTCCTTCCTCTGCAATTTTTTGGGAGAGTTTGAGAAGGAGGGATGTTAACTCTTCTCTAAATGTCTGATAGAATTCACCTGTGAAGCCATGTGGTACTGGATTTTGTTTGTTGGAAGATTTTTAATCACAGTTTCAATTTCATTACTGGTGATTGGTCTGTTCATGTTTTCTATTTCTTCCTCGTTCACTCTTGGAAGGTTATACCTTTCTAAGAATTTGTCCATTTCTTCCAGGTTGTCCATTTTATTGGCACAGAGTTGCTTGTAGTAGTCTCTTATGATGCACTGTATTTCTGCAGTGTTCGTTGTAACTTCTTTTTCATTTCTAATTTTACTGATTTATCTCCTCTTTTTCTTGATGAGTCTGGCTAAAGTTTAATCAATTTTGTTTATCTTCTCAAAGAACCAGCTTTTAGTTTTATTGATCTTTGCAACTGTTTTCTTTGTTTCTATTTCATTTATTTCTGCTCTGATCTTTATGATTTCTTTCCTTCTACTAACTTTGCATTTTGTTTACTCTTCTTTCTCTAGTTCCTTTAGGTGTAAGGTTTGATTGTTTGAGATTTTTCCTGTTTCTTGAGGTAGGATTGTATTGCTATAAACTTCCCTCTTATAGCTGCTTTTGCTGCATCCCACAGGTTTTGGGTCATCGTGTTTTCACTGTCATTTGTCTCTAGGTATTTTTTGATTTCCTCTTTGATTTCTTCAGTGATCTCTTGGTTATTCAGTAATGTATTGTTTAGCTACCATGTGTTTGTGTTTTTTATGATTTTTTTCCCTGTAATTGATTTCTAATCTCATAGGGTTGTGGTCAGAAAAGATGCTTGCTATGATTTCAATTTTCTTAAATTTACTGAGGCTTGATTTGTGACCCAAGATGTGATCTATCCTGGAGAATTTTCCATGCATACTTGAGAAGAAAGTGTAATCTGCTGTTTTTGGATGGAATATCCTATAAATATCAATTAAATCTATCTGGTCCATTGTCTTTTAAAGCTGTGTTTCCTTATTAATTTTCTGTTTGGAAGATCTGTCTATTGGTGTAAGTGAGGAGTTAAAGTCCCCCACTATTACTGTGTTACTATTGATTTCCTCTTTTAAACCTGTTAGCATTTGCCTTATGTACTGAGGTGCTCCTACACTGGGTGTATATATATTTACAATTGTTGTATCTTCTTCGTGGATTGATCCCTTGATCATTATGTAATGTCCTTCCTTGTCTCTTGTAACATTCTTTATTTTAAAGTCTAATTTATCTGATATGAGTATTGCTACTCCAGCTTTCTTCTGATTTCCATTTGCATGGAAAATCTTTTTCCATTCCCTCACTTTGTCTGTATGTGTCCCTAAGTCTGAAGTAGGTCTCTTGTAGACAGCATATAGATGGGTCTTGTTTTTGTATCCATTCAGCCATTCTGTGTCTTTTGGTTGGAGCATTTAATCCATTCCCACTTAAGGTAATTATCAATATGTATGCTCCTATTATCTTTTTCTTAATTGTCTTGGCTTTGTTTTTGTAGGTCCTTTTCTTGTCTTGTGTTTCCCACATAGAGAAGTTCCTTTAGCATTTGTTGTAGAGCTGGTTTGGTGGTGCTGAATTCTCTTAGCTTTTGCTTGTCTGTAAAGCTTTTAATTTGTCCATCAAATCTGAATGAGATCCTTGCCAGGTAGAATAATCTTAGTTGTATGTCCGCCCCTTTCATCACTTTAAATATATCATGCCACTCCCTTCTGGCTTGTAGAGTTTCTGCTGAGAAATCAGCTGTTAATTTTATGACAGTTCCATTGTATGTCATTTGTCTTTTTTCCCTTGTTGCTTTTAAATTTTTTTCTTTGTTTTTAATTTTTGTCAATTTGATTACTATGTGTCTCAGCGTGTTTCTCCTTGGGTTTATCCTGCGTGGGACTCTCTGTGCTTCCTGGACTTGGGTGGCTATTTCCTTTCCCATGTTAGGGAAGTTTTCAACTATAATCTCTTCATATAATGTCCCAGATCCTTTCTCTCTCTCTTCTCCTTCTGGGACCCTTATAATGTGAATGTTGGTGCATTTAATTTTGTCCCAGAGGTCTCTTAGGCTATCCTCATTTCTTTCCATTCTTTTTTCTTTATTCTGTTCCGCAGCAGTGAATTCCACCATTCTGTCTTACAGGTCACTTATCCGTTCTTCTGCCTCAGTTATTCTGCTATTGATTCCTTCTAGTTTATTTTTCATTTAAGTTATTGTACTGTTCATCTCTGTTTGTTCTTTAATTCTTCTAGGTGTTTGTTCTTTAATTCTTCTAGGTCTTTGTTAAACATTTCTTGTATCTTCTCGATCTTTGTCTCCATTCTTTTTCCAAGGTCCTGGATCATCTTCACTATCATTATTCTGAATTCTTTTTCTGGAAGGTTGCCTGTCTCCACTTCATTTAATTGTTCTTCTGGGGTTTTAACTTGTTCCTTCAACTGGTACATGGTCCTCTGCCTTTTCATTTCATCTACCTTTCTGTGAATGTGGTTTTCGTTCCACAGGCTGCAGGACTGTTGTTCCTCTTGCTTCTTCTGTCTGCCCTCTGGTAGATGAGTCTATCTAAGAGGCTTGTGCAAGCTTCCTGATGTGAGAGACTGGTGGTGGGTAGAGCTGGCTGTTACTCTGGTGGTCAGAGCTCAGTAAAACTTTAATCCACTTGTCTGCTGACAGGTGGGGCTGAGTTCCCTCCCTGTTGGTTGTTTGGCCTGAGGCAACACAGCCCTGGGGCCTACAGGCTCTTTGGTGGGGCTAATGGTGGACTCCAGGAGGGCTCACGCCAAAGAGTACTTCCCAGAACTTCTGCTGCCAGTGTCCTTGTCCCCACGGTAAGCCACAGCTGACCCCCGCCTCTGCAGGAGACCCTCCAATACTAGCAGGTAGGTCTGGTTCAGCCTCCTATAGGGACACTGCTCCTTCCCCCGGGTCCTGACGTGAACACTACTTTGTGTGTGCCCTCCAAGAGTGGAATCTCTGTTTCCCCAAGTACTGTCAAAGTCCTGCAATCAAATACCGATAGCCTTCAAAGTCTGATTCTCTGGGAATTCTTCCTCTCATTGCCAGACCGCCAGGTTGTGAAGCCTGACATTGGGCTCAGAACCTTCACTCCAGTGGGTGGACTTCTGTGGTATAACTGTTTGCCAGTTTGTGAGTCACCCACCCAGCGGTTATGGTATTTGATTTTATTATGATTGTGCCCCTCCTACCATTTCACTGAAGCTTCTCCTTTGTCTTTGGATGTGGGGTATCTTTTTTGGTGAGTTCCAGTATCTTCCTGTTCAGCAGTTAGTTGTGGTTCCGGTACTCTTGCAAGAGGGAGTGAGCGTACGTCCTTCTATTCCACCATCTTGAACCAATCTCCTGGATTTGTTTTTATTAGTCTGTATTGTAATGAATGTTGAAGTCTGGTCTGGAAACCAAATCTGCTCCAAAAATAAAGGGTCTAATTATTGTTCTAAGTTTTAATCACCAGATTGTACAGTCTGAGCAGACAGGCTGGGAAGACTTGTGAGTCAGTCTGACAGAATTATTGAGAGTGAAGGGTCTGCACTGGAAATGCTGCTGTCTTTCCTCACTCTAACCTGAGCAGAGAAAATAGAAAGTCTTAGCTTCTCCACCAGGTGTCTGGCTTCCATGGTCTGAAGCACAGAACAGGCTGTGGGATGGGATGGGGGCAAGGAGGAGCCTGCAAGGAGCCCTGGATGTCATTCCCCCCAACAATCACACGTTCCGCCATGTCTTCCACATGGGAAGTCTGGGAATGGAAAAACAGAGTCTTGCCCACCACATTTACGTTTCTCAGGGCGACTAAGGTGCCATTGTTGTTCACCTTGAAGTATCGGCTTGAAACCTCATAGTGTAGCTTGTCATTTCCGTTACAGTCACTGAAGGTCACTCTAAACTCCAGAACTCCACAGTCCAAGGCCCCCCTCAGCCCTCAGGCTGTGCTGCCTTCCCCCTGCAGCACAGGTCCTGCATAGCAGCACTAATTACAATAGCTAAGACATGGAAGCAACCCAAGTGCCCATCAACAGGCGATTGACTTAAGAAGATGTGATATATATATATATATATATATATATACAATGGAATATTACTCAACCATAAAAAAAACTGAACTATCGCCATTGCAGCAACATGGATGGACCTAGAGAATATTATGCTTAGAGAAACATTCAGAGAAAGACAAGTACTATATGATATAACATATGTGGAATGTAAAATATGAATCTATATACAAAACAGAAACAAACTCACAGACAGAAAACAAACTTATGGTTACTAACAGTGGGGGGTGGGGACAAATTAGAAGTACGGGATTAACAGATACAAACTACTATCCATAAAATAGGAAAGCAATAAGGATTTACCATATAGCACAGGGAATTATATTCAATACCTTATAATAACCTATAATGGAATGTAATCTGCAAAAAAATAAAATACCTGAATCACTGTGCTGTACACCTGAAACTAATGAAATATTGTAAGTCAACTATACTTCAGTTAAAAATAACATACAATACTTAAAAATATATATATATTCGCAATCAATAGGCCACATATATACAATGAATGTCAAGCACCAAGTCCAGCTCATAGTATACCACTTATTATAATATATATATCACACACTTAATCTATAATTTGTTCAACAACTTCTATAAAACTGGGAACTCTTTTCATAAAAGCTGGGTACCTAGTGACTATGCCAAACACTCTGTTTACTACTGCCCATAATATTTTCTCTTGGGATGTGAGTCTTGGGATTTTTTCTTTTTCTCTGTCCTATTCTGTAATTATTTCCTTCTCTGGAATTACCTAAAGAATGCCTCAGCTAATAACTGCTCTTTACTAGTAAAATTCAGAAAAAAGAAGTTGACCTTTATTGTGATGCTGTCATGGGCTAAATACTTTACTATGCTATTGAGACAACTAGGGATGCCTAATGCTTGCTGAGAAACTCTCATGCTCCAGGCACTGTAATGGCAATTTCCACATGTTATCTCATTTAATTCTGACAGCAATAATGAAAAATGTCTATTTTTCAGATGAGAAAACTGTGCCTCAGTGAGATTAGACTGACCTAAATTCATGTAATGGGCTACAAATCTGGGATTCCGGCGGGTTAACTTTCTTATTCCAAATATGTTTGAATTATTAACCAATTCATTTGTATGGAGGAAATAAGGTTCACAGAATTCCTAGAACATACAATTATCTACAGAACAACCACGTCAATGGGCAGCAGCATCTCTCAAGACCCAAATAACAGTGAATGAAACAAAACATGGCAGCAGTCCAAAAAGAAAGTTATCACAGCTGGTGCCATCTTTCTTTATTTCCGTTAGTTATAGTTTCCTTGGATTGGGACGTACAGAACATTTTGTAAGTTTTCATTAGAGGCAGATGCCTGCTCTTTCTTAGACTAGTTACTTGAGAGCTAGGATAAAATACGGAATTTGACAAGTAAAAACTTTATGAATTAGACAAGGACCTACTGTATAGCACAGGGAACTATACTCAATATCTTGTAATAACCTATAGTGGAAAAGAATCTCAAAAATAATACATACATACACACACACACACACACACACACACACACACACACACACACACACACACACACACACAGAGTGGCCAAAAAGTTCGTTCGGGTTTTTCCATAACATGGGAAACCCGAACGAACTTTCTGGCCAAGTCAATATGTATTACTGAATCACTCTGCTGTACACCTGCAACAGAACACTGTAAATCAACTATACTTCAATAAAAAAAATTTTCAACTATGAATTTTCCAAAAACCTTAGACCTCCAATAATGCTATTGGCATCCAATCAATCAAAAAGTATTTATTGTATTACTACTATGTTCTCATCCTCAGCAAAATGTCATCTGCAGAGTAGACTAGACACCCTCTTTTATCATTTTATTGCACCCTGGATGTTTTCTTTGTAGCTGTTCAACATCTTTCTGCCTCATGAGATCACACAGTAAGCTACATAAGGATTAGGACTATATATTTGTCTTGCTGTCTGCTCTATTCCCAGACACACACACACACACACACACACACACACACACACAACACACACACACACACAGCATTTACTGGCAGAGCCCTTTGATTAGTGTTTCTTAGAGGGACACCAACTCCAAGCAAATCTTA
Organism: Lagenorhynchus albirostris; assembly: GCF_949774975.1. Classification (NCBI taxonomy): domain Eukaryota; kingdom Metazoa; phylum Chordata; class Mammalia; order Artiodactyla; family Delphinidae; genus Lagenorhynchus; species Lagenorhynchus albirostris. Next base: position 88,690,270 of record NC_083105.1, read on the forward strand.
AGTATAAACAAAAGACCATCTGATTTCAATGTTTTAAATATAACATGGTTGAACACTTTTTGCATTATCAGAACGTTTCCTGTGGCTTTTCTGCCTATAAAATGATTAAAGCCAAACGCTCTAAACTGATTTCATCCAAAAATAAGAGAATATCCTGCCATCACACCTGCATCAAGCCATTTCTGCTCATTTCCAGAGTTATATTTACTTTCAAAGGTAAGATCTTTCTTCACATTTTCATGATTTTTTTTCCAAATTTATTTCTCAACAAGCAGCCATACCTATGTGGTTTTATCTCCTGCCCCTTGTTAGCTATTAATATTCCAAATTCAGCTCACCTGCAAACTGGTTAAAAAGAAAATAAGTGTCCTGAGGCAAAGAATATGAAAACTTTACAACATTAAAAGCAATAAAAACTATTATTAAGAATAAATATTTGTCAGGTTAAAATTTAGAGGAAGTTCTAAAAAATATCTAATAAATCGCCCCCATTGGTGATTAGCACTATTTTACTTATAAAAAAAATTTAACTTTATAAAATGAATTGTTTAATCAGGCTGGATTTTAAAGTCTAGAATCACTGCAAATGGGCTGGTATGTGCATACAGAAATCAACGTTTCAATTTCAAATGATTTCCATTTTCCATAATATCACCTTTGTCATCCTTTACGTAACACTGTCTTCTCTCAAATTTCTTACATCATAGGCAGCAGAATACCCTCTCTGCTGCATCCTTTGCAAACTAAGCCTTTCTCTCCTGAAATGATCATGTCTTTTTTCCTGAACTTTCTTCCCTAAGTGAATCTCCACTATAACTCATTCAGGAGTTTTCACCCAATGAGATTTACTGCCTCTGATTAAAATGGCAACACATTACTTTCACTTGCGTGGACAGACTAATAATCTGTGAAGCATATTTTTATATCAACTCAAGATATAATGCATTGCCCTTTTCTGTAATCTTTGGCCCATGGCTCTGAAAGTTTTCTCAACGTATTTTGGTTAGACATGCTCAACTTGTATTCTTTCTTATGAATTTTCTTCTGCTGTTGGCCTTCTTTCCTCATTGTGAAATGGCATCTTTTCTGTTTAATGGCTAGCAGAAAATCTTATGAAGAAAAGGATAGTTTCCCTCTGAAAATTTCAAAGATTTCTCAAGATACCATTTCCAAGTTCAAATTTCTTTATCAGTGAGGTGAAATAATCTTAGGATTATTATATTTTCTATTCTTTAATAATGATAGTAGTAAAAACTTTATTTTCTTTTCTCTTTTGCCATGAAATATATATATGTAAAAGAGTGTGTTAATTGTTTATTTACATTTCAGAGAGAAATAATAAAATGATCAACTGTATATGAGCCAACTCGCCTCAACAGAGCTTTGCTGATAACTATAGGCTCCCTGGGAGAAGTTTTCTGTTATCAAGTTCTTTGAATAGATTTTGAATACTTCAAAAGACCCCTTTCATCCACCCTTCATTTCACTCCTAACTAAAGATGCCCAACCTTACCTCTGCTAACATTTCCAACCATTCCCTAGGTTCCCAATCTGGACAACATAACCACTCACTTCGGCAACTCCATCACTGCTCTCTAGACTTTCCCACATCTTTGGCTTTCTGATATACCAATGTGCAAGTCTAATATTCCCAATAGCTAATATTTATTGCTCTTCTATGAGATAACACAGCATTGGGCTCAGTCCCACACATTTAATCCTCACAACAAACCAATGAAGCTGATATTGTTAGTTTTAATATCTTTGTGGTCTTTTTATAATACAAGACTGTGTTTTTTCCTCTATAATTAAAAAAAATAAGAAAAGCTTTTTAAAATAAATGTTTGTTGAATGAAGATTTGGAAAAATCTTTACATACTTGTAAATAAAGAAACACACACACTTATGCATCTAGAATTGAAGGGGAAAATGTGGAAGGAGGAAGCAGAAAGTCTGGCATCACTGATGAATAATATCCATTTTTTAAATGCTTAAATGTATCCAAGGAGGAAAAACAACACATGCTAATTCATTCTCTACATGAATTCTTTAGGACACTTTAAAATGAGGAAATTTCATCTTTATTGTCTTTTAGTCCTTTTCTTCTTTGCTGAAATTCTATTAAGGGAAATAAGTATTTGTGGCACCCTATAATTTTTCCCTTTAATGTATCGTTTTCTGTAGACGTTATAATTAAGGTCACAAATACACAGCAGGTAAGATTTTTTTTAAAAAGATAGACTCTATTTGGGGTTCTGTCAAACTCTGGCTGAGTGAATTTGAAAAAAAGGATTAGCTCCATTTTTTTCAATTATGATATAATAATCTTGCCACCTACTTCAAAGAATTGTGTGAATTAATGTGATAAAATTTGAGTTCTTTCAAAATGAGCACTCTAAAAATAAGTAAACTTATTTCACACTGTTCCATTAATTCTGAGTCTCCTTATTTTAAAAAGGAAACATAAAAAGGGAACAAATGGCAACCATAGTTTATTTTCTAACCACTTGCTCTTAAGAAAATTACTTTTGATTTGTGTCTATTACAATCTATTTCTGCCATTTCTTGAGAAATAGCATTAAAAAATTGTATTTGGGGCTTCCCTGGTGGCGCAGTGGTTGAGAGTCCGCCTGCTGATGCAGGGGACACGGGTTCGTGCCCCGGTCCGGGAAAATCCCACATGCCGCGGAGCGGCTGGGCCTGCGCGTCTGGAGCCTGTGCTCCGCAACGGGAGAGGCCACAACAGTGAGAGGCCCACGTACCGCAAAAAAAAAAAAAAAAAAAAAATTGTATTTGCCCTTTGACCCAGTAATTCTACTCTTGTGAACTTTGCCTAAGAAACATGTCAAAATATCCCCCCCAGAAAAGTTTTATACACAAATATATTTATTGTAGCCTTAATAGCACAGGGAAAAAAAAACAACTAATGATCCAATAATGAGGTTATGTTTAAGTAAATTGTTATTTAGCCACATGATGAATCATATAAATATTAAAATATATATAATATATATATAAAGGAACTTCATAACAACATGGAGGAGGTCTTATCTTAAAGTTAAACAAAGAAACAAAAGACAATGAAATTGTTTACATACTCTGAGCTCAGCTATATCAAAAAAAGATTAAGATGAAAAAGGTTATTAGCAATGCAGATCTTAAAATAGTAGAGTTATAGATAATTATACTATCTTCTTTTAGTTTTCCAATTATCTATAGTGGATTTTTTTTTTTTTTTGGCCGCACCACAGGGCATACAGGATCTTAGTTCCCCAACAAGGGATCGAATCCGGGCCCCCTCCAATGGAAGCATGGAGTCTTAACTACTAGACTGCCAGGGAAGTCCCTTTGCTATGTTTATAATAAGGAAAATTGGAAGTCACATTGTACACAAAATACTTTCAGGATACATTTTAAATTCAATGGGTTGAGTTTACCAAGAAACTGATGCAAAGCAACACATGACACTCTGGTTCCTAAACATGGACACTGCTATCAGACTCACCAGCACCTCACACATTTTATTCAACAAGGAGTAGAATTAAACCACTCTTGGGATCTCAGTGAGATCCTAATGCTCTAGTACCACAAAGAAAATTCTGCAAAACAGAACTTAGTCACTTAGTACACCCCAGCCCCCCATCGTTTACTTCGCTACTCTCGCTAGACCAGACACCTGGTTCTTCAGGAGCTCAAGTTCTGTTTCCCTAAATTGGCCTAATAGGCAATTACTGCCTGGCTGCATATCAGAGCCCTAAATGATGTACCCTTCTCAAGTTCCTAAATAGATCGTCTTAGTCCTGAGACAACTAACAATTTATTTTGCAGGATAAAATGGTGTCCGGCAGACCACAATGGCTGAGTAAGTTTCTGAGGACAACCTCTTCTCCTTTTTCACTCTTACCTGAACACCAGGACACTGCACAACATAGTATAGCAATAATGAGGAAGAACCACCTGTGGTCCAGGTGGGTGTCCAGGTTACTGCCCAGACCCACACACACCCATGTGTGCTTTGCTCTGGTGGGCCGCCAGAACATGTCCCTATGCAATCTTAGTGAAGCACAGGGTGGAAAACTTCATCCAAAATAGCGTCTTTCCTGGGATCTGACATTGCATGCACTTGTCATAGTGATGCTTAGAGCACTGTATTGTATCAAAAAAAAAAAAAAAAGCAGGGCGGTTAGCATAAATTAAAAGTCATTCAAAAATTATAAAAAATGTGACTTTCTTCCTCTATTTATAGCCTGTGATACAAAATTTAAAACTCAGTGAGGATCAAATAAGGTAAATATCATACACCAGAAATATGCTGTCGATTAATTCCCACAGATAGAAGCAAATTAAATAGGGTTCCTAAATATGAAAGCTGGTACTGGTTTATATTTAATAGTCCTATAGCTCTAGAGTTTAAAAACTGAATAAATTAAAAATTCATCTTCTAAATCTTTGTATATTGATCAATGAATTAAAATTAAATTTTGTGATATGCCTTTAGCCAAGTTCTAGCCTCAACCTAATATTCTGTGTGCCTGTCTTCATTATAGGGACTAGGTCCTGATCTAAAGGTATCTATGTTGGAAGAACCTTGAAAATCATTTTATTCTACCCCCCTTCATTTTCCACACAGGGAAAATGAAGACCCAGAGGGACAGAGAGGCTTATTTAGAATTACCTAGCTAATTAATTGTGAAGATGAGTCTAGAACTCCAACTAATATCCTGGGCATTACACAAGAGATTTTCCTGTTCTCTACAACCTTTGGATCTACAGATGCTTTGGATCAAAGCGTGCCTCAGGTATTAAGGAAGAGTTTTAGCAGTTTGCTGCAGAATACCAGACCCCATTATCCTTTCGCCATTTCAAACTAAGCAACTCCATTTGTTTTACATATTGGCTTCCACGTTACATTTCATTTGAGGAACACATTTGGCTAGAATAATTTGACAGCCATTGCTTTCTGTATCAGTGGACTTTCTGTTTTCAAAAAACATGCATTGCGAATCAACAGAATCAACATAAACCTAATTTACCATTTTGCTAGGCTCGACAAGTAAATCTGAACTGCTGTTAACCCTCAACAAAAACGACATCAAACAGCCTTTAGATTGACACTCCCCTGCCTAAAGATGCTAACTTGCAAATAAATCACTAATTGGCTGGTCACTGGACCCCGGTTGAATAATTGATTTAGCTACATCATATATCGTATCTCTGTCTCATTTCACAGAAGAAAGCCACTCAAGGAAAATATGTTTAGAACGTAACTTCACATGAGAGGGTAAAAAGACCAATATGTGTACATCAGGCACATTTCCACAAAACGCAGGCCAGTTACATTGGGAATGTCAGCTGTTGTCATCATTTCAAAATCCTGTCACTATTTGAGAACTTTGCATCTCAGGTCATCTTTGGTCAGATATATCTACCTCCAATCATTCTAAGGTGCATAGAAGGTGCTCTCTCTGATACTAATACAGAAAACTCTATGTTCTGGGAATGCCTAAAATGTCCTGACTTTGTTAACTCCTCGTCACTGGGAATCTTTATCCTTACAACTGGTTTTCCAATTACCTGAAAGAAGATGATGGGTAGAGTCGATGGATAGAAAAAGCAACAACAATCAAAATGCCTTTTTGGCATAAATAACACTGATTCTTCCAAAGATAAGAAGGAAATCATCTAAGCCAAGATGAATAGAATCCGAACAGGTAATAAATGAGTAAGGAGTTCAGTACATACCTGAGGGCAAAGGGAGCAATACCTTTCCACCTTCTATATGAGCATGTGCCCTTTAGTTAACTTTCTAGCTCTGTCCTCTTGGTAACCCAATAAAAGCTGACAAGTTACAAACCTCACCAGGCAACTCTGCTTATGGTAGAAGTGATTTCTGATTGGCAGACTGCATCTGAGAGAACAATAAATACCTCTGGGCTCCCCTGAGGGACAGGCCTCTTTCACTCAGCCTAATGTTTTCAAGATTCATCCATGTTGTAGCATGGATCAGTATTTCACTTCCTTCTTTTCTTTTTTCTTAACTTATTGAGACAGAATTCACATAACATGCAAGTCATTCATTTAAAGTGTACAATTAACTGGTTTTTAGTATATTCAGAGTTGTGCAAGCATCACCACAGTCAATTTAACCTTTCTGTCACCTCCAAAGAAACCCTGTACACTTTATCACCCTACTCTCTGCCCATCTCCTCCAGTCCTAAGCAACCATCAATATGCTTTCTGTTCTGGACTTTCATGTGAATGGAATCATATAGTATGTGGTCTTTTATGGCTGGTTTCTTTCACTTAATGTACTGTTTTCTAGGCTCATCCATGTTGTATCATGTATCAGGACTTCATTCCTTTTATGGCTGAACAATATTCCATTGTAGGCATATACATTTTATACATTTTATCCATTATCCATCTATCCAATTGATAGATGCTGGGTTGTGACCACCTTTTGGCTATTATGAATAACACAGCTATAAACATCTGGGTACAAATCTTTGTATGGATTTCATTTATCTTGGGCATATATCCATTTGCTGAGTCAGTGGCAACTCCAGGCTTAATCATTTGAGGAATTGCCAGACTGTTTTCCAAATTGGCTGCAACACTTTACATTCCTACCAGCCGTGTATGAGGGTTCTTATTTCTCCACATTCTCCTCAACTCTTTTCCAACTTGGTTAAGATGCCACATGGTTATTTTTAATGATCACTTTTTCCTTCTCCAAAGGGCTTGCAAACTCCATTCCGAGATATTTTCAAGAATTCTGCCCAGTATTACCAAATTCTCCAGCTTTCAGGTTGTAAAAATTTTCTTTTTAAGAGACAGTGGCCTTTGCCCAGCTCCTGCACTTAGACCATTCTTCAAACTTGCCCAAATATCACCATTTCTCAAAGATCACTTTGCACTGAGAGAAACCGAAGACGGGGTATCCACTTGTGTCTTTTTCTTCAACACTGAGAAAAAATTTTGCATAAAAACAACCCCCCAAACACAGATGATTAAAAAAAAAAGTTAATTTTGGTTATTTGGCACTACTTTTTTATTTCCCTCTATTATTCCTATATTGAGTTATAATAAGTCACATGTCATGAAATATAAATCAGTATTATAAGAGAAAAGGTTACTTAAGCACACAAAATTGAGTAGAATATATTCAATCAATAAATGAATACCATAGTATTTTAAATGCAGAATCTAATCCTTTCGAAATGATCTGTTGGTTCTAATGAATAATTATTTCACAAAGTTTTTAATAAAATTCAGGCTTTAAATAGGAAGATTATTAACACTGTATTTTACTACCAAAAAGTTATTGAATGATTCTGATAATTTAAAACAGAGAGTATAACAAGTAATTTCATTATTATTTCAAACTAGTGTTATGACTCTATACAACCCGAGCAAAGGACATCATTTTATTGAGGTGTAATTGACATATTATATATCTTTCTCTGTCTCACTTATTTTACTTAGCGTAATGCCTTCAAAGTCCATCCATGTTGTTGCAAATGGCATGTGAGTGTATACATATATATCACAAATATATAAAATACACACACATATATATCTTATCTTCTTTATGCATTCATCCATCAATGGACACTCAGGTTGTTTCCATATCTTGTCTGTTGTAAATAATGCCGTGATGAACATGTGGGTGCATATATCTTCTCAAAGCAGTGTTTTTGTTTTCTTTGGATAAGTACTAGAAGTGGAACTGCCAGATCATATGGTAGTTCCATTTTCAATTTTTTGAGGGACCTCTGTACTGTTTTCCATAATGGCTATACTAATTTACATTTCACCAACATTGCACAGTTTTTTTTTCCCTTTTCTCTATATTATTGCCAACACTTTATTTCTTGTCTTTTTGATAACAGCCATTCTAATAGGTATGAGGTAATATCTCATTGTGCTTTTGATTTGCATTTCCCTGATGATTAGTGATGTTGAGCATCTTTTCATCTATTGTGGGCCAGCTGAATGTGTTCTTTGGAAAAATGTCTATTCAGATCCTCTACCTATTTTTCAATCCGATTGGGGGTTTTTTTGTTTCGTTTTGGCTATTGAGGCAATTGCCTTCTTTATAAATTTTGGATATTAGCCCCTTGGATATATGCAAATATTTTCTCCCATTTCTGAAAACATTTTCTCCCATTCAGTAGGTGGCCTTTTCATTTTGTTGATGGTCTCCTTTGCTGCGCAGAAACTTTTTTGTTTGATGTCATCCACTTGTTTATTTTTGCTTCTGTTGCCTTTGATTTTGAAGTCACATCCAAAAAATTCATCACCAAGGGCTTCCTGCCTACTCATTCTTCTAGGTGTTTTATGGTTTTAGGTCTTACATTCATCTTTAATCCATTTTGAGTTAATTTTTGTATATGGCATAAGATGGTGGTCTCATTTATTTTGTATCTGTCTGCCCAATTTTCCCAACGCCATTTCTTGAAGAAACTGTCTTTTCTCATCGTATATTCTTGGTTCCTTTATTGTAATTTAACTGACCACACATGACTGGTTTATTTCTGGGCTCTCTATTCTGTTCCCCCAACCTATGTGTCTTTTATGCTAACACCATACTATTTTAATTACTATAGCTTTGTGATACAGTTTGAAATAAGGAAGCATGATACCTCTAGCTTTGTTCTTCCTTTTCAAGATTGCTTTAGCTATTCAAGATCTTTTATGATTCCATACAAATTTTAGTATTTTTTGTGCTATTTCTGTGAATGTTTTGAATCAAACGTTACCTCCTCCTTTGCAGATAAACTTAGAACTAAAAATTAGACAAACTTACAAAGAAATGAGCTGAAGTTTAGCTATCCTATCACATTATTCTGGTAGCTGACATGGTTAATCTTTGTCAAGTATGGAAAACAGACGAGTTATGAGATAAGAAGCTGTATAATAAATCGCAAAAACTCCAATCCTTGAGGAGTAATATTATCTGTATGTCCATTATTGATTCCCAGAATACCATATTCAAAATAAAAATACAAATATATTTTACTACCAAATGTAGTTTTAAATTATCTGCCACTGTTTATCTAATGCAAATCCAAGCCCCTCCTCATTTTATCGTGCTTGAAAGTTTTCTATACATCTAAATTATATCTGTAAGGATTCTCACATTTTATAGGATGAGTAGTTAGTAGATATACATATTTGGACCAATGCCTAAGGCTAATTTTACTCACTTTTTGTTTAGTTCAAGTCCTGTCCAGTCCTCTGGAATTAATCCTCCAGAAAGAAGGGGAAAGCATGTGGTCATAACCAGGGTGCTAAATTAAAGAAGGGAAAAGAGCCTTAGGAGTAGCAAATGCCTGTCTGATTTTGTTGGTATCTTTTTAAGAAAGCCTCTCAGGTAGAAGGAGCATCTATACAGGGACATCTAGTGGCAAAGAAGAATCAATGCAGTTATTGGCCTCAACAACACTTGAATTTTACCTTTGCTCCACCTTTGTATAATCAAGGAGGAAAAAAACCCTGAACTCCAAATAATGGCCATTTACAGTATTTATAACCGTATTTGAGCAAGAAAAAAATACTTGAAAAAGCAAAGAATTTGAACTGAATCTTTTTCTTTTTCATGATAACAAAATTAAGCTCATAGCCAAGATAGATTTGTTCCCATCAGGTTTCTCTATTTTTTCAAGCCATAGTACTGTTAAGAGATAAAAGAACAGTTTTACCAAAATTAATCTTTCCAGAGACATCAAAAGCCAGAATAAACCAATTCCCCTTATGTTGTAGAACATTAGTTAAATAGCATTACTTTTTTAAGCAATATGACTGTAATTTAAAAAAAAACTAATAGAAAACTAATGATCTGTATCACAAATGAAACCATTAAAATGAAATAACAGTGAATCTTAATTAAACCATTCAGTAACCTTAAGATAGTTTCTTATGTGTCTCTTCTATAGAAATCTTTTTGTGTCTTTCTTTGAAATGAGACTGAAAATTAAGCAAAAACTGACTTCAGTGCAAATACTCTTTCTCCCCACTAGCTTTCTTTCCTACTGGAACAGGAAAGGCAACTGCTTTTTCAGATATTTCTGGAGACTTGTAGAGCAAAGGACAAGAAAAGGGTGAGCATTTAGATCTGGGTCTCAAAAGGCGTATATTATTAAGGATAACAGGTACAATGTTTTGACTTTAATTACTGGCCTGAATCATTTCAGCAGACCAACGTGGAATCTTACTCAAGACTAAACTTCAGAATGGTTATTTAATTTGCAAGGTGTTTTGTTTTTACCTTGCCTTCAAGACAGGAACTTTCCTCCACCCCACCAGGGGAACCAGCCTAGCACTTCTAGCTCTCTCCCTGTACCAGCTTTTCTCATCTCAATGCTGGTCCTTTTCTTCTCATAATTACCATAGCTTCCCATTTTTACTGATATAAAAGTGGGCTTTAATATTTCATGGCCACTTTGCACTCACATTGGTTTAGGAAAACACTAAGGTTGTATTTGAAATAGAAACCCAATCATCAGGCAGAGTTGTTATTCTCACTTTTCTGGGCACCTCATTTCTGACAGCCTGAACACTCACTGTTCTCCCTCTCAGTCACTCAGTATTTACCAGGTGTAAGATGATTTGACATTGATTTTTACTGAGGAAACCTGAAATTGCTAAACATCTCATTTCATCCCAGATCATAAGTTGATCCTAGTTGTATACAACTACCTCAGTATCATATACGTATATGATACATAGATATAGATCGATAGATATAATGAGGAAACAAATGGTACAAACTTGAAGAACATCAAGAAACTTACCTTAACTAAAAAGTCAGAAAAAGCATAAGTAGTGATTCCCTGAATCCAGATGGACGAGATAGGGAAAGGGTGTTACTTTCTTATGAATTAAAAAAAAAAAAGTATGATAGTTGTGAAAACCTGTTACTACACACTAATCTAATATTTAGTATACATTTTTCAATCGTTTTCCTTATGTCTTGCCCCCAAATGTCCCATCAACTGACAGCTTTTCTTGGACAATAAATATAATGCTCATCATGGATGGAATGTTTTCTTTTAATTTGCAAAGGCCAGACTAGACTTGGGGTACATGTAGGCTGACAAAGTCATCATGTGTATAAACTAACCCAATGGAGCAGATTAGGATATGGTTAGGGAAGACTGCATTGGATGAACTGTGTGAATTTATAAATTCTGACAGACTGATACACATAGAGCTATATATACACATATACATACACACAGAAATACAGATATAAATATGTGTATTAGCTATAGTTTGATTCCCTACATCTGCCCACTGAGAGGGCCTGGAAACAATGATACCTCAATAACCATGAACACACCTAGTGTCCAGATCTTGGCTTTTAATTGCCATTCTCAGCTAAAAGAAATGAAGGCTCCTTGGAGAAATGGCTGACTATAGACATGACTGAAACAGGGAAAGAACAAGACGACCCTGGAACATCTTATTATGCCAGAGACCAAGGATGTGCACAAAGAATGATGGAGTTATGTCAAAAGGACATGGAAACCAGCTTCAATAAACTCTAGTGGTTAGGCAGAGAGCAATCTGAGGATCACATCAAATAAAGACAGTAATGGGGTATAATCCATTGAATAAAGTGGGAAACAATCGTATTTAAATAAATAGATAAATTGATAGTTTGGTGAGGAAAGAGATATTTTATATTGTCTTCAAGTACCTCCCCACAAAATACTTACTACAAAGAGAAAACAGTAACTTTACAGTGGGAAACGTCTGGCGGACACCACCTGAATCAAAAAATCAATCATTAGCAATGGGACAAATCAAAATCATATGCCACATAGTAAGATGCAACGAAAAGAACTTAGCATCACTTCCGGCACGTTCCTGACAGACTCACAATTGAGTCTAATCTTGAGGAAATATCAGGACAACCCAAATGAAGGGATCATTCAAAATTCAATTATCTTCAAAATAATTGGCCTTTTATTTTCAAAAGTGTCCAGATTGTGAGAGTCAAGACTAAAGAACTGTTCCAAAGTGAAGGAAGCTAAAGGGAGATGACAGCTAAATGCAATAAGTGATTCTACTGGATCCTTCTTCTGTTAGTGGCATTATTGGTACAATGGATGAAACTTGAATGAATTCTGAGGAATATACCAAAGCAATGTATAAATGTAAATTTCCTGATTTGGTGGTTAAATTTGGTTATGTAGGAGAATATCCTTGTCAGTAAGAAATACACACGAAAGTATGCAGGAGTGAGCAGCATATTACCAAATGATTCAGAAAAAAAAAAAAACTCTGGGACTGTACTTCCAACTGTTCTGAAAGTTAATGCTCATTTCAAAATTTTAAAACTTACATATATGAAAGTCTGCCCAAGCATTTAAGTAAAATTATTTCCAAAATATTTATACAAAACGAATTCAAAACCAATTTCCCACATCTGCTCCATCAATTGGCTATTTGATTGGAAAACATCATTCTGTAACTATTGAGAAAGTGGTATTTTTTTTTCTAGTTGATACGATGCATTCAACAAATACAGTCAATGAGTACATATTAGAAAAGGTAATAAGGTTCCAGCACATAATAAAGTAGACAGTGTGGGGTTTTTTCCAGGTAGTAATCATTTATTTTTTAAAAAAAAGCACATTCTCTGAGATTTTAATTTAATTGCAGACAGTTCAATAAAATATCAAATCATGCTAACATGGTGAAATAAGAAAGTGATTGTGTCTCCTTTTGCCCCTTCCATGTTCCTCTTTGCCTCTAGTTTCCAAACTGTGGCTTCAATTTGGGATGACAATGAGTACCTTAGTGTTCTTATCTTTCTCATTAACTGACAGGATATAAGCCAAGGTTTGCCAACTACTGGCCCATAGGTATGCCTTGTGAGTTATACTCAGAAAAATCAAGGAAGTTCACAGATAATGTGCATTTCCAAATTCTTTCAATAACAAAATTGACTGCAGTAGAATGATGGCATGCCCTTTTTATTTTTCTTTATTTTTTTAATGTTTTTATTGGAGTATAATTGCTTTACAATGGTATGTTAGTTTTTGCTTTATAACAAAGTGAATCAGATATACTTATATCCCCATATCTCTTCCCTCTGGCATCTCCCTCCCTCCCACTCTCCCTATCCCACCCTTCTAGCTGGTCACAAAGCACTGAGCTGATCTCCCTGTGCTATGCGACTGCTTCCCACTAGCTATCTATTTTACATTTGGTAGTGTTTATAGGTCCATATATACACTACCACGCTCTCATTTGTAGACAGTGTCTTAGTATTAACTGAGCTTACATTCTGTAGAGGAGATGGACAATAAATAAATAAATAATTTCAGATAGTGATTGTGATATGGAGAAAATAAAGTAAGGTAATGTCAGAGTAAGTGGAGAGGGTTAAGAGAGGGCTTCCCTGGGGCAGTGATACTCACATGACAAGACCTAGCAATGAGAAATCTAGACAAAAATAGTCCAGGCAAGGGAAACACCTTGTACAAAAGCCCAAGGCAAGAACTGCAGGGCAGCCAGTGTGGCTGGAAAGCAACAAGCAAGGGGAGATAAGAAAGGAGGTCCAGATAAGAGGCAGGGCCAAAGTCATAGAGGGCTTTGTAGGTCACGGTTACTAAGAAGTTAGGGTTTTATTCTAAGGGCAGTGGATAATTATGAAAGGGTTTTGACCTTTAATCACCACTCTTACCTTTAAAAGATCACACTGTCGAATCCAAATTGGAAAAGAAGAAGTAAAACTGTCACTGCTTGCAAATGACACGATACTATACATAAAGAATCCTAAAGATGCTACCAGAAAATTACTAGAGATAAACAATGAATTTGGTAAAGTAACAGGATACAAAATTAATGCACAGAAATCTCTGGCATTCCTATACACCAATGATGAAAAATCTGAAAGAGAAATTAAGGAAACACTCCCATTTACCATTGCAACAAAAAGAATAAAATACCTAGGAATAAACCTACCTAAGGAGACAAAAGATCTGTATGCAGAAAACTATAAGACACTGATGAAAGATATTAAAGATGATAGAAACAGATGAAGAGATATATCATGTTCTTGGATTGGAAGAATCAACATTGTGAAAATAACTATACCACTCAAAGCAATCTACAGATTCAATGCAATCCCTATCACATGACCAGTGGCATCTTTCACAGAGCTAGAAGAGAAAATTTTACAATTTGTACGGAAACACAAAAGACTCCGAATAGCCAAAGCAATCTTGAGGGAAAAAAACGGAGCTGGAGGAATCAGGCTCCCTGACTTCACACTATACTACAAAGCTACAGTAATCAAGACAGTATGGTACTGGCACAAAAACAGAAATATAGATCAATGGAACAGGATAGAAAGCCCAGAGACAAACCCACGCACATGTGGTCACCTTATCTTTGATAAAGGAGGCAAGAATATACAGTGGAGAAAAGACAGCCTCTTCAATAAGTGGTGCTGGGAAAACTGGACAGCTACATGGAAAAGTATGAAATTAGAACACTCCCTAACACCATACACAAAAGTAAACTCAAAATGGATTGAAGACCTAAATGTAAGGCCAGACACTACCAAACTCTTAGAGGAAAACATAGGCAGAACACTCTATGACATAAATCACAGCAAGATCCTTTTTGACCCACCTCCTAGAGTAATGGAAATAAAAACAAATGGGACCTAATGCAACTTAAATGCTTTTGCACAGCAAAGGAAACCATAAACAAGATGAAAAGACAGCCCTCAGAAAGGGAGAAAATATTTGTAAATGAATCAACTGACAAAGGATTAATCTCTGAAATTTACAAGCAGCTCATGCAGCTCAATATCAAATAAACAAACAACCCAATCCAAAAATGGGCAGAAGACCTAAAGAGACATTTCTCCAAAGAAGATATACAGATTGCCAACAAACACATGAAAGGATGCTTAACATCACTAATCACTGGAGAAATGCAAATCAAAACTACCATGAGCTATCACCTCACACCAGTCAGAATTTCCATCATCAAAAAATCTATGTATCAAAAAATCAATAAATGCTGGAGAGTGTATGGAGAAAAGGGAACCCTCCTGCACTGTTGGTGGGAATGTAAATTGATACAGCCACTGTGGAGAACAGTATGGAGGTTCCTTAAAAAACTAAAAATAGAATTACCATATGACCCAGCAATCCCACTACTGGGCATATACCCTGAGAAAACCATAATTCAAACAGAGTCATGTACCACAATGTTCATTGCAGCACTATTTACAATAGCCAGGACATGGAAGCAACCTAAGTGTCCATCAACAGATGAATGGATAAAGAAGATGTGGCACATATATACAATGGAATATTACTCAGCCATAAAAAGAAACAAAATTGAGTTATTTGTAATGAGGTGGATGGACCTAGAGTCTGGTATACAGAGTGAAGTCAGTCAGAAAGAGAAAAACAAATACCGTATGCTAACACATGTATGGAATCTGAAAAAAAAGAAATGGTTCTGAAGAACCTAGGGACAGGACAGGAATAAAGACACAGATGTAGAGAATGGACTTGAGGACACAGGGAGGGGGAAGGGTAAGCTGGGACAAAGTGAGAGAGTGGCATGGACATATATACACTACCAAATGTAAAACAGGTTGCTAGTGGGAAGCAGCCACATAGCACAGGGAGACCAGCTTGGTGCTTTGTGACCACCTAGAGGGGTGGGATAGGGAGGGTGGGAGGGAGACCAAGAGGGAGGGGATATGGGGATATATGTATACATATAGCTGACACTTTATCATACAGCAGAAACTAAGACAACAATGTAAAGAAATTATACTCCAATAAAAATGTTAAAAAAAAAAGAAGAGATCACATTGTCCACACTGCAGGACAAATGCATTGGTTACAGGGATGCAAGAAAGGTAGCAAAATAATAAATTAGGAAGTTATTATAGTACAGATGGGAATTGATTTGGTAAAAACCAGGATAACAGTGGGGCATAAAGTAGACAGACTGAGAATGTACTTTGGACTTGATAATACAACACAGTTTTATAAGATACTACCAATTTTTGATTGAGCAATTTCTATGTACCCAAATTAACTTCTATTTTAGTACTTAAGTCTTTACTATTGGCACGAATAAAGTGATTAGGATCCTGTGAGCCTAGTTAAACCAAAAACAAAACAAATTTAGGGCAAAATAAAAGTGCAAACAGAAAGGACCTCCTTTTGATCTGTACTTCTTTCAATAAAAATGTATGTTCTGGGACTTCCCCGGTGGCACAGTGGTTAAGAATCCGCCTGCCACTGCAGGGGACATGGATTCAAGCCCCGGTACGGGAAGATCCCACATGCTGCGGAGCAGCTAAGCCCATGCAGCACAACTACTGAGCCTGCACTCTAGTGCCCACAAGCCACAACTACTGAGCCTGCATGCCACAACTACTGAAGCCCACACACCCTAGAGCCCATAATCCGCAACAAGAAGCCACCGCAGTGAGAAGCCCGTGCACTGCAACGAAGAGTAGTCCCCGTTCGCCGCAACTAGAGAAAGCCCGCACACAGCAACAAAGACCCAACACAGCCAAAAATAAAATTAATTATTTTTTTAAATGTATGTTCTACCCTAATGTGAGAAGTGCTAAGTAGTATTAATTATTATTCAAAGAAGTGTTGACTGACACAAAATGAGCACAAATTTGTCATTGGAAGGAAGGAAGGAAGGAGAATACATTTACATTTGAAAAACCAGGAGATGAGATGTCAGGAACTACCATAATCCTGAAGGTTTGTGTGGTGAGTTGGGGCAGAGAAATGGAGGGTTTGGGGAAATCAGAATGTCAACCCTGTGCTCTGGAAATTTTATCAGAGGATATGACACCACAACTAGCCAAGAAAGGGTGTGTTGAACTATCAGATTTGACTAAAACCTGGAGAAATACAACACTGGAGCCCATTCTAACCCACAAACAAACTTTGCAATGTCGAATGGTCTACCCAGATTAACTTCCCTTCCTGACAGCAGTGGTCTTTGGAAGTGAAAGGATTCAGAATATATCACTGTGAAAAGTTTTTTGTTTTTATTTTTGTTTTTTCTGAACTCTGCTTAACTGCCTAAAAGCAGAGCCTCTCAAAAGAATTCACTTGTCATAAACCCCCCCACCCCCCCCCACCCCGGGAGAAATTATCAGGGAAGATTAACTCCTATGACAGCAGACAAAAAGCTGGCAGCAGCATAAGAAATTGCCTAAAACAGACGACACAAAACTATCGTTATCTCACATCTAATCTTCTAAACGCCCATATTTCTCTCTCCCAAAGTCATTTGTTTTCTCAGAAGTGGCCTTCTCCCCATCTTTTCCCCATTAAGATGGTATATATGCCCCAAATTCTAACTGCCTCTGTGAGTCACATTTTTCTGTGAACACTCCTGTATACACGTGAATAAAAATCTGTCTTTTCTCTTGCTAATCTGTCTGTCAGTTTAATTTGCACGCCCACAATCATTAAACATAAGAGGGTAGAGCAAAGGGTTTTCCTCCCTAACAGAAGAAAACAAAAAAAAAGAATTTCTTTTATAAAAAAGAACTAGCTAAAAGACAAAACCCATTTTGCACCCAGTTGTTATTCTCACAAGTTCCATTTATTGATATTTTATACCCATGCTAAATCTTACAAAGAATTTTAAGCAATACCCAACAAAAACCCATATAGTAAAAGAGTAAACTATTGTTGACGAAGAAAAATGCACAACATGAGAGCTGTGAGTTTAAGTTTTATTCAGGGACTTACTGAGGACTATAGTTCAGGAGACAGCCTCTCAGTAGCTCTGAGAGAACAGCTCCAAAGGGGTAGAGGAGAAGCCAGTTTATATATGAATTTTTTTGGCCTGGAAATACATGCAGTCAAGCATACATCTTGAGGAAAGATTATGCTAATCACAAATATATCTCAAGTTAATGATTTTAGTGCTTTTTTATGTATGGGAAGATGCAAGAAGCTGCGGTCACTGAAATTCTTCCTGAGATACATGTCTAACTACCTAAGGCCGTGTTTACCCAAAGCACAGAGTGCCTCATCCTGTTTTTCATCCTGAATTCCTCTCAGGGTGCACTGTTGGTGGGCAACGGCAGTGGGTTATGACTTAACCCTTGTAGAACTGGGCGATGAACAATGCTCTTCATTTTTCTTCATTCACACTGTCGATAAAAATAAATCACTCCTGGGAAAATTTAAGGGAGGCAGTAAAGCAAGTATTCAGATCGTAAGTGTCTATGTAATTCATTTTTCTAAAGGAGTCAAAGGGAAAAGGAAATTATGGTTGATTTTCTGTTGTAAACAGGAGAGAAATAAAGATGCAATGGTTCAGCAGAGAAAGCAGAACTCTTCTTAGCTCTTAGGGCTAAGTGGGATTTCTCACATGGGATTTTGCTCATGGGGCACTGAGCCATGTTGCAGGCAGCATCCTCGACAACCAGAGTTCACAAGAATGTGTCTTGCTGCTTTCCTCCAAGAAACATAGGAGTAATAGCTCAGTGGAGCAATGCTTAGCAAAGGGGCAAATTAGCTCATTAGCATCCCTGTTTATTGTCTATCCTGCTGGTGTGACTCAGCTTCTTAAAGCTTTATCATTCCTGGTTATACTGATCAACAGAGTTCGACAGAAGCCAGAAAAGGAGTTCCTCAGGTCCTCAGAACACAGCAGGTCTTTTACATTTGGTACATTTTCAAAAATATATATATATATGACCAGCCCTCAAAGAGGCAGACCACTTCAAAGCACACTTTCTTGCTTGACTAGTATCTACAATGGTCAAAGTGCAATTTAATACAAGAGAGGGAGAGAAATTAAGCTGAAAATGTTCTAAGTTAAGACAATCATTCCAGCTCTGGCTCCCCAAATGCATGACCTTTGAAAAGTCATTTATCTTCTGTGTCTCCATCCCTAAAGTATCTACGATATGCTTTGGGAAAAGTTAGATTTATACAAAGAAATATCAAGAACTAGACGTGAACTCCTTTCAATCATTAGCCGCCACTGATTCACAGCTTGCCTAAAGAGGAGCAAAGCTACATCCCTAACACAGCAGAGCCTATGAGCAATGAGCCACCAGTTGGAGCAGCTCATCTGGAAATCTGTCACTTCCTAGACAGTTACAAGTATGAATTGGAAAAAAAAATGAATTTGTCCTTGAGACTCAAAGAACCATTTTCTAGGAGGAGGCACAAAAGTATGGGATACGGAATGTTCAACAGACGGTTCTATTTTTGATTACATGCAAAGTGAAAGTGTCTCAACAATCAAGAAGTGAAAGGGAAAAAAAGTGTAACAGGAAATTTTGTCCACATGTTTAAAAGAGTTGCAAAACTCTTTTCTCTTTCTAATTGCTTCCAGGAAATGATTTTTCCTGGTCTGCCTTTTGGTAACAAGATACAAAAAACTGTGTCATTGTCATGTGACACCTGTTTAACCAGTCAGTTGATGACTAGTTAGGGGCTCTAAGAAGAAAGAGGTCACTTAAAGGAAAACCAATTAAATGGGTTGCTTCCTTCTGAAGGTCATAGAGCATTGTGGTTAAAAGTACAGATATGGAGTCAAAATGCCTGGCTTAGATGATAGAGCCATTTACTCACCGCTCTATACCTTTGTTACCTTATTTGCAAAATGGGGATGGTAAGTGTAAGCACATCATCAGGTCATTTTGAAGATTAAACAGCGTAACTCATGTGAAGTGCTTCGAGCAGGCTCTGCTTTATAGTAAGTGCTCATAAATGTTCACTGCACTGATCACACCTTTAGCCTCTAGAGTGACTCAGGTTCCTCAGCTGGCATCCATCCCAAGAGGTGGTCCCACTAAATAACTGCCGAGAAACGAAAAGGGGACTCTCATGCGGACGTAGTCCAAGATAGACTCAGAAATTCAGCCTTTTCCACTCCCCGAAACTATTATTCTAAAAAAAATTTCCTTCCAAAACTATTTTCTCCTGAAAAAATTCAGTTCAGCATTTCAAGTGTAGCTTAAATGTACTTTCACTAGCTACAAAACATTCCATCTTACATAAACCCGTTTTAAAAATGCAATCAAAAGAAACAATGAAATTCCATATGGGGAAAGAAGACAATGAAACTGTGGTCACGATCTGAACTTCACAGATTATAGCTGGAATGTTTGTACAGCTGCACTATTTAATTGGTTTACTATCTTCCCAGAATTATGAGCAATACCAGGGGAAGACTGCTAGACTGTTCTTTTCATCCTGTGGGAAGTTAGGGGAAAATGTGTTGCAGAAGCAGTTTATAGATGGAGGCAATCTGTTTACCTTGAGTTTGGTGGACTGGGAAAAAGAGTAGAAAGTTCCAGAACACAGATGACAGGAACTTCTATGTATATCAAGAATGTAACTGTTATATCCAAAAAAGGATGTAACAAAAGTGCACAAGAGCAGACAATATAGGAATAAAATAGGAGTGTCCCTCCTGCTCCCACAATTGAACCCAGGTCCCACTGATGGGTAATCTTGCGCCATTTAACCCAAATGAAATTCTCCCCAGAAACCCTAGACTCTAATCTCCCAAGACAAAACTTTCCTCCCCTGAACTCAACAATTTCCATGAACTTCATCTACCTTCCAGAAATCAGAACAGAAGTCCACCACTCCCCATATAGCTTAGATTGTTGTGTTTCCCAAATCACTGTTGCTCCTGGGGACAGGATAGCTTTACTCTCTCCTGAATCCCTGTGTCTCTATATCCAGGTAAGGAAGAGATAATGGAATTCCAAAACATAAAGACCATTCACAGGTAGAGATGCAGCCAAAAAAGACCCTGGATTTTGAGTCTGAAGATCTGGGTTCAGCTCTTAGCACAGTTACCAACTGGATCATCTTGGGCAAACGGTAAATCCTCTCCTGGCCTCGGATCTTCTCAGTTGTGAAGTAGGTAAAATATTATCCTACCTAAGAGTTTCTTGAGAGGATAAAAAGGGACAATAGATGTCAAAATTCTCTGTAAACTCTAACGTGCTGTCAGAGTCGGTTACAGTGACTGTTTGACCAGGTTCCCAACAACTGTGTTTTATCTCCCTCAAAGAGATTGTGACTTCCTTGGGTGTAGGCACCGTTTTCTCATTTCTTTTATACTTACTAATTTCTTGAGCACTATCTTCATTGCGTACACAGAAAGAACACTGACCTGTAAGACCTGGGTTTCAGTTTCTTCCATGAGTCATTTAATCTCTTGATCTGAGTTTCCTTGGCTTAGATGTTTATTTTCTCACATAAACAAGGGCAAGTCTAAAGGTACAGCAAGTTTCAGGGTTAACTGATTCAGCGCCTTGAAGATGTCACTAAAAGATCACATTTAGTCCAACGCACCAACTTCATCCTAAGGCTGATCATGAGATGATGGGGTTGTCCTCCTTCACTTTGCCCTTAAGTGTGAATGTGCATCCTTGCCTTAAAAAGTAAACCAGTAACAGCCACCAGGGGAAATGTCAGAGCACACTGATTGGACGAGACTACTGTTCTCCATTACAACTGCACTTAGAATCACCCAGGAAGTACTTTTAAACCCAGTTCTGGGACTTCCCTGGTGGCCCAGCAGTTAAGACTACACCGTGCTTCCAACTTCTGAGGCATGGGGAACTAAGATCCCACATGCCACGCAGGGCAGCCAGTAAGTAAGTAAGTAAGTAAGTAAATAAATAAATAAATAAAATAAAAACACACAGTTCCCACATTCCAGAGACTCTGATTCAGTATGTCTGGAAGGGAAGGGGATCGGGGCATTTTTTTTTTTTTTTTTGCGGTATGCGGGCCTCTCACCGTTGTGGCCTCTCCCGTTGTGGAGCACAGGCTCCGGACGCGCAGGCTCAGCGGCCATGGCTCACGGGCCCAGCCGCTCTGCCGCATGTGGGATCTTCCCAGACAGGGGCACGAACCCGTGTCCCCTGCATCGGCAGGTGGACTCTCAACCACTGCGCCACCAGGGAAGCCCCAATTGGGGCATTTTTTAAAGCACCCCAGATGATTCAAATATGAAGCCAGGGATAAGAAACCACTTCAGAGTAACTGGGATACACCCATAAAACTGGGGAAGGGGAGGTTTAGAAGGTAACCAAGCAGTAAATATTGTAGTAGCTACTGTTAGCTACATAATATATACCCCTCTAAAGGTTCGAAGTGTACAACTGCATATTAAGCATTCAACAGTAAGGAAAGTTAGTTAATGTTTTGTTCTTGTTTGGGGTTTTTGTTTGGGGTGGGAGGTGGGATTGGCTACTTAACAAAGAAGGGTCCTGGCAAAGAGAACAAAAGAGCTAACAGCCGAGTGAAGAACTAAGGACAAAAATCCCCTCTTACTAGTCTCAGACCAATATCCTTATAGGAATTTCCGAGATAGATTAGATATAAATGAACTATGCCAGCATAAAACAGGAAGTTCAGGAAGACCAAAGTTAAGGAGCACATAGAGTGCAGAGGTCAATATAAAGCTGTCATTCAGGAATCTGAACAAATAAAGTCAGTATCAGGACCAGGGGACCATGAAGTGACAGTAAACCCAGGCAAAAAGCATTTCTATTAGGAAAGTAACCAATTCCAGAGAATAGACAACTCAGGACCCATGGAAGAGAACCACCCGGGAAGTGAAATTAGCTAGAAATGGTACAAGAAAGAACAGCAATTGCAGATACCCTTCAAGGTCAACCGGCTGTCCTGCACAGAGAAGAAAAGGAACTCTTTTCAAAGTAACAGCGAGGCAGGGAGATGAACCACATGAGATCTCTGAATGGGCAATACTATTCATTATCTATCGTGCCTTTAGCAGAATTTCTCTTGCCAACGTGCAAGGCTCATGACCTGGTGAACCAAACATTTGGGTTCTGGCCAAAAGGGAATTAAAAGTACAGAACACTTACTAACAGCTCAAAAAACACATGAAACAAATATGTGGTAAATGAAGGATGTGGGGAAATATAGCACAGACATTCTGATATGCGTCAAGAACAAGATATAAGAACAGCAGTGATGTAAATGTTTTATCAAAATGGTATTAATGAGGTCATTAGTGATGTCTGAATGTTGGCAACTCAAGGAGTCTTGGATATGTAAGCAAAAATCACACAGAACGCAGTGCTGGCAAAGTTACAAATAGGAAGCACTTGTGCAAACATTATGTGACAATGTCCCTTTGGGAAAAGCATGAGTGTCATCCAAAAAGAAGTGTATTTCTCCAGTCTAAAGCAGCAATTAGGTAATTCCTGACCACTTCTACAGGCACTCCTTTGAATACGTTCAGAGTCAAATCATCAACAGAATCTAGCTGGCAGCCACTGACAGAACAACTTTCCAGTGCACACCACTTCAACACACATGAGGCTCAAGAAGCCGTTCTGCCCAAATTGAACTTTTTATCTTTCCAGAGACTTCCATCTCCTGTCTTAGGATTGCATTCACCACAAGTCTCAGAAAGGTTGTAATTCCTCCCACCCTTCTCATTCTCGTTAAGAGCTCTATATTATATATTTTTCCTCTTTGCAAGGGGAGAGGTGGAGGCAGTTCGGAATGAGAAAGTTTCGTTAATAAAAATAGTGTGGATTTAAAAACAAGAGAAAGAATTGAAGACAAAAATGAGAATGTTTCATCAGAATTCATTCAACCATCTATAAAAACCTATGATAAGCCAGACACCAAGATTAGGGCTAAGTTCATGAAAGCATTCTGTTGATCAACTGCAAAAGAGGAATTTGTGGACCAAAACTTGGGAAGGTGATGGTAGGAAGGTATTTTGTCCCTGTAAATTTGTTAGTACGTGTGGCATTTACTCCTTCCAAAATTTTAAATGATTTTCAAATTGTAAATCTATGTACTTGAGTTGTTAATATACCCAATGGCATTAGACCACAGGAACATATGCCAAAAACTGGCTCCAAATTTACATCTTTCAAGAAATCTTCCTTGCTCAATCCCTCTGCAGCTGTCCCCTTGGTTCCCATTTACATTATTGCGTACAGTGTGATAGCTGTACTGCAGGGGGTTAAACCCAGACGCAGACCAGCTGTGTTCATATCCTGGCTCTAAAAATTACGGGCTATGTGATCTGAGATTTTCTCAGAAACGAACAGTCCCTTGAAAGCCCTTGTCACAGTTCCTGGCACAGGAAAAGTGGACAGCAAATGTTAAGTATTATTATTTATGGTTTGCTTTATTATTTTAAATTCTTGATTTGTTCCATATACAGATTTTTGGTCTCAAGAAATGTCTGTTAAATAACTACTTTCATAAACTCCAATACATGGAAATATAATGATGGAACCTGAGTATCTTAATTTATAAATGGCCCCGTGTCAGAAATTCAGAGCACTGTTCTTATAGTGTATCAGAAATTCTGAACATTTTTTTTAGACTGGGTTGGGTTAATAAGGTTAAGTATGAGGGTTACATTGACTTTATTTATTTTTTTTTACATTGACTTTAGAAGTATATACTCAAGTTCATGAACTTTTAAGATCTGGCATGCTTAGGCTCACAGGAAAACCCAGTCATTCATGTGTCTCTAACCCTCACGCCTAATAAGATATAAGAAATGCAGGGTGGGAGGGGCAGGGAGAGTAACTTCTGGATAACCATTTCAGAGCTAGAAAACATAAGAAGAGAAGACTATAAAGTACAAATGTTATGATAAGTTCTGGTACTCTAGCCAGCCTCTATAGCAGGCCATCTCTTCCCTGGAGGGATGGAGGAGGGGATCCAGCCACCTGGGTAGAGGTGCATATCTGGGGAACGCACATGTGGTTCACCTGCCCCTCTGAATTGAGGCTCAGGGTTCACACCAGATCCTAAGATATTTTTAAAAAGCCAACATGAGATGTTCCTAAAGTTAGAAACCTGTATAGATGACTTCTTGAGGGTCTTGGAGGCATTGCTTCGTAAGTCCGTGGCTGTGTAGCTGACAGTATTTCAAGTATGAACAGTAACTACAGAGACCATGGCATTAGCAATGACGCAAGGTTCCACATCCTAGGAAAGGCCTCCCACCACTTGCCTTAATTTCCCATGGAGGCCTTTTTTTCCTCTCTTTTTCGAATGATAATATTTGATACCTGAGCTTCCTGGAGACTTAACAGAATCCTCAACCGTTCAGCAATCCTGCTATGCAATATAATAACAATATATAGAAAACCATTTCTTTGCCCTTCACACCACGGCTCTAATGAAAATAAAGACACACTTGATGGTGATAAACATCGAGTCAAGCACAGAATTTTGTTTATGGAGATGGAGGTGTTTGGGAAAAGAGAGGGATTTTTTTTTTCAGTAGCACAATACTTTGCAGCCATTAATTCATTATCCCATTTAATCCACTTACATCTCCTGAGGCTTCTTAGCACAATATTCCTTAGAATCTGTGATAATTGTCAAAGTAATTTAGGTTTAGCAGGACAGATCTGACAGAGCTTGGGAAAAAGAAGCTAGAGGGAAAAAAACCCAATGAAGACTACAGTACAAATAGCTCTTTCTAAAAATAGAGGTCACCTGCAGTAGAAATGAATGGTACTCCTTTATTATCGCTCCACATACTTTTTTTCAGCATCAATTCAAAAGATTTCTCTTTTTAGAAAATGTAAAACATGCTACAATGGCACACAGGGAATTAACCTTTATTAAACAAACATAGTGTTGGCATTTTAAAATTACTGTTATCATTATATTCTGAAGGGGAGGCAATGAATAGTCCCTCCCATTATGAATCACCCAAACTCTCTCTATAGACACTCTTTTCATATGAGATTGGAAAAAAAAAAAAAAGACTAGGTCTTTTCGGTCATTTTTTGAAATAAATTATTTAGTAAACCAATTTGACTGTGATGTTTAGGCTGTGATGTGCTAAGTGTTTAAGAATAAGCTGTCACTTGTAAACACTCCCGCGGTGGCTGACTTGCAGCTACTACCGTGATGTTCCCAACGCTACGTTGAGAAGAGATACGCACAAACTGGCATGAATCCACTCTGAGACACCTGAACTGACGTGGAAGATGAAGCACACCCCCCAAATTCAGCTGTTACACCAACATTTGAGGAGGTAGGGGAGCGTAACAGAAATGATTTTTTCCTCCGCCTGACTGGAAAGTTTTCTAGTAGTTTATCCCAGATCCTAGACTAGGAGATACATCAAGAACAGCCAAAAGAAAAAAAGGGAGGGGAGAGTTATTAGTTTCACTTGTCTAGATGATGTCATAATAGCCCTTATTAGTATTATTATTGACTAAGATAAAGCACTTAGCATGAATTAGCCCAGGGAATTCTCCAGGACCGCTAAGGAGAAAATAAGCGGTAAGTGTGAATTCCATTTAATAGGAAGCAAAGAGTTTTCTGAGAAGATAAGAAATCACATTGAGCCACAGAACATTGAGCAGCAAGAATCCTTTTCAGCTGTGTGGTAGATGAGCCCCAATCCTCTGGGAAAAACAACTTATCTTTCTCCCCTGCACACTTCAATCTTAATACTCTAACAGCTGTCCCACTTAAAACTCAACCTATTTTTCACCCAGCAAGTGCTCAGGGACTTAAGTTAGAAAATCAACCAGAAGCAGCAGCCTCTGTGAATCTGGATTTTCCTTTCACCTCCTCGGGTAACATTACCCATCCTAAAAACGTTCGTCTAGAATAAAGTGTAGCCTCGTGAAACAGGCCATATTGTTGAGAAACTAAAATTTGTCTTCTCTTCCTTGCTAAAAAATCACTGTCTTCTGTTCTCCTAGACACGTCGTTGTAATCTGAATTTCCTGGGAGAAAAGGAACCAGTTCTGATTTCAGAACCATTGGGGTGGATTAAACTCACGGTCTCAGAGGTGGAAGGCATGGAGGTTTTTGTCCCAACAGACCCTGGAGAGAAATGGATCTGCAGGGACTGGAAGCTGGGGGTGATGACCTCGAGTGGAGGTGGGAGGCTGGGAGCACAAGCAGCAGAGCTTCTGTGTGACCGTCAGGATGCTGAACGCTGCACAGCTCGGGGGCCCAAGCCCCTTGCCCCATGGAGGCAGTGAACGGTAATGGGGAACCACCTTCAAATGAGCCACACAAGCTTAAACAGCAAACACCTCAACCAGGACAGAGAACAGAGGCCCCCTTGTCCAATTTTTCTGGTTCTGTTCAGCCCCCTTGGCTCTTCTGCTGTTCTGAGTGAGATGGGGCAGGGTGTGGGTAAGGGGAGGTCTACTGAAAAAAACAACTTGAGTTTGGATGTCCTGCTAGCCAAGCGGATCCATCCATATTTAAGTTGATTCAGAACAATAAAGTGAGATGCTTTTTGCATCTCGGCGACATACGGAAAATCCCGACATAGCAGGAAGGGCTTTCTACAATCCTCCCTTGCCTTAGGCTAACTGGAAACCTTACCCTGTTAATCCCATACTCCTATGAATGTTCCCTGGCTCCCCAAATATCTCTACTGCAAAGGAACTAACTACTCCTGAAGTTAAGCTTACTGAGCCGGCTCAGGGTTTTGACATTTTATATCTGTAGCAAGTAAGTTACCCTAAGTCTTGGGATGCCCCCTCTGGTTAAATTTGATTAAGGATGCAGGTAGCCCTCTTTAACTTAGTAATTACCGTGGAAAAAATGCTGTTCCTCACCTACCTTTTGGTCTCATTTGTACACGTAACTGTATCTGAGACGCACTTCGGGAATCTTAACTGCTTTGTGCAGAAATTTTATGAAGCAAAGCAGAGGCAGACGAAGCGTGGCGAATGACTCCATCTCCACCAATAAGTTAAGTGCCTAAAGCGTCCTGCCTTCTATGCCACCTGAGGACAGCAAGAGAAATATGAGATGATAGAGCATTAGGCTACTGCGCCAGCTTTGCCCTGAAGAGGCCCATTTTCTGTTTTTAATTGAAAGTGGGTGTTTCTACCTTCAGACCGGACAAATTGTTTAACCTCTGCGGGCCATGAGTTCCTTACCTAAAAGTTTGTACGTTCAACTAGATGATCCCTATAACGTTGCCTGAAGCACTAAAATTTTGATTCCAAGATATTATGAAATCCCAAAACGAAAGGAAAAGAGGGGCATTGTTCTCATTCTATTGTCCACCCAGCTGGATTGATCAGATTAAGATTCTGAGCTATAAATAAAGGAAGAAAAGACACTGATACAATATAGAATTTGCATTTGCAGGAAGCGCATTTTTCATCCATATGGATCTCAACTATTTCGCGCGCTAACAAATAACTGAACAGCCTATCTACGGAAATGGTTCTGTCCATTCATCTGCTTTTCTCTATAACAGTAAAAATATCTTTATTGCTTTGTTATAAAACTGTGTTCAAATAAAAACAGGGAAATGCAATCCTCAGCAGTTTCTGAGATCTAGCTGAGAAAAGTCACCACGAGTCCAAACATCTCTTTATAAAAGCGCAAAGGTAAGAGTGCCATCTGCTGGCCTAAGCTGTCTAAAAGTGTCTTCCTAGTCAATAAAATTAACTCTGCAAATAGCTTCTAAAACGTGAGTCTATACCCTGCCTTAAGAAGACTCTGAGCTCTTCAATAACTTGATGTACAGAGCCTAAACAGGAAAATCATGTGTCTTAATGTCCAAAATATACAAGCCATATGAACATACCAAAGTATTACTCTCTGAATTAAATGAGTACTTATTTTAATTATACCCTACAATATTTACCATATCAAAAAACTGTAAACCTATCAGGTCTAAGAATAAGCAGACAATGTCTTCCTTTTAAAACCTTCTAAAAAGCTAGAATATTTGGAGTGTTTATAACAGTGGGAAATAGTGTCAAAATTGTCAGAAGTTTCCTCAGTTTCACAGCAGCAAACTAAGGGGTAGCTCTGTTAACAGAATTCAATTAAGAAAGCAAGCACAGGGCTTCCCTGGTGGTGCAGTGGTTAAGAATCCGCCTGCCACTGCAGGGGGCAAGGGTTCAATCCCTGGTCCGGGAAGATCCCACATGCCACGGAGCAACTAAGCCCGTGTGCCACAACTACTGAGCCCACATGCCGCAACTACTGAGCCTGTGTGCCACAACTACTGAAGCCCGCGCATCTAGAGCCTGTACTCCGCAACAAGAGAAGCCACTGCAATGAGAAGCCCGCGCACCACAACAAAGAGTAGCCCCCGCTCACCTCAACTAGAGAAAGCCCGTGCGCAGCAACAATGACCCAACGCAGCCCCCCAAAAAAAGAAAGAAAGCAAGCACACAGTTAAGTTGAAAAGTCATACAGCAGATATAACCATCACTTCACGCCTCCACACTGACGTCAGTGGGCAGATGGAGGCCAGGCTGAAACACTTATGTCCTTTATGAGGTGCTGTGATGGTAACATCTAGCCCACCAAGTATATTCATTCTTCTTAATCCCTCCCAAAATCTCCTTCAGGAAAGATTTTCTTTTAAACGGACCCCCTAGAGCAATGGAGCTGCTCAGAGACTATTTCACATAAAAACAGAATGATCCAACCAATGACTTGGCACTAAGCCTGAGATGATGCCAGGAAAGTGTATTCTATTGCCTGAAATACTGGATAACTGATTAGCACAATCCTAAAATCACCTAAGGAGGTGTATACGGCAATTGGAATACTTTTTATTCAAAGAAGTACATGAAACTTCCTATGCAGAAAACAATGAACTAGAAGAAAATAACTATTCTAAGTAGGTGATATTCAGTATCACCAAGAAGCCAAGTGATAGACAAGCACAGCCCTTAAGGGTCCTTGGCTTCCTGTTCATTTTCTGCCTTACCTATGTTGTAAATATAATCCCGTAACAATTCACTGATTCTTGACACTAAAGATCTTTTATTTTCTCATGATGCCATGCTGTGAGGTTGTTTGGAAATGCCAATTATTAAAATATTAAATTGAGTAACTAGTATATACTTTAAATGAATTTAGTAGACATAGAGATAGACAAAATCTACATAGGAAAAAAAACCAATATATTTACTGTTCTTTTGTTGAAAGATGGTATCAATTTGTTGTTTCCTCTGTCTATGAATGTGAATGAGTGTGAGTAAAGCCACACTACACATCACTCACAGTCTGCATTTTGAATTAAAACTCTCTCATGATCAAAGTGTCATTTTGTTTAGTATTAGTGACATATTTTCACAACTTTCTCATCACTGGCACCAGGATGTAAGGATGCAGTTGTCTGCAGCTCACATACTCTCTGAGAATGACTTAAGGTCAGTTTGTGCGTCTCCACCAGGCTTGCCAAAGTAATAATGACAGACCTCTGAAACCATCTCCACAAGCATGCAGGCACCCAGTCATGAGTTTACACCAAGTTCATGACAGCAGACAACTCGGAGGAAATTAGTTCATGTAGAACACACCACTCTTCATACTTACTCAACGCTGAAAACCACCACAGAGCAACTACAATGACAACGTTCTGACCAAGAGTAATTTATATTTGTATTACACTCCATAATAAAATATTTTCCCATCGATTATTTCACTTGTTTTTCAAGTCACCCTCTGAGACAGGCAGACCATTTTACAAATCACTTGAGATCCATCATTCAATTTTTCACAATTGGAAAATACCTGCTGGGTTTCTCCACCTGAATAATGTTTACTGTAAGACTGGAAATCCAGGAGAGCTTGTAATATACTAGTAAACACTAAACCATAAACCATAGGTTGACATAACCCAATGAAGCACACTGGGTGGGCTTCACTGTGCTTCAGTACAATGAAGCATACTGGTGACCTGCTAGAACTATACTACATTCTCTGTTGATGAAGTTCACAGGTGAAATTCATCCATCAGCCAAATAGTTGGCCCTGCCCCACGGAGCAAGAAATGACATTTCCCTCTAGATCAAGGGATGCCACTAGCAAGTGAAAACAATGGAGTCACACAATCACATTTGCTTTTTGAATTTATCAAAATGATATCAGTACCAAAATATATTTGAGATTATCTAGATAAAAAAACAGAGGACCGAAGGTTACATTTTATCAAGTTCCTATAGTAGCATACTAGCTACATAGCTAGTAGCAGAGTCAAGGCTAGAACTTGCTTCTAACCCGGAGTCCAGAAATTAGCGTTTCAGAAACGTGAAATCATTCATCAAAATGGTAAAAACAGAAGCATCTGTGGCCAATAAATTAAAAGTCAAAGAATTTCTGTAATTCACCAGTCTAGCTGAGAATTTAATTATTGAGCGTATGAGGAAACCACACTACCCACATAAGCAGCCAGCAGGAAAGTAAAGTGATACAGCATTTAGATACAGATAAAAATATAGATGATACAGATATATCCTTTGAAATATACAAATATCCATACCCTTTCGTCCACTAATCCAATTTCTAGAATGAACACTAAATTATTTATAAGGCTGTTGATCTCAAAGTTAATTACAACAGGTAAATAATAGATTATAAATGTCTACCTATACTGAATTGTTAAAATTAAAATGCATTTCTCACAAACATATGGTTACCAAAGGGGAAACAGGGGGAGGGATAAATCAGGGGCTTGGGATGAACACATACACACTACTGTATATGAGGTAGATAAGAAACAAGGACCTACTGTATAGCACAGGGAACTCTACCCAATATTCTGTGATAACCTATATGAGAATAGAATCTAAAAAAGAATGAATATATGTATAACTGAATCACTTTGCTGTACACCTGAAACTAACACAACACTGTAAATCAACTATACTCCAATAAAATAAAATTTTAAAAAAAGTATCCTTTAAAAAAATAAAATGAATTTCTCTCATTATAATGGAATACTATGGAGCCAAGAAAAATCATATTTGAGAAAAATAGCTTATGAGTTGGAAAAATGGTTTAGCATATTTTGATGTATTGATATATGCTTTTGATACATTTTGATATAAAAAGTATTTATTAGGTATGATCCTAATTAAGGCAATATTTGAGAATAAGCATATTTAGCAAATATATAGACACTGACACATATATAAAAAGACACTACATCCATTTATGACAAAAATACTCAACAAAGTGGGTATAGAAGGGACATAACCTAAGAAAGGCCACATATGACAAACGTACAGCCAACATCACATTCAACAATTCTTAGAGAACATTTCTTCTAAGATCAGGAACAAGACAAGATTACCGACTCTCACCACTTTTACTCAACATAATATTCAAAGTCCTAGCCACAACAATCAGACAAGAAAAATAAAAGGAATCCAAATGAGAAAGGAAGAAGTAAAACTGTCACTGTTTGCAGATGACATGATACTATATTTAAAAAATACTAAAAACTCCACCAGAAAACTATTAGAATGAATTCAGTAAAGTTGCAGGATACAAGATTAATATACAGAAATCTGTTGCCTTTCTATACACTAATAATGAACTCTCAGAGAAATCAGTAAAATAATCCCATTTACAATGGCATCAAAAAGAAAAAAATACCGAGGAATAAATCTAACTATGGAGGTAAAAGACCTGTACTTGGAAAACTGTAAGACACTGATGAAAGAAATTGAAGACGCAAGCAAATAGAAAGATACACTGTGTCCATGGATGGAAAAATTAATATTGTTAAAATGACCATAATTACCCAAGACAATCTACAGATTTAATACAATCCCTATTAAAATACCAATGGCATTTTTCACAGAACTAGAACAAATAATTCTAAAATTTGTATGAAGAACCAAAAGACTCTGAATAGCCAAAAGAATCTACAAAGCTAGTCACCAAAACTGGCATAAAAACAGACATATAGAAGAATGGAACAGAACAGAGCCCAGAAATGAACCCGAGTGTATATGGTCAATTAATCCACTACAAAGGAAGCAAGAATAAACAATGGAGAAAAGACAGCCTCTTCAATAAATGGTGTTGGGAAAACTGGACAGCTACATGCAAAATAATGAAACTGGATTACTTTCTCACACCATATACAAAAATTAACTCAAAATGGATTAAAGACTTAAACATAAGACCTGAAGCCATAAAACTCCTAGAAGAAAACACAGGCAGTGTATACTCTCTGACACTGGTCTCAGCAACATTTTTTTAAATCTGGCTCCTCCGCCAAGGGAAATAGAAGTAAAAATAAACAAACGGGACGACATCAAACTAAAAAGCTTTTGCACAACAAAGGAAACTAGCAACAAAACGAAAAGGCAGACTCCTATACCGGAGAAGATATTTGCAAACAATATATCTGATAAGAGGTTAATATCCAAACTGTACAAAAACTCATACAACTCAACAACAAAAAAATCAACCTGATTAAAAAATGGGCAGAGGAGCTGAATAGACATTTTTCCAAAGAAAACATATAGATGGCCAACAGACATATGAAAAGACGCTCAGCATCATCAGGGAAAAGCAAACCAAAACCACGATGAAGTATCACCTCACACCTGTTGGAATGGCTATCATCAAAAAGACAACAAACAACAAGTGCTGATGAGAATACGGTGAAAAGGGAACCGCAGTGCACTGTTGGCGGGAATGTAAATGGGTGCAGCCACTATGGAAAACAGTACGGAGGTTCCTCAAAAAGTTAAAAATAGAACTATCATAGGATCCAGCAATTCCACTTCTGGATATTTTCCAAGGAAAATAAAAACACTAATTTGAAAATATGTATGCATTCTCATGTTCACTGCAACATTATTTACAATAGCTAAGATATGGAAGCAACCTAAGTGTCCATTGATAGACAAATGGATAAAGAGGATGTAGTATATTATATACAATGGAATATTATTCAGCCATAGAAAGAATGAAATCTTGCCATTTGCAACAACATAGATGGATCAAAAGGGTATTATATTAGGTGAAATAAGTCAGAGAAAGACAAATACCATATGATTTCACTTACATGTGGAATCTAAAAAACAAAACAAATGAACAAACAGAAACAGACTCATAGATACAGAGAACAAACTGGTGGTTGCAGAGTGGAAGGCAGTGGGAGAACTGAATGAAACAGGTGAGGGAGATTAAGAGGTACAAATTTCCAGTTATAAAATTAGTGTTTTCAAGCACATTTAAACGGGGATTAGCACTTAGGCAATTCTTCTGGCTCTTAATTTTCTGGAAGTTAAGGCAAAAATGGAGTAGCAGGTTCCTTTTACTATCTATAGAAAACACATTATTCAGGGGTTTTTCTCCCCTGGCACTGTAGTCAAACAGGAATTTAGCTTCATTTGAGTCCTTATATGAAAGACCTCATAAAACATTAAGCAGTAACTTCAGCTGTGGTCTTAAAATCAGGTAGCATCTTTTAGGAATTGACCCTGTGATAAATCATAATCCACTATATAAAATTAAATATAAATACAATTCTGTTTGAGATCTGTGAAATCTCTAGCAAGAGATGGCTCCTTATAACATGCATTTAGGTAACAAGTATTTTTAATAAAACTGTAATAATCTATCCTATAATGCTCTAATTCATTGGTTGAACAAAGGCTCAGTTAGAAGCACAATGTCTCCTTTTATTCAAAAAGAATGCCTTGGGACTTCCCTGGAGGCACAGTGGTTAAGAATCCGCCAGCCAATGCAGGCGACACGGGTTCGATCCCTGGTCCGGGAAGATCCCACGTGCCATGGAGCAACTAAGCCCGTGTGCCATAACTACTGAGCCCACATGCCACAACTGCTGAGGTCCACACACCTAGAGCCCATGCTCCGCAACAAGAGAAGCCACCGCAATGAGAAGCCCACGCACCGTAACAAAGAGTAGTCCCCGCTCGCCACAACTAGAGAAAGCCCACATGCAGTAACAAAGACCCAACGCAGCCAAAAATAAAATTTATTTATTTAAAAAAACAAAAATGTCTTTAATATCTCAATATATTAAATTAAAACCAACACCAGTCATTTCCTACAAATATTTTAATAGGTCGTTCATGTGTTTTTGTATCTACTCATTGAATGTGTAACATACTACGTCACATCAAAACCCTTTTACTTCAAATTTGAAAACGTTGTATATAAAGTGTTTAACTGCATTCTTAGAAAGAGCATAAATAAAATTATCTAGAAAAGAAGATTGAGGTGATCATGTCAACTTTACCCTACCTTTATGTAAATAACTATTTCACCAGTCATCCAATCAAAGGCAAAACAAAACCAAGAAATGAGTCTTTCTCTTGGCTGATCTAGATGTGCCAACCTCTCCTTGACCTAAATCCTAACCATCATACTGGGTAGCTGCCCGCACTTTGCTTTGCTCCTATCCATGGCCACATCACTGCCTCGTCTGTATTCTCAATGACTATGATGCCAAAATGTACCTATGGGAAAAACACTGCTGATGCTTAAGATATCTATCTCAGAAAAGTTATGACATACCCCAGACATCCCTGTTTGCACTCTGATACTATTATTTTATTCAAACATTTTCCTTTCTTACCATGTGCCAATGCAAGACCCTATACAAAACAGACTCGAGACAGATATGTGAGGGGAAAAAATGGAATGAACTATTATATTTGCTATGGTAACATTATGTACATGGTTCAATGAAAAGTAAAGGAGAGAACTGTCAAGTTTATCTAAATAAGGATAGCAGGCTCACTACTATACACTATGTGTTCATACTCATGTTTTAATGAGCTTCGAACTATTCTTTCATTCTAATATATTGGGATTTAAGGATCGAGTGAATACTCCATTTTTCTAGCCTTTATATACGCTTTTTCCACTCACAGGACTCCTGACATAACCTAAAATACAGAACAGGTATTCATATTACAGCATTTTATTAATACTGTATTATTAATACAAACAGCATTAATTAAATGATCGGTATACAAAGCTGGTAACACCCCTCTAAGATCCTATGCCATCTAAGTACCACTTTTGGGGGTGTGGCGAATACTGGTCATGTCTGTGGCAATTCAGCATCCTTTGAACACTATACTTTTGACTGAACAGTCGCACACGTGCTGAGCCCTGTCTCTTCAACACAGAAGCCAGAACTCCAACTTACTTGCAGCAGGGTAAAGGCATGCGATGCACCCACACAGGACTTTAGTCTGGGAAGTTGGTGACATGAGAAAAGAGATGCAGATGTCACCCATCTTTCAGTAAGTGCGGCAGCAGAAGCATCCATCTTTTCAGGTCAGAAAGCCCAGAGCTTCTGGGGCCCAGACCAGTATCATCACTGGAAGTTACAATGTCCAAAACAAAATACGACGTCCACACGAGGCGGAGACAGCCTCGGTGTCTCTGCTGGAGTAGCCACCGAGGTCTGGTCTAGGTATCGTTTCTGGATGTGCAGTGACTAAGCCAGACACCCTAAGGATAATGCAGATTCTTTGATGCGTCAAATATAGTTTAATGAGTTTCTTCCCTGCGTAGTTAAGCTAAGGTGAATTTTATTGTTTGCAGCACTTGCACACTTCCAACGGCTGCTGACTGTGGAGGGCGCCTCGCAAGGGACATCTGACGCCAAGCCTCCCTGATAATCACAGAGCAGTACCCCTGAAGCAGCCACTTCCCACCCCTCAAGAATACAGACGACGTGTGGATGGCTGCTGGCGCTCTCGGCAGCCTGCTGTTCTGCTTCTCCAACAGTCGAAACACAGCTCAACAGCTACCGAGTCAGCTGTTGGAAGCAAACGACATTTCTTTGCTCCTGGGTAGCACACCCTTTCACTCCCTTCCTCCAAACCCTAGCACCCAACACTATGAATTCTCTTCACCTCAAGAAGTATCTGTATCTCCCTACTATTTATCTTCTGTCTCTACACCTCTACATTATAAAACATTTTTCCAAGTTCACAGTGACTAATTTGATAGTTATGTTTGAAGATATTTTCTCAAAGAGTTTTTGAAAGTCTTGGTGAAGTACTTAAACTCCTCCTTTTACTTCTTAATAAACCTGGTCATTTTATTCAGAAAAAAGTTCTCATAGGGAAGTCACATTACGCTTACTTGATTGACTTATCCTGTTAAAGTTTGTTCAGTGAGTCCATCCATTATTACAGATCCTACCGGCCTATCTGGCATCTATTGGTTCCTTCTGGAATACTAATTTTTTTTTTTTTTTTTTTTTTTGCGGTACGCGGGCCTCTCACTGTTGTGGCCTCTCCCGTTGCGGAGCACAGGCTCCGGACACGCAGGCCCAGCGGCCGTGGCTCACGGGTCCAGCCTCTCCACAGCATGTGGGATCTTCCCGGACCGGGGCACGAACCCACGTCCCCTGCATCGGCAGGCGGACTCTCAACCACTGCGCCACCAGGGAAGCCCTGGAATACTAATTTTAGTGGCTTATTTTTGTATAGTATAATTTTAAAAATTAATAGCAGTTTAGTGTTTTCATCTATAAACCGAAGGCTCCACGTGTTGTCACTTTTTAACAAGTATAGTTGGCATATGCAGAAATATATATATAGGTAAATATACACACACTAATTTGTACTGTCATAATTCAACAAGACAGGGTTGAAATTTGCTTTCATACAGTATATGAAAGGCAATATTACTGAGCAAAGTGTACTATAAGTAAAATGGAGATGGAGTTGTACTAAGTAACAAATTACTCTCAAGCCTCTGAGCAGCCTCTATTCACATATGAAACACTGTATCAGCTCGAGTCCATGACACCTCATACCACATATGGAGAGTACGTGTGGGACTGTAGGAACCCATTTTGATATTTTGTATTAGATTTTACAACACAGCTACTACTTCAGATATTTAATCAATAATTCCTGTGGGTTGACAAACCTACTAAATTCCACTTTTCTGTTTGAGATTTCTATAAGTTCAATTCTAGAGAGTTCACCCTTAGAAAAAAAACACATGTGGGGGCTTCCCTGGTGGCGCAGTGGTTGAGAGTCCGCCTGCCGATGCAGGGGACACGGGTTCGTGCCCCTGTCTGGGAAGATCCCACATGCCGTGGAGCGGCTGGGCCCGTGAGCCATGGCCGCTGAGCCTGCACGTCCGGAGCCTGTGCTCCGCAACGGGAGAGGCCACAACCGTGAGAGGCCCGCGTACCGCAAAAAAAAAAAAAAAAAAAAAAAAAACGCATGTGATATAGGAATTAAACAGGATATTGACCAAAGGGCACACTTATTCCTTGCCCATAAACACTCCCTTTCTTCAATGAGAGCTAAAAGTTAGAGCCTAGAATGCAGGTAGAGATTACAAATACTAAGAAACATTAAGTCAAAGCACACATGGGGGATCTTGTCACTAATTCTTTATGTTACTGGTATGAATATACATCACACCATTAACATAAAGAATTATGGGGAAAAATAGAAATTTAGCACCACACCTCGAAAAAGGATCAATGCTGATATATAGCCTCAAGACTACATGGAGGACTCCCCTGGTGGCACAGTGGTTAAGAATCCACCTGCCAATACAGGGGACATGGGTCTGAGCCCTGGTCCGGGAAGATCCCACATGTCGTGGTGCAACTAAGCCCGTGCACCTCAACTACTGAGCCCACGTGCCACAACTACTGAAGCCCACACACCTAGAGCCCATGCTCCACAGCAAGAGAAGCCATCACAATGAGAAGACTGAGCACCGCAACAAAGAGTAGCCCCTGCTCGCCGCAACTAAAGGAGGCCCACACGCAGCAATGAAGACCCAACACAGCCAAAAATAAATATTTTTTATAAAAAGACTGTATGGGAATAATAGCAATAATTGACTGATTATGATATGCTAAGCATTTCCCTAAGAGATTTGTAAGTATTATCTCATTTAATCCTACAACAACACTAAGATCAATCTTTGTAACCCTGTTTTACAAATGAGGTACATAAGGGATGACCTTCTCCACGGTCGTACGCTTAGTACTATTGAAGATGGGACTCAAACTGAGGCAACCCACGCCCAGACCCTGTGCTTTACATGAGTTACTATACTGCCTCTCTATTTTCCCTCTTGGGTCTTTGAAATTATGTATCATAGATTTCTGACTATGTGATTGAAGTTGTGGGGCGGAAGAAGAGGAAAAAGGGGGAATGCTTAGAGAAATACCTAGCATAAAGACATTTTCTTCCTCTGGGGATTTGAGTGATGTTAGTACCCTAAGTAAAAATTGTGAACCAATGTTACTCAAATATTAGTAAATACATATCCTGGCAAAATATGCTTCCAGCTGTTCAAGCTAACTGCTTTTTTTTTTGGACTGGCTTTTTCAGAGCATTCATGATATTTTTAGCTGTGTTTCCCATATGCATAACAGATTGAACAAGAGGCTACTGAGTCAATAATCAACCAATTCTCAATAATTAGCCACTTGCTTCAACATCAAATGTATTTCACCTGCAGTATGCAGACTTGAGAATTTCTAAAGGGTGCTTGCAAGGTTCATCAAGTTGCCCAGCGCCGCAATCAGAAACACGCGCTTGACCTGCCGTAACTGCATGTTTCACGTATACGTGTATTCTCTGCAAATTGTTTCCTGATCACTTGAGTCCACAGAGTGGCGGCAACTATGAAAAAAGCACCCCTGGTAAGACAAACTTCCTAAAGGAAGGAAAACAGATCACTTCTATGAGTAGGGTATCATGTCATCATTAATTCAACAAATGGGTATTGAGCACTACTTTGTAGTACAGGTAAGGAGGATACAGTAGGAATAAACACAGACCCTGTTCTCAAAGAGCTCAGTCTAGTTTATAGAGTAGGCAAGAAAATCAGTATTATGATACACTGATAATTCTTATAATCAAGAAGGCAAAGACATTGTAAGAGCCCAGCAGAGGCATTTAGATGAAGGATAAAGACAGAGTGTATAAATCGCACCCTGGGGTTGGACAGGGAAATGCTTCCAGAATAAAGGGCACTTGAAACAAATTTAAAAGACTGAGAGATTTTTATCTAGGTTTACCCTAGATAAAAGGAGTTCCAAATCCAGAGAACATAATCAACAACTGTCTTTAGAAAATTGTATCAGAACAGCAAACTACAGGTCGGTTTGTGTGACTGAATGACAGTATACATGTGGAGATGTCGTGAGTGATGGAGCTGGAAAGATCTGCCAAAGCCCTGATTCCAAAAGCTGCTTCTTCTAATAGATGCTTATTCTTTGATGCTCACATATCCCCTTTGTTA
This sequence comes from Lagenorhynchus albirostris, assembly GCF_949774975.1. Classification (NCBI taxonomy): domain Eukaryota; kingdom Metazoa; phylum Chordata; class Mammalia; order Artiodactyla; family Delphinidae; genus Lagenorhynchus; species Lagenorhynchus albirostris. The sequence continues at coordinate 88,730,325 of NC_083105.1, forward strand.
AAGATAAATAAGTATATGACAAAGAGTATAACTGGAAAACAACTGCACAGGTTCTGATGAAACACGGTAAACTGAACAAATAGAAGACTGAATAAATGAAACTGCACTAATATAAATGGACTAAAAGAGAACAGTTGCTAAATAAAAAGTGAGTGATCCACCAGACAAACAGAATGAATACAACAGCAAAGGAGAGATGTTAACAAAATTTGGGAATATGGAAAGCAAATGAATGGATGGTAACCGAGAGAGCTGAATACATTCAGAGGATGAACAAATACGACCCATGACCAGTTGTACTGCAGAATCCCAGAAAAGTACAGGAATTAGAGGCAAAGAGTGTTTATGAAAGTGGCTATGAGGGCTGGGGCAAGTACCACTCCTGCACCTTGGAAAAAGAAAGTCTGCCATGGAGAATGCAAACCAAAAGGCATAGTCGAGGGAGGGCATGAAGTACCATGTCACAAACAAAGGGATGATGTGAAAATCTACATGTTGAAGAGTGGTAGTCCCAGGCTTCTGGGATGCTGGCAGCCAGACTTATACCTCAAAAACAGGATGTGAAAAGATTCATCTCTGGAGAAATTAACTGGACCAAAAGGGATGTTTAAACTGATACTTAAAAGATTGGTACAACTTTGAGTAGCGTGAGTAGGACATCCCAGGCAGACAGTACAGCTTGTACAGATACATAGTCATGAAGGAGTATGGCAAGTCTCAGGTGCAGCAAGAGCTTCAGCAAGTTTGACCAATGGAGTGCATGGTGTGAAGAGTGAGAAATGATGGGGACAAGTACAGGTCCACCCACTAAAGGCTTCTAAGCTAAGGAGAGGTCACTGCATGTTATTTATACACAAGAAGGGAATTTCCACAGAAGAATGACATGATCAGATTTAGAAAGACAATTCTGGTTGTAGTACAAAAGCTAATCAGGGTGCAGGTAGAATGTAATAATGAGAAACCAGCAAGGAGACTGTGACTTTCTTATCTCTAGGAGGAAAACTAGACACTGAACTAGGGCGATTGTAATATTACAGAATAGAGAGGAGAGTCAGGATTCCAGAGACATTTATAAAGTATGATTGAATATATATGTATAACTGAGTCACTCTGTATGCAGAAATTAATACAATGTTGTAAATCAACTATATTTCAATTAAAAATTTTTAAGAATAAAACAAATAAAGTAGGATTAATGGAATATTTTTCTCAACTGGATGTAAGGGAGAAAGGTAAAGCAAAGAGGCAAGAATGAATCTTCTGTTTCTAGCTTAGGAAATAGGAATGGTGATGATGTCATTAACTAAAATAGGGAACATGACAGAACTAATCCCTTTGACAAGGGAAAATAATGTAGTCAAGGGCTTCCCTGGTGGCGCAGTGGTTGAGAGTCCACCTGCCAATGCAGGGGACACGGGTTCGTGCCCCGGTCCGGGAAGATCCCACATGCCGCGGAGCGGCTGGGCCCGTGAGTCATGGCCGCTGAGCCTGCGCGTCCGAAGCCTGTGCTCTGCAATGGGAGAGGCCACAACAGTGAGAGGCCCGCGTACCGCAAAAAAATAAAAAATAAATTAAAATAATAATAATAATGTAGTCCATTTTGAGACACAATGTTTAAGTTACCACAAGACATCTAGGAAGAGAAGTTCTATAGAAAGCTGGAAATTATCTACAATTCGGGAAAGAACTCACCTAGAGGGACAGATTTGACTCAAATTTTTAAAAAATCCAAAACTCTGAATCAGCACAACATACATAATGAAGCAATGGTAAGGACTGAGGGCATACAGAGGGAAACGCACACCACCACTCTCAGGACTCTTAGCTCCGTGCCCAGGGAAAGCATCACAAAGCTATCGGAGCGCTCTCTCTTGCTAAACCCAAAGAGGATTTCAGAAGCCTTCTCAGTATTGCTCCCCCAGCATCCACTACCAACCAACCAGAGTTGGCACTTGAATTAAAAAACCATTTGTCTTCCTGATGCAAAGCAAGAGAAGACAACCAAGGACTGGACTCTGAAGAAAAGGTTCTTAAACATCTTCCACCAGCTTCCTGTGTGTGTGCTGTTGTGAGTACAGGTGAGAATCTGGTGAGAGGATACTGTACGTTCATGTAAACCAAACCTTAAAGCATGTCCACATCCATAGGCTTATCTAACCTTCTTTCTCATTAGTGAGTAATGAGGCCACCTGAACTATTGTCCCTCTACAATCCAGCCTCTACATTGCAGCCAAAGCAGAGATTTGATTGTATCACCCTCCACTCTCACCCCTGCTATTAAAATCCCTTTACAGCATCTACTTGCTCTTAAAATAGAGATGAAGATTTTTCACATGGTCTACAAACCTCACTGGGTTTAACCCCCGACTCTCCAGCCTATATTGTACCATGAGCCCCCACCATCCATCCCCAAACTACATTCTGTACTGCTTCCCTCCACCACAGGCATTTGAAGATGCTGTCTGCCATCCGGAGGACTCTTGCCACGAGTCTTAGCTAACTCCTAGTCATCCTTTAGGTCTTGGCTTTAATTCCATTTCCACGGAAGCCTTCCATCAATGCTCAGGTATCATCACAGCACCATGCGCCTTTCTTGCAGAGCACTTACCAAAGTTGTAGTTTCACGTGTCCATGTGCCCTGTTTGATTGGCTTTGGTAATGTGAATTTTGATACTGTATTTTCACTCCGGGAAAATATGCCTATATGAAGTATTTGTTAAGATTTTACTTCCATTTTGAAATAAATTAATATGGTTTTAACAGACAAGAAACAATACTTGGCAAATATTATGACATATATTTCAATAGCCATTTTAATTCCGTCAGAACGATTTCATCATTTCCTAGGAAATTTGCAAACTATTACTGAATAAATAGTCACATTACTTCCTGAAATTACATGCAGCTGGAAATCCTGCTGGCTCCAAAAACAGGAAAATGAGAAATCTCTTCTCTCCTTTTACTGGATTTACACACTGCTCTTCAAAAATATTACAACCGTTATTGTCCTCAGCATTGTCTCAAGAGTCATTAAGAACCACATTCCCATTTAGTTTAGCTAGCTGTGTGGAACACCTCTTACTTCCTGCCTCTGAGTATCCCTTCTCTATAAAAGGTTTTAAATTAAGACCACAAAGCTACTCTAGCCCCTTATCTATAGCAACAACATCCATTTGTGCCATTTCTTCCCTTAATTCTTCCTTAAGTGAAAGATGGGCACCACGGAGTAGAAGCTACTGTCATGGTAGTACATGACTGGGAGCATCCTCTTAGCTGGTAATATACAGCACTGGCCTTCTGATGCATTGCTGACCCAACCTAACCCAGGAACTATAACGGGGTCCCATTAATGAAAGCACTAAATAAATTGTACAGTCTTTCAGCAGCCAAATACAAGGAGAAACATAAGTTTCACTTGGGCGCTGTTGTCTTAGTTACACATGACAACTCCTGGGTACAAACTGTGCTTAAGGCAAACTGTGACACGCACACACACAGTCTCTCACACACACACACACACACAGTCTCACACACTGCCCATATATCATCCGAAGCTCCTTAGCACTTGGTCTATACTTCCATATACACCTTCACTTTCACTGCCCCAGGCCTTGTGATTCACCCTACTTAGGCCACACCCAGCTTCACTTGAAGAAAAACAAACAAACAAAAGTCTCAGTCAAAACAACCTACCTGGACTTCTACTTTCTTGGCATATGCTTCAGACCTGGGCCCCTCTAGCCAAAACAGGCTACTTACCTAATAAACTAATTTGTACTGAGGTATTAAGTTACTAGATTATGCATTTCCCATACCATATACATTTGGAGCTTATTAGGGCAAGCCAGAAATGACAGTACCTTCAGATAAGTGACCACTGGTGGGAATTCGGGGGAAAGAAAAGTCATCAAAGGATACCAGCTTAGGAACTGGCTAGCCATTTGTTCTACCCACACACATGTATTCACCTTGTTAAACATCCACTAAGGAGAAAACAAGGGATAGCAGATAAGGATAAATCCTAGTTGCCAGAATTCCATTCAATTCAGTAACTGAATTGATATAGTTCCTGAATAGGGTCCCTATTTTCAAGACTCTTACAGTCTGGGGTGCTTGGCTATGTGTCAGTCTTGAAGTCAAAGGCTCTATAACTTACATCCACTAGAATATATGCTCCATGAGGGCAAAGACCCCCGTTTGGCAACTATCAATTCAGTGTCTTGCACTGAGCTCATTAAACAGTTGGTGAATGAATGAATACTAGTAGTATGGTCTTGCAAATGCTTCTTAGCCCATTTTCCCTTCCATGAAATAGGAAGGACAATATTCACTTCACAAGACTTTTACGTAGATCAGATGACACAGAGATGGATTCCGTTGGCACAGAGAGCTTGCAACATATAAATAAGCCAGACCAGCATACAAGGACATAGACTAGATTAGGAAAACTGATAGTGGAACAGATTTGGAACAATCTGTGTTGAGAGAGCTAAAAATTAACTACACTCTCACTATATAGCTAACCAGGGAGGTGTAAGAAAGTAAAGGACTGAGTCTTAAATTCCAGATATCCCATAATAATCAAAATATGGTGATGGGGCATCACAGGTGATATGTGATCCTTAAAATGGGCATGATAATACAATACGGCTGAGGATCCAGAACATTCTGCTTTGTCCCCAGCTCTCACAATGCTAACAAGTCATTAATTAATTCTGCGTCCTGGTTATCATTAAAAAGGCTCTAACCAACTAAAGAGTTATTTAAGACCAGTAAATATGAAACATGGGAAAGAGAAATGAAAAACTTTCTCCAGGGCTTTGCTTAACTTTGAAATATGTCTCCATTTTTACCATAGATCGTAACTGTCCCTCTCCAATGAAGATCCAAACAAGAATTTATTTCCAAGGTGATCTAATAGTTAATGGATATATTACTGTATTAGGTACCGTGTCAGACACTAAATCACGTTATTTTGAGTCGCTGTCTCACAAAATCTAGTCTGTTACACAAAGTCCTGCCATCCAATATACAAATACTTTAAATTGTTCCTCCAGTAGGAGTAAAAGAAAAATTGTACTGACTTATTACTGGGAATGTGTGAAATACTGAGCCATCTTGGTAGCACAGTCAGTACCCTCCGAAGAGAGTTTTCTCTCAAATGACAGAGGATAGATACTTCATGGGGAGAACAAACCTCATTAGCACCAGAGTTTAAACCTGTGATTAGCCGTTGAGCCCATAAGGTTTGTGACCGTGAAACATGTTGCTATTTCTCATCTTGGAACCTGAGAACAAAACAGTATTTGAACACAGAACCTACTGTTTGACCTGTCTTTCATTCCAGTTCCTTAATTATAGCCCATGGAGAGAACATGGTACACTTACCACTAAGCTAACTGGTTCATCATAAAATACATCCATTTGATCATTCAACACACATTAATTAACCACCTATTATGCCCAGGAACTTGACAAAGATAAGCAAGATAAGACCTTGTGAGGGACACAGATGTGGACACAATTGCTTTACAGCATTCGAAGTGCGACCACTGCAGAACAAAGTCAAATGGAACATAGACCATGAGGGTCAACAAAGTCATCAAAGAAGTGGTGACAACTGAGCTGAATATTAAAGAATCAAAAGAATATTTTTCAGACACAGGTGATAAAGGGGATCACTCCAGTCAGCAAGAAAAGTATTTCAAAGACACGGACTGAAATAAGCAAACTGATTTTGGGAACAGCGAGTCACCTGTCCCCAATAGGTAGATCAAGAGGGGACAGGAGAGGTAACTGAAAAGGTGGATTAAAGCCCAATCATGAATGTTCTTTATTAATTCATACACAAATATTCATTGGGCATTTAACTATTTGCTAGAAATTATCCTAGATAATGTAGGCACATGGCAAACAAAATCCCTGCCCTAGAGTCTAGCATATGCTACGCTGAAGAATTTAGACCTTAGTTTGAAAGCAACAGAGTTAAGCAGGAAAAACAGCACAAGCAAATTTACAGAGGTAACTCTTTCGAGAGTGTGAAGAATGAACTGGAACAGAGGAAACTAGACACAGTAAGATGAGTCAGAAGGTTACGTCAATAGAGCAGATGAGTCCTGCTTCTGCTATGTCTTCCATGAAACATCATGGTCTTCTCACATACGTATCTTCATCAGGAATCTGTAGAGAATATTCATTCCAAAATTTCATTATTACTTGACTGAGTTCTCACAAGAGATGTGCGTTTTTTCTCAAACCTTCAATTTCTACACAAAGAATATATTTTTGTTAGAGCCGCATCATCTTGCACCACTAGATACTATCAGTCATTCTGACTCATTTCCTGAACTTTTAGTTGCTCCAAGAGAAGCTCATTTTGTCCAAGACAGTTGAGACAGGGCCAAACAGACTAAAGCCACCTATAAGGGCCCAGTGAGGTCTCAATTTCCAGAGAACCTCCAAAAGAACAGATGAATCAAGACTCCTGGAAGCCAGAGAAGAGTAACTAGAAACCGGCTTCCTTCCTCTAAACCATGCTTCCTGAGGTAATTAGGACCTCCCAGATCTATGATCTTCCAAACTCTATCCATTTCGTATGTATCCCAGAGTCTCAAGAATTGCCCAAAGCCTTGAGATTCATGTGAGAGAGCCCTAGAAATTTATTCTTTTGTCTATGGAACTTCACACCTTTACAGCTATTATTTCATTTGCTCCTTGTAACCATCAAAGGAATAAGGCAAATCATATGTAATCAGACCCATTTTAAAGATGGAAAATCTAAAACCAAGAGAGAGCAAGACTTTGACCCAAAGGTATGTGCTCGTAAGTAGCAGAATCAGAACTAGCATCCAGAGACTGACTCCGTATCCACTCCTGGACTACACTCTTTGCTTTACCTCCATAGTGCCTCCTAAGCCAGCAGTCATTGCCTCTCTCCTATCGTGCCTACACGTCTGCAAAACAATTCCTTGCTCTCCTAATGTTGATAAATAACCTTTTTGTTAACCTAGACTTCATGAAGCAATCACTCTTATTTTCTAAAGCTCAAAGCCATCTACATTAACCACTAAATAAAATCTCTTTCCTTTAATGATCCCCTTCATCTTCCTCTCCAACCTCCTCTGAGTTGCTGAGAAGTTGAGCTCTAGTCAACCCACATCGACCCCAGTAAGCTGCAGGCTATTTTTAGTTCAAGACTGACATATTCAGGCAGCAAAAAGAGCCAGGGAGACGCCAAACTCCGTATCCACCCTGGAAATGAACAAAAATGAGAAGCAAGCCGGCTGGTTCGGTGTCCCTTCAGATTTATTATAAATTGTCCGAGGGAACTTGGTGAATTAGCAGTGAATCCATTCGAGAAATGCTTTGCCTCGGCCAGTCCTGGAGCTGACTCTGCTAAACCTAGGCCACCTGAGGTCTTTCAAAAATATTACTCTCACAAAAAGTCCACACAGCTCAACACTGCCGCCAAGAACAAGGCCCAGAAAACACAGTGGCAAGCTTGGTGCCGGTCCCACTGTGCAGTTACAGGAGGTGAGAGAGGAAACATCTCCTAAGTAGGAGTCAGAAAATCTAGATTCCTGACACTGAGGAGCCACGTGACACTGAGAAAGTCGGAGCGTGTGGCCTTGCCTGGCAGCCTCCTCAGGACTCCCTCTGCCTCGGCCACGCTGAACCCCTTCACCCAAAGTCACACCCTTCCAGGAGTAGCCTGCATACAATGACTAATCAAGGGATAAAGGACTGGAAGCTCTGGCCCCATGTGAGGCATCTCTGCCGGGCCCTTTCAGCTCCAGAGCTCCCCATGGGGTCAGCAGAGGCTGCCAGCCTGGGCCTCTATCTAGCTGGGCTCCTCACCTGCCCAGCCCTGCCGACAGGTCTCACCCCAGGAACACTCCCTAATACACAACCATAACGATAACCCCTGTCTCAGAGCGTGAATCCTGGAGAACCCAACGTGCAACACCAATAAATCGACGTCATCGACACTAACAGTGAACTCCAACAAAACGACACTCTAACGAGAATCCTCTGAAAATAAAGTTCCTTTACGTAGGTGAAGAAAACTTCACAAACCGTGCCAAGTCACACCGGTGCTGTAGGGTTAGAGAAGGTCTCGCCTAAGTTCCAATAAAATGCAGCAGTTCTGGTTCAAGGTGGCAATGTAGAAAGATCCTGAACTCACTTTCTCTCATGGATACACCAGGTCTACAGCTACATATGGAACAACTAACCTCTGAAAAAACCTAACGGCTGACCGAGCAATGACTACACATCAGACCAATGAGAAGAAAACCATATCGAAGTGGAAACAGAAGAGGAGAAAATAGAGAGGAGAAGGCCAGAAGATGGTGACACAGCCACAAGCCAAAGAATACCTGGGGCCACCAGTAGCTGGAAGAGGCAAGGAAGGATCTTCCCCTAGAGCCCTCGGAGGGAGAACAGCCCTGGTGACACCTTGACTTTGGATTTCTGGCCTCCAGAACTGTGAGAAGATCAATTTCTGCTGTGTAAAGGCAAAAAATTTAAAAATTATATTAAATTAAATATAGCCTTCTGCTTCCATTTCTTCACAATTGCGTGGAAGCAGATCCTGGACGCAATCATGGAATCAGAGAACTGTCTTCTCTCCCCTCAGCAGCTTTAGCCTTCTCTACAATCCCCCTGCATTTGGTCCTGTACTACCTCCAGTGCCTAATGCCTTCCTGCTCTCTAACCCCCTCTTTCATATCAGTGGGAAAATAAGAGGATGCCAAAAGCCTGAACTGTCTCAAACATATAACTGGAATTATATTTCTTGGTTGACAGATGCTGATGGTGGGCTCTGTGATAAGCGTTCAGATCCCCTTTTCGGGGCTGAAGGGCCTATTTCTCAGTGGCTGTAAGAGCTGCTGGCAGATTCCTCAACTCTCAGCCCTCTCCAGGAACTGCCTTCAGCTGAAGACAGCTGCATCCCCCATAAACAGAAGCCCATAAGATGACTAGTCCGTACACAAGTTTACTGACTCTCTCACCCCAACTCGGGGCAACTCTGCAGGGCCTCCCCAGCTTCTGAGCTCCCCGTGAAGTTGGCTGAGGCTACGTGGAGACTGCATCACAGCCCAATTTCTACCTCTGCCCAATGCCTCTTCGTTTCCTTCCCCAACAAATACTGGGCCCCTAATAAGTTCCCTGCACACTAATGTCTGTCTCAGAGTCTGCTTCAGTTAGTACCAGTAGCCTCTGAGAAAGCAAATATGAAGATGAGGTTTTGGTATTTGAATATTCTCTGGCTGACTAGCAATGAGAACCCCATCACTGGTGGTGGATCTCAGGTAACTCCAGGTCCTCCTACCTGCCCTCCACCTACTCAACATGGACCAGAAGGAGCCAGAAGAATATTATAAAACTAGATTCTAAGAAACCTGGATCGAAGTAGACAGTGCAATTGTTATTCTCACCCGTGGTGAACTGGGATGGTACACCAGTGGGAAGAAACGGTTTAGCAGGTGCAATGTATCAGGGCTTGGAGAATTTGAGGAAATAGACATTCTAAGAAAAATATAATTAGAGCAGTTTCTGAGAATTTATGCTCTGGAGAAAAAGAATGAAAGTCTGGTGGTTATAAATCGTTAATTAAAAGCTATATATGAAATAAAGTTGGAGGACTCATACTTCCTGATTTCAAACTTACTACAAAGATACAGTAATCAAGACGGGGCAGTACTGGTATAAAGACACACATATAAATCAATGGAGTCCAGTAATAAATTCATATATTGATAGTTTTTGACAATGGTACCAAGTCTATTCAATAGGGAAAGAATAGTCTCTTCAATAAGTGATGTTGGGACAACTGGATATCCACATACAAAAGAATAAGGTTGAACCTCTAACTCAGAATATACAAAAAATTAACACAAAGTGGATCAAATACTTAAATTTAAGAACTGAAACTATAAATAAGTTCATTTGTATCATTTTTTAAGATTCCACATATAAGCGATATCATATGATATTTGTCTTTCTCTGCCTGACTTACTTCACTCAGTATGATAATCTCTAGGTCCATCCATGTTGCTACAAATGGCATTATTTCATTCTTTTTTATGGCTGAGTAATAACTCAGGCACAGAAAACAAACTTATGGTTACCAAAGGGGAAGGGGGAGAGGGATAAATTAGGAGTTCTGGATTAACATATACACACTACTATATATAAAAAATATATAATCAATAAGGACCTACTGTACAGCACAGAGAATTATACTCAGTATCTTGTAATAATCTAACACAATGAATCTGAAAAAGAATAGATATATATAATTGAATCACTTTGCTGTACAACTAAAACTAACACAGCATTGTACATCAACTATATTTCAATAAATAAAGAAAGAACTAAAACTGTAAAACTCTTAGAAGAAAATATAGGGGCAAACCCTCACGACCTTAGATTTGGCAATGGTTTCTTAAACATGAAACCACAAGTACAGGCAACAAAATTAGATAAATTGAACTTCACTAAAATGAAAGATTTCTGTGTATCAAAAGTACACTGTCAGGAGTCACTGTCGTCTCCCGTTGGCCCGATGGAGGATGAGGAAGCAGGGGCGCCGCTGCCTGGCGGCCCCAACGAGGCCAGCAGAGGCGCCCCCGTTACCTCCCCTGCCCCCGGGGCGCTGCCAGCCCTCTGCGACCCCAGTCGCCTGGTGCACCAGCTTTTGGTGCTGTTGCTTCCTTGGTTTCTGCAGCTGTTTTTGCTATGATAATCCTGCTGCCCTTCAGACTCAGGTTAAATGGGATATTCAGATGAATACCACGAAATTCATGACGCTGTATGCCTGGTATTCTTAGCCCAATGTAGTTTTGTGTTTCTTTGGTGGCTTTTTTTTTTTTTTTTTTTTTTTTTTTTTTGCGGTACGCGGGCCTCTCACTGCTGTGGCCCCTCCCGTTGCGGAGCACAGGCTCCGGACGCGCAGGCCCAGCGGCCATGGCTCACGGGCCCAGCCGCTCCGCGGCATGTGGGATCCTCCCAGACCCGGGCACGATCCCGTGTCCCCTGCATCGGCAGGCGGACTCTCAACCACTGCGCCACCAGGGAAGCCCTCTTTGGTGGCTTTTTGATAGACTGCGCATCTGGAATACGATGGGGCGCCGTTATGTTTAGTTGCTTTGTTTGCGTTGGACAGGTTGTTTTTGCTCTGGGTGGAATATTTCACGCTTTTTGGCTGATGGAATTTAGAAGGTTTGTGTTTGGGTTTGGTGGGGAGTCCTTAGCAGTTGCCCAGAATACCTATGCTGTGAGTTGGTTTAAAGGCAAAGAATTAAACTTGGTGTTTGGACTCCAAATGAGCATGGCTAGAACTGGAAGTACAGTGAACATGAACCCCATGGGATGGCTGTATTCTAAGGCTGAAGCTTCATTGGGTTCTGCTGGTCACACAACCCTTGGGGTCACACTTATGATCGGGGGTATAACATGTCTTCTTTCACTAGTCTGTGCCTTGGCCCTTGCTTACTCGGATCAGAGAGCAGAATGAAGCCTTCATAAAGAACAAGGACAAACAGCTGAAGTTATCAAGTTCACTGATGTGAAGGACTTCTCCTTCCCCCTGTGGTTCATATTCATCATCTGTGTCTGCTATTATGTTGCTGTGTTCCCTTTCACTGGACTTGGGCAAGTTTTCTTACAGAGAAATTTGGCTTTTCCTCCCAGGCAGCGAGTGCTATTAACAGTACTGTGTATGTAATATCAGCTCCCATGTCCCCAATATTTGGGCTTCTAGTGGATAAAACAGGAAAGAACATCATCTGGGTTCTGTGTGCAGTGGTGACCACTCTTGCTTCCCATATGATGCTGGCCTTCAGGCTGTGGAACCCTTGGATTGCTATGTGTCTCCTGGGACTCTCTACTCATTGCCTGCCTGTGCATTGTGGCCAATGGTGGCATCTGTAGTTCCCAAACATCAACTGGGAACTGCATACGGCTTCATGCAGTCCATTCAGAATCTTGGGTTGGCAGTCATTTCCATCATTGCTGGCATGATATTGGATACTTGGGGATATCTGTTTTTAGAAGTTTTCTTCATTGCCTGTGTTTCTTTCTCACTTTTATCTGTGGTCTTACTCTACTTGGTGAATCGTGCCCAAGGTGGGAACCTAAATTATTCCGCAAGACAAAGGGAAGAAATAAAACTTTCTCATGCAGAATGAGAAGTTTAAATGACTGTGTCATGAGAATGGGCTGCACACATCATTGGTTTGAAAATTTCCATTTTTTTTTTTAATTTAGAGTTTAGTTGTTAGGAAAAATAATGGTCTGGAGAATTATTATATTTATATTTTGAATACATCTATTTTAAAGTATAACTGTGAGGACTATTTTAGCCTGTGTCTTTTGTATTGCTGAAGAATTCTGCTTTGGAATAGGCTCATCAATGATGAAGTTTAGAAAATTGCATCTGGTACATGCAGGTGATTTTCAGTAAGGACAGTAAATAATGGAAATCTTTGGATCTTGCATTGAGATAATTTCCACAAAGTGTATCTTAGCAATATGGCCTTTGCTTTATCTTAAAGCAAAAAAAAAAAGTTTCTGAGGGGGTAGAATGGATATTTTATATAGAATAAACAATGGCATTTTAATAGGCATTCCCTTTTGTAATAGGGAATATTTGAAAGATATTTTTATGAAGCCTCATTTCCACAAACAGCAGATTGTGTTCTGCTCTCTTTAGTTACCAGAGGTTGCTGAGCAGTGACCCTTTCGAGCTTCTTTATTTCTGTTACTGAGGACCCTAATTCCCAGGGACATAATTTTGTGGTACAAACTTTTTGTATGGTTTTTCTTATAGTCCAATTAATTACTAAAAAACGTCCTGTAAACTATGATAATTGCATATCTACAAGGATAAACAAACATTGCAAAAGAAAAAAAAAAGTACACTATCAGAAGAGTGAAAAGACAAACCTCGGAATGGGGGAAAGCATTTCTGAAACACACATCTGATAAGAGTTTAATATCCAAAGAACGCCTCAATGACAAAAAGACAATCCCAGTAAAAAATGAGCCAAGGGGCTTCCCTGGTGGTGCAGTGGTTGAGAATCCGCCTGTCAATGCAGGGGACACGGGTTCGAGCCCTGGTCTGGGAGGATTCCACATGCCACAGAGCAACTAAGCCCAGGCGCCACAACTACTGAAGCCCATGAGCCTAGAGCCTGTGCTCCGCAACAAGAGAAGCCACCGTAATGAGAAGCCTGTGCACCGCAACAAAGAGGCCCCGCTCTCTGCAACTAGAGAAAGCCCGTGTGCAGCAACAAAGACTCAACGCAGCCAAAGATAAAATAAATAAAATTTTAAAATGAGCAAAGGACTAAGACATTTTTCCAAAGAAGATATACAAATGAACAAGCACATTGCTGTCTTGAGTCATTACGGAAATGCAACTCAAAACCCCAATGAGATCCCACTTTACACTCACTAGGTGACCGGTCAAAAATATAAACAATAACAAGTATCGACCATAATGTGGAAAAATTGGAACCCTCCTACATTGCTGATGGGAATATAAAATCACGCAGCTGCTTTGAAAAACAGTCTGGCAGTTCCTCAAAAAGTTAAACACAGAGTTACCATATGATCCAGCAATTCTACTCCTATGTGTATACCTGAGAGAATTCAAAAATATATGTCAAAAAAAAACTTGTACATGAATGTTCACAGCAGCATTATTTATAACATCCAAAAGGTGGAGACAACCCAAATGTCCATCAACTGATGAGTGGATAAACAAAATATGCTATATCCAAACAGTGGATTATTATTTAATCATGAAAAGGAATTGAAGTACTGATACATGCTATAATACGGATGAACCTTGAAAACATCCTGAGTAAAAGAAACCAGACACAAAAATCACATATTTCATTAAAACTTATATGAAATGTGTGGAATAGACAAATCCATAGAGACAAAGTAGATTAGTGCTTTCCAGAAGCTAGAAGAAGGGAATGAAGAGTATTATGGGCTCAGGGTTTCTTTCTGGGGTGATGGAAATGTTTTGAAATAGAAATGTTTTGAATTAGAAGTACAACTTTATGAATATACTAAAACCAAAGAAATTTACACTTTAAAAGGGTGAATGTTATGATATGTGAATTACATCTCAATTCTTTAAAATCCAAAGTTTGGGGGAAAAATAAACAGCTAAGTGTGAAAGTCAGGAGGTCTCCGTGGCAGCACATAATCTTATCTCCTGCAGCTGGAGGACAGAGAACGCTGAGGAATAGGCCCAGTACTTAGCAGAGTTCCAAAGAAAATTAATTTCTCAATCCACTATGCTAAGGTCAAGGCTGTTGCTGGCAAAGAATGGGACTGTGAGATATGGGATAGGAGTCATCTAAGTTGATGCATTATAAATCCAGAATCCATAGATTCCTCTAAGTCCTCCAAGTATGTGTAGAAGTGGCCCACTCCTCCCTGTTAAGGACAATTGCTTCCCCCTTGCTCAAACTAGAGGTCGAGGCTTCCCTCCTGCTCCCAAAGGAGACTCAGCGATTTTTAATCTATAGTTGGTACCCAAGCACTTTGGCATCCTTTTGCCAAAGAAGCAGTATGCAAGAAAGGCATCATCATCCTGTCAAGAATAACTGGCCCTGATCATCATTAGGAGATATGGCAGGGTGGAATATATTTGGCACCCCGGTGATCCATTTGGGCATCTCTGGGTATTCTTTTGCCCAAATTTGAAGGTAAACCAATGAACGCAACAGCCATAGCCTGTAAAGGGCATGGTGACCAGGGGCTCAACTAGCTCAGAAGATAAGCCAACTAGACCAGAAGAAATGCAAGCTGAGGATGAGGGCAACATAAAATAGATAAAGAGATGGGAGTGGATGACTGTCAATTGCCACTCAAGCCCAGCTTACTAATACAGACCTTGGTTTATCCCACTAACTATCCTCTTGTAAGCTTCCCCCACAGAAACGGGTCCAACAGAATGCTGGAGGACCTCCTCCCAGAAGTGATACTTAAAAAGTGGATTTAAGTAGTATAAGGGGTAGACTGAAGTGGATGCTATAATGTGAAGCCCTGTCCCTTCAGGACTACAGACTTAACTTCTCCCACTACAGAAGTATTGTCAGATAACAGCCCTTAGCCATCAGGCCTTTCTATAAATGCCCTCAGTTAAAGACAGCCTTCTTGCCCAAGGTCACATCCTCTTACCAGGGGCTGCCTGCATTAATGACAGATCAACATGGGGCTATAACAGCCTGGCCCCCTCAACTTAATGCAGGACAGCTCTGCAGGGCACCCATCCTCTGAGGTTAGTGGTAGCTTTTGCCGAGATTGTATCACAGCTCTCTCTGCCCAATCCTGCTTCCTTCTCTTCTGCCACAGGTGTTGATCTCAACAGCATTCACTCAATAAACATCCTGTTGGCTGCGGGTCGACAGGCTGTCCTGGCGGACTTGGGCTCCGCAGCCCCGGCTGCCTGCTCCTTGTTTGTGTCCTGAAGATTAGTGTGCCGAGTTGGTCTGTTCATTAAGATTAAACATGTAAACAAGAACCACTTAAAAAAATAATAAATTAAAAAAATTAAAATAAACATCCTGTTTGCAAATTTCTGTCTCAGAGTGTGCTCTCTAGGCAACCTGACCCGCAACATTTATAATTACACCATAATGGAAAACACTACATTTTAAGCTTCTTATCTGTAAGTTAATGTTATTTCAGCTCCTCTTAATTCTGGTAATTTATCTTTTAATAATCCTTGATTAATTTACTATGAAACATCACCAATTGAGAACTTTTCCTACATTATTCAAGTCTCCAAAAGCCTACTCATACTTTTAGTCTCAATAAATGACCTCACTTCATTGAAATCAAGGCTAAACATTAATTCTCTTAATCTCCTTCCTCCCACTCCTAAATTTCTTTGTGTGCTCAACACATATTTTTATCTTTTTTTCTTTCTCAGATAATAAAGTGTCTCTTTCCATACCAAGGTTAATTCTTACTACTTAGTTCTTTACTCTATGGTTTCCTGACTTCTCCAAAACAATATTTCATCAAAGTCTTTAATCTCTCCATCTGAAAGTTTACTTCCTTTGAGTGTATTAATATCCAAAACATATTCCATCAAAGTCTTTAATCTCTCTATACAAGTCTCTTTCCTTTTAGTCTATAAATACCATTGCTTATTTATAAACCAAAAACAAAACTTGAGGTCTATCTTCTCTCTTATTCTTTACCAACAAACAAGGTGGGGAAATGTATAATCACGTATCTACTCCATTTTGAGTCCACAGTTCAATAAACTACAATCTGTATTCTATCCACAACGCTCTACTGAAATATCACTCTGAAAAGTCACCATGACTTCCTAATAGTCAAATCCAATGATTTTTTCCTTAGTCCTTTTTTTTCTCAACCATTCTATGATATTTTACATCATTTAGTCTTGTCTTATTCTTAAAATTCTTTCCTCATTACATTTTCCAAGAAACTGTTTTGCCCAGGTTCTCAAACTCTTTAACGACATCTTTTTCAGTTTCCACCCCCCAACCAACCCCAATTATGGGCACTTTCAAAGTTCTGTTCTTGGTTCTTTTCTCTTTCAATTCTAATCTTCCTCTTTTAGTGATCCCTTTTTCCCCATCTTGAACTATAAAAATATGATTCTCAAA
Organism: Lagenorhynchus albirostris; assembly: GCF_949774975.1. Taxonomy (NCBI): domain Eukaryota; kingdom Metazoa; phylum Chordata; class Mammalia; order Artiodactyla; family Delphinidae; genus Lagenorhynchus; species Lagenorhynchus albirostris. The sequence continues at coordinate 88,746,995 of NC_083105.1, forward strand.
AATAAAACCACTAATTTGACACTTTTATTTGGGCTCTAAACTCAAGTTTTTACCATGAAACAATATATTAATAACTGAATTAAAATAACTATACTTCATTATGTTGTGAATGTTTCTATTCCCAGTTTACTAACTACTTATGCTAAATTTGTGTTGAATATAATCAATGCTTTTTCAGGATTTACTGAGATAATATATATTTTATCCTTTACATATTAGATTCCCTGATAGTCAACTATCTTTGTCTTCCTGAAATAAATCCTGATGTAACACGTGTTTTTTTTCCAGATTCCTAAATTGATAGGCACAAATGAGACTGACCCACAAACTTTATTGAAACTATCTTCATTAGGTTTTGTATTAAGGCTGTTTTTTCCTATGATCTAAAAATTTTTATAGAATATGAGAAGTGTCAGTTTCATAACAGTTCCAAGTACTTGCCCACAACATCTTCTGAATCTAGAAAACTCATTTTTAAGGTAGTTCTTAAAACATCACGGTTCTTCCATGGTTTCTTATCTATTCAGATTTTTTAATCTTACATGTCAATTTAGCTAGACAAAATGCAAAACCATTTTTAAAAATACATTACTGGGCTAGCAGCCCAAAAAAAGAAATCCTAAGAGGCCTAAATTCACATAAAAGTTGGAATCCAGCTGGATAGCTCTCTGGTGATTGGGTTTTAATGGGACTCAAACATAAGGGAAAGAACACAAAGCCTTGATTCTTTACAAAGTAGAAAAGCAAATCAAAGAATCCTGCATAAAAGCATAAGTTAGTGAAGTAAAGGGAAAGAATTACAGGAAGATACCAAATGTATACTGCTGTAGCCTTGGCTCTGGGAGAAGGGGGATAGACATTCCACCTGGAGAACTCATAATTATAGGCTGTCCCATGGTGGAATCAGAAGTGAAATTTATATTACCTCTGTTATTGGAAAAACTCCAAACTGAAATGAAGTTTAAAGTAGCCCTAGGACAGTAGTGCCCCCAGGCACCTGACAAAAACAAACATTTTTTTCTGGAGAAATACATTGCAACACTCTCTCAAATAATTTCCAAATCTAAATTTCCAAGGTTAGGAGCTCAACAATAAAAACAAAGAAAAGAAGAAACATGCAACTATGAGTAAAAACTAGCAGAATCAAGAAGAGAAAAAAATCACACATGCAACAATTACATATATTAGAATGACCAGATACTGAATAAAAGGTAATTATATAATAAGAATATAATTAATAAAAATAAATAATATATTTATGTAGTAATATAAGAAATAGTGTACTGAAAGTATAAATGAAGGAACAAAATTGACCATGCAGATTTGAAGATAAAACCAAATAAAACCTCTAAAAATGAAAATATAATTGAAATTAGAAACAACATTGGTTTAAATATATGAATAAACAAAGTAGAAGAGAGAATTAGAGAACTAGAAAATATTTTTGAAGAACTTATTCAGAAGAATTTCTCAGATGGAAAATTAGGGAGAAAAGAAGAGCTAAGAAACCAAGAAAACAGAGTGAGAAAATACACAGAATGTATCACAAAGAAACCATTAGATGGAAAACAAAAGAGTTTAAGAGGTAGGGTGTATACGATGAAATAGAGTTACAAGAAAGACTAAAGAGAATGGGAAGAAATTTTTAAATAGATAAGAGCTGATAATTTTCCAGATTTTTTTTAAAGTAAAAAATATATATATAAACCCTCACAATCAGGAGGCAACAAACCCCAGGAGGGAAAAATCAAAAGAAATCCACACTGAGGCACATTGTTGTGAAATTATAGAAGACTGAAAACAAAAAGAATATCTTACAAGCCACCGGAGAGAGAAAATAGATTTCATACAACAGAATGACAGACTGATGACTAATCTCTCAAAAGTAACAATGGAAGCTAAAAGAATTGTGCAATATCTTCAAAACACTGAGAGAACAATTTTCAGACAGAAGTGTATTCCCATCAACACCATCTTTCAAGAATAAAGGTGACCACTGGCATTTTTCACAGAACTAGAACAAAAAATTTCACAATTTGTATGGAAACACAAAAGACCCCGAATAGCCAAAGCAATCTTGAGAACGAAAGAAGGAACTGGAGGAATCAGGCTCCCAGACTTCAGACTATACTACAAAGCTACAGTTATCAAGACGGTATGGTACTGGCACAAAAACAGAAAGACAGATCAATGGAACAGGATAGAAAGCCCAGAGATAAACCCACGCACATATGGTCACCTTATCTTTGACAAAGGAGGCAGAAATGTACAGTGGAGAAAGGACAGCCTATTCAATAAGTGGTGCTGGGAAAACTGGACAGCTACATGTAAAAGTATGAGATTAGATCACTCCCTAACACCATACACAAAAATAAGCTCAAAATGGATTAAAGACCTAAATGTAAGGCCAGAAACTATCAAACTCTTAGAGGAAAACATAGGCAGAACACTCTATGACATAAATCACAGCAAGGTCCTTTTTGACCCACCTCCTAGAGAAATGGAAATAAAAACAAAAGTAAACAAATGGGACCTAATGAAACTTAAAAGCTTTTGCACAGCAAAGGAAACCATAAAGAAGACCAAAAGACAACCCTCAGAATGGGAGAAAATATTTGCAAATGAAGCAACGGACAAAGGATTAATCTCCAAAATTTATAAGCAGCTCATGCAGCTTAATAACAAAAAAACAAACAACCCAATCCAAAAATGGGCAGAAGACCTAAATAGACATTTCTCCAAAGAAGATATACAGAGTGCCAAGAAACACATGAAAGAATGCTCAACATCACTAATCATTAGAGAAATGAAAATCAAAACTACAATGAGATATCATCTCACACCAGTCAGAATGGCCATCATCAAAAAATCTAGAAACAATAAATGCTGGAGAGGGTGTGGAGAAAAGGGAACCCTCTTACACTGTTGGTGGGAATGTAAATTGATACAGCCACTGTGGAGAACAGTATGGAGGTTCCTTAAAAAGCTACAAATAGAACTACCATATGACCCAGCAATCCCACTACTGGGCATATACCCTGAGAAAACCATAATTCAAAAAGAGTCATGTACCAAAATGTTCATTGCAGCTCTATTTACAATAGCCCAGAGATGGAAACAACCTAAGTGTCCATCATCGGATGAATGGATGAAGAAGATGTGGCACATATATACAATGGAATATTACTCAGCCATAAAAAGAGACGAAATTGAGCTATTTGTAATGAGGTGGATAGACCTAGAGTCTGTCATACAGAGTGAAGTAAGTCAGAAAGAGAGAGACAAATACCGTATGCTAACACATATATATGGAATTTAAAAAAAAAAATGTCATGAAAAACCTAGGGGTGAAACAGGAATAAAGACACAGACTTACTAGAGAATGGACTTGAGGCTATGGGGAGGGGGAAGGGTAAACGGTGACAAAGCGATAGAGGCATGGACATATATACACTACCAAAAGTAAGGTAGTTAGCTAGTGGGAAGCAGCCGCATAGCACAGGGAGATCAGCTCGGTGCTTTGTGACCGCCTGGAGGGGTGGGATAGGCAGGGTGGGAGGGAGGGAGACGCAAGCGGGAAGAGATATGGGAATATATGTATATATATAACTGATTCATTTTGTTGTGAAGCTGAAACTAACATACCATTGTAAAGCAATTATACTCCAATAAAGATGTTAAAAAAAAAAAAGAATAAAGGTGAAATAAGGGCATCTACAAAAGAATAAAACCTCAAAGAGTTTATTAATAATAGCCATCACTAGAGGAATGTATAAAGTAAGTACTTCATGAAGAAGGAAAATAACTTCTTAGGCAAGGGCTAAGATGCAAGATATGCCAACAATCAATGAAAATGGCAAACATGAGGTGAATCTGAAAAAGCACTGTATAAATCAATAGCAACAGCATCTAATGTGGCAGTTAAAATACTAAGATAGAACTAAAATACTAATCAAAATTTGAGCATTCTAAGTCTTTATATTGTCTAGCAGGAGGGTAACTACAAAAAGATTAGAATGAAGTGTATATATCTTTATTAGTAGAAGAGGAAAATAAGAAAAACAACTTAATCTAAAGGTACAAAATAACAGAAAAGAAAAAAAGAAAGTGGGCTGAAGAAAAGGCCCAAAATAAGATGGTAGAAATGAATTCAAGTATATTAATTACAATAAATGTAAATGGAATAAACTATTCTGTTAAAAGATAAAATCAACCATTTATAGCTTATATTAAAACAACTTTAATACATAAAATGCAAATAATAGTAATATCTATAGTGACTAGCTTATGGGATTAAAAATTAGTAGAAAAAATAAAATTCAGAGCAAATTAGAATATAACTTGGAAGAGGACTGACATAAAATATGAATGATCCTATAATCAGTGAAGGCATTCAATCAAAAGTTAAAAGTCTTTTCATAAAAAGAATCAAGCATTTCTCTCTCCTTTGTTGTATAATTATACCTCAGGATTACCAAATAATTGATGAAGGATTATTTCTTTTTATAAAAGTATTCCAGCTAATAAACAAAGAAGAACTTATAGAATTAAACATTGTGACTTGAAATCATTAATGAAATAACAAATCTAGGCAATAATGATCAATGGCTATAAAGCTGCATAGAGCAGTCATCATGGGCTTCATTTTAAAAATGGCATTAAGACTTAGAAAAGGTGAGGGAGTTCACCATGTCAACTGCTCAGGGAAGAATTCCAGGCAGAGGGAACAATCACTGCAAAGGCCCTTCACTCAGTGGGAGTCTAGCACTTTGTTAAAATGTACAAAAAGGAGACCCAAGAGGCTAGGAAAAATGAAGACAGGAGATGGAACCAGATTGTACCAGGAGCCAAATAATGAGCAACTGGTAGAATGGAACTGGTATCAGCTGAATGGAGGACGACTAGGTGGAGGAGGTTTGGTAGATGAAATCAGGAGCTTAGTTTTGAATATGTTAAGTTTAAGATGTTTATAGGACATCCAAGTGAAACTGTCATGTAGGCAACTGAATATACAAATGTGGAATTCTGGGCCAGAAATTAAAATGTGGGAACTATCATCATATAAATGGTACTTACAGCCAGGGAACTGCATTAACATCACTAAGGGAAAGAGACTGACAGAAAAACACAGACAACTAGGACTGAGTTTTGGAGAATGATTCAGGAGAAAATAGCATTTTCCACCTTCTTATATACTGTATACAGTTGTCCCTCATGGATACAGATTGATTCTGGGACGCCATGGATACCAAAACGTGTGGATGCTTAAGTCCCTTACATAAAATGTCATACTACATTCAGTTGGCCCTTATATCTGTGGATATGGAACCCACAGAAAGGAAGGGCTGACTGTAATTTATTATGTATTGTATTTATTTTACAATATTACAAATTATGTATTACAGTGTTATGTTTTGTATTTGATGAACTATAAGAATGTAAAATCGCATAATGAGGACTTCCCTAGTGATGCAGTCGTTAAGAATCCACCTGCCAATGCAGGGGACACGGGTTCAATCCCTGGTCCAGGAAGATCCCACATGCCGCAGAGCAACTAAGCCCATGCGCTGCAACTACTGAGCCTGCACGTCACAACTACTGAAGCCTATGCACCTAGAGCCCATGCTCCACAAGAGAAGCCACTGGAAGGAGAAGCCTGAGCACTGCAACGACGAGTAGCCCCTGCTCAATGCAACTAGAGAAAGTCCACGAGCAGCAGAGACCCAATGCAGCCAAAAATTAAAAAAAAAAAAAAAAAATCCCATAATGAAAGGGATTTTTGTCTTTTCTGTTCTGACCACTGATACATCACAAGGACAAAGAATAGTGTCTTGCTTAGTAGGTATTCAATAACCATCTGTTGATAAGAATCTATGGATTTTGCTTTTCATGTTTGTTTTAGAAATTCTTCCACATGTTGAGGTCATAAAGATAGTCTTCTTTCTTTTTTTCTCTAGTGTATTACATATTTGCCTTCCATATCTACTTCGTAATCCATATGGAACTGAATGATGTGAAGTAAGGATCTAATTTCATTTTTCACACATCTCTTTTCTACAGAATAAAGTTCAAAATTGTTAGCATAACATTCAAGGGCATTTAGATCTTCATGATCTAAATCTACTTTCTCCCTCCTATGTCATCTTTCACCGCCATCCTGTGGAGCCTTAGTTCAAATATGTTAAGCTACTAGCAATTCTTGAGCTCTAGACAATGCAATATGATATGCAACAGGAAAATATGAAATTATTAAAAGATATAATCATGTGTGGATCATAAAACTGTACATCTAGAAAAAAGAATTTTTTTTCAAAAAAAGGTTTGCTGATAAGAACAAGAGTTAAAATATGTGCATCCATTAAAATGATTTTTGTAGGGAATTCCCTGGAGGCCTAGCCATTGGGACTCTGAGCTTTCACTGCTGAGGGCCCAGGTTCAATCCCTGGTCAGGGAACTAGGATTCTGCAAGCCATGCAGTGAGGCCAAAAAATAAATAAATGGTGGCAATAAATAGAAGTGATAGCGAGCAGGGAACTAATGACCACATAAAAATTATTTTTTTCAAAAAATGTTTGTAAAGATACCAAATTACACGACACATGCTTATAAAATCATATTAAATGATAAAAACAGAATTCCAAATTCTACCCACCTACCATATTGTTTAAATTGTTAAAAATTAAATATGGAATAAATGATTTAAGAGGCACACTACAATGATAATGGTCAATGTGTTTTGATGGTTGAATTTTCCCCATATGCTAAGTTTTATAACTTGGTTTTATAATAAAAAATTTAAATAAAAATATTTTATATTTGTACATAAATGCTAATACATCTTATCCCTGACCAGAGAACTTTCGCCAAATTTCAAATAAGGCCTTGAAAATGAGGACCTTAAGTATAATTTTTCATCAGTCATAACTACCCAAAAAATTGTAACACCCATTTAGGAATCTTTTTTTTTTTTTTTTTTTTGCAGTATGCGGGCCTCTCACTGTTGTGGCCTCTCCTGTTGCGGAGCACAGGCTCCGGACACACAGGCTCAGCGGCCATGGCTCACGGGCCCAGCCGCTCCGCGGCATGTGGGATCTTCCCGGACCGGGGCACAAACCCGTGTCCCTTGCATCGGCAGGAGGACTCTCAACCACTGCGCCACCAGGGAAGCCCCATTTGGGAATCTTAATTCATCCCTAGAAAACAAATAGGTTCATTGTCACTAAGATTTAACGAGTCTAAGTAATAAAGATATTTGGGGGAGGGGGTAATTTGTTAAGGTAGTATAATCTATAAGACGTTAAAAATAGCATTTATTGTATGTTTTCTAAGCTATAGCTATGAGCTATACTCATTACTTTAAATATATTATCTCATTTTAATTCTCAGAGTAGCTCTACAACACAGACATCATTATTTGCAGTAGTGGTTAAGAGCATGTATCCATAGCTTTTCATCTTCATGTAGTAGAACCAAAAGAATGTTTACCAATAAGTCTTAAACTAAATACTCAGATAATATGAGCTTCTATTTTATACCTGGAAGTGTCCCTGGAGATCACCTACCCCAACATTTTAGAGATAAAGAAATTCCAGTACTCAGAGAGAAAACAGACTTGTTGATGACCACACATCTAGATAATGGGAATGACATCAATACCAGAATTACTGTTTCATCATTCTTTCCACTATATCACACTTCAATTCAATCACTGAACTCAAAACTCAAATCAAAATGATTGAATATTTGCCTTCAAAAATTACCCTAACTCCTCCCCAAATGGTTTCTTTTCTGAAAAGATTACACATTATATATATATATATATAAAATATATATTGATATATATATATAAAACACATACACATATATATAGAAATATTTTTTCTGAAAAGATTATATATATGTGTGTGTATATATCTATATATATATTATAGAGAGAGAGACAGATGTAGGTTCACATGTCTGTTCACATAATTCTGAATACTGGAGCTCTTTAAAGACAATACCTGAGGCCACAAACTGACAGCCCACCTGCTTTTTGGGCATCTACAGAACAATCACTTGAATAGGCAGCACAGTTTTCAATATATAAATTCTCTATTAAAATGTCTATGAAGCAATTCTTCCTTTTGTTGCTAGTAAATGAAAACACTGTATCTTCTATAAAAAATTTCATTAAGGAATGCCATTCATAAAAAGATTCAATTAAGTATATGAAACTTATATGTCACTGTGACCTATATTGAGTTGTTCTCTAAGACAAGATAATCTTTTTTGTTGTTGTTCTGAGCTCATCTCTGAAACAAAAAGATCAAATTTCATTAAGAAAAACAGCTTTGTTCTCCCAATTAGAGTCCCAGAGGAATCTGACTGTGTGAGATCTCCAGGGCACATGGTGGGAGAAAGACCACTCATGCTATATCTCCCCCCTCCACTCCACCCTCCCACACACACACACACACACACACTCCTTCCCACACATACACACATACAGTATCCCTTCCATTTGAGATTGACAAGTTAACCTTTTTTTTTTTTTTAAAAGAAAGGAAATTATCAGAGCATTCACTCATTTTTGACTAAAGACCCAGAAAAGGCCATGCCTTAATCCAAAGATGATCCACTGAAAATCACAGCTAAATGCTCTCAGGACTGACTGACACGATCCCACCGAAATTGGCCTTTCTCTGAACACATACATTCCTCATCTGCCTCTTGCATCATAGACTCTTCCAGACTATTTAGCTAAAGTTACATCACTGTACAGAAATCCCCACGTAAGGAGCAAAAGGCCATACTCTGCTTGAATAGCCTCAAATGATGTAAAACTCACCATTACTTCCTGCGGCAATCTGTGTTTTAGGGGGGCAGCTCGACTAGGAATTTTTCCCTGTCTTAGTCATAGAGAGTCTGGTAATGTTTGCTTAAACGTCCCGTGGGTTATTAGACACGTCCACATCCACTCAGTAGTAATCATTAACCCCTATGTAAATGGCAGGTTTATTCTCTCATTCCTTCCATTTATCCAGCACTTTCTACATGCCTTCATATCTACAGAACCTTCAGCCATTAAAAATACGTACAACAGGGGGAATTCCCTGGTGGTCCAGTAGTTAAGACTCTGTGCCCTCACTGATGAGGGCCTGGGTTCAATCCCTGGTCAGGAAACTAAGATCCCAAAAACCTCGAGGTGTGGCCAAAGAAAATACATACAACAAAAATTAGGGTGTAGGCATCTGAGACTATAATTTTTTGTCATCTAGAAATGAAGTATTTTTTATCAGTCATAGACTGGCTTCATCAGAATTATTTTGGTTAGCTCTGGGCCACCCCTCTAAAGATTATTCTGAAAATCTAGAAAGTCAAATTAAAAAAAAAAAAAAAAACTCTTCAAGAGATTCTGATATACATCTCAATTTTAGGGACCATGGGTCTAAATAACTTCTCAAGTCTCTAAGAGTATCTTCAGTATACTCCAATCCAGAATCACACTACGCTTATTAGTATTTACGCCAAGTATGTACACTAATTGTGAGTACGACCCTACAACTGTGAGAACAAGCCTTCTCAGTTCCCCACTGGGCAGGTTGGGCTCCATGGGAAACAGGTTTTAGATCAGAGATTAGGATTCAGGAAGTTTACTGGGGGATATGAACTGTCAGGTAAGGAAATGAAGCAGGATTGGGCAGAGGGAGACACTGGGTTGAGATACCGCCACGAGAAAGACTGAAGCTGACTCACAGGGAGCTCTGAGGCTGGAACAGTTCTCCAGAGTTGTTTCAAGTTGGGACAAGGGGACTGGGTCTTTATAGCTGGTGCTAACCTGTCACTGGATGTTTCCCTACCCCCGGAAGGGATCATGAACTTGGCGAGGTGGCTTTCTTCAGCCCAGGGCTGCCGATGGCTAAGCTCCTCAGCCCTGAAGGGGGACCTGGGCACACATCACAACATCTGGTTCACCTACCTTCACAAGAAACAAGATGGTAAGAGCTAAGCCAGAGCATTTCTCAGCAGAGAACCAGCAGGGGTTTTTTTGGTTGTTATTTGTTCTTGTTTTAATTGACGTATAGCTGATTTACAATGTGTTAGTTTCTGCTATACAGCAAAGTGATTCTGTTATACATATGTATACTTTTTAATTATTTTTTTCTTATTTTTAGAAATTTATTTTTTATTTATTGGGTCTTCGTTGCTTCACGCAGGCTTTCTCTAGTTGCAGTGAGCAGGGGCTGCTCTTCGTTGCGGTGCACAGGCTTCTCATTGCGGTAGCTTCTCTTGCTGCGGAGCACGGGCTCTAGGCACGCAGGCTTCAGTAGTTGGGGTATGCCGGCTCATTAGTTGGGGCTCGCAGGCTCTAGAGCACAGGCTCAGTAGTTGTGGCACACAGACTTAGTTGCTCTGCTGCATGTGGGATCTTCCTGGACCAGGGCTCGAACCCATGTCCCCTGCATTGGCAGGCGGATTCTTAACCACTGCACCACCAGGGAAGTCGCTACATTTTTTTTTTTAATATTCTTTTCCATTATGGTTTATCACAGGATATTGAATATAGTTCCCTGTGCTATACAGTAAACCTTGTTGTTTACCCATCCTATGTATAAGAGTTTGCATCTGTTAACCCCAAACTCCCAATCCATCCCTCCTTCCACCCCCCCTTGGCAACCACAAGTCTGTTCTCTAGGAGAACCAGCAGTTGTTAAGTTGCCAAAAAGAGCACAACATTACTAGCTTTCACTTCCTCCAATTTCAAGCACTGGATATTTATGGAATGACTCGCCACTAAAATGAAGCAGGAATGTCTATGTGAAATTATTTCTAACCCCTCAAACAGCACTTCTTAGGGTTTCTTCATGTTTATAATTTGATCAATCAGAATAAACTGCTTCCAAACCGGTAATTTTGTTTGTTTAAAAGATTTGTAATTAATACATGTATTTCTCCTTTAATGTTTCTTCGGAAAGAGGAGAAATCCTGATTCTTATGACAATCACATACTATAGCCCTTTCACAAAGCATTGCAATGAACAATCATTACAATTTCTCAGGAGCCAGGAAATGGCCCTTTTCCCTAACCTGCCTGATTCAGTAGATATATTAGACAAATAGATGAGATCATATCTTGACACCTCCACATCAGATGGGGCCCTTCAGATGTCTAAGGAGATCACAACCTGCTATGAGAAATGGATGAGGGTGCAGATAGGATGTTCAGTACTACACTTAGGAGTCAAATATCCTTGGTCTAAGTTCTGCTTCTGCTGCTTTTAGCTTCTGATACTGAACATTTCACTAAGTCTGAGTCCAACTTTCCTTGACTAGTAAAATAGGGATTACACCACATTCATCAGAGGTGTCATAATGACGACACAGGACTTTGTACACACATGCAAAGGCATCACCCCCATCCCAGAGTCCTCCATAATTGTATTTCTCTGCACTATCTTTACAACCAGCATACAAGCAGCTTGAGGCAGGCATTTTATTAAATCTCTGATTTAGACACATCACAAATCTTGCATATGATAATAAAACTACTTACTGGGTGCCATGTACTATGGCAAGTGCTTTACACACATTACCTAATTTAATTCTTCCAGCAAATCTATAAAGTGGATTCTTGTATCACATATTCCCATTTTACAACGAGGAGAGTGAACCTTAGAGGGGTCTGAGACATTCCAACCATCATATAAGGAGTAAAAGAAAGCCTTTACAGCCTCTCACTCTGCTTCCCTTCCTCTTCTTAAAAGCTGTCAAAAGAGTAGAGACAGAAGAGAGAGAACATTTCTGAAATTCTCTGACACCATCCAATCTTGAAGCCATTAATAAAAATATAATTTTTTGTTAGATGCCAAGTGTTACTTTTAATACTTTTTAGTTTATTCTGTAAATAGATTTAGTTTTGTTTTGGATTTTTTGTGTTGGTTTTTGTTTTTGGTGCAAATAACACAGGGATTTTTTCACCAAGAGCAGGGAAAAAAAGAAATTGATGCTCCACTGTCAGAGAATGAACAAGCAAAGTTAGGCTGAAGGACACAAGAGGGACCAGAACCAGCACCACCTATTTCCATCCTCAGCCAAACAAAAGGGACACATCCTACTAACAAGAGGTTAATAACATCACATTCACAGATGAAAGATAAACCACTATAATCCCTTCAGGGCTGGACTTGCAGCTTAGCTACATTTTCTGTAACACTTCGCATTATCTTCTCCCAAAAAAATTACACTTTGAAATGCAAGTTAGAAAAATACAGAACACACGTGGAATACACTAGAAGTTTACACAAGTGACTTAATGTTAACATTTAGTGTGCACATGAATTAAGTGGCATGTTGTTTTTAAAATACAACCCCTAAACCCCATCTCCAGAATTGCTGACTCATAGATCCACCGTAGAGCTATGAAATCTGCATTTTTAACAAGTACCATGACTGGTTCTGATGCAGGTAGTTCACAACCATATTTTGAGAAAAAAATGGATTAAAAGAAAATCTTAACACAGCCGGTGGTTTATATCCACATACAATAAAGTGAAATAAATATTGTATCAATATATACAAGTTTGCACTTCCGAGGCCTCAGTGAGGAAGAAAGAGGATGTGAGTGGAAAAGAAATCTGATTAGAACAAAAGAAGGTCATGGATATGGAAATGGAGCTCCTAATTCCTTCCCCTGAGAGACAAAATTGTAGACTTCATAATACAGAAAAATAACTTCTGCCTCAGGCAAAAAGGAAAAGAAGGTACAAAAAGGGTCTAATTCGCTACCAAGAGCTGGTCACTGCTAAATAGACATTTCTCCAAAGAAGATATACAGATTGCCAACAAACTCTAGAAAAAATGCTCAACATCATTAATCATTAGAGAAAAGCAAATCAAAACTACAATGCGATACCATCTCACACCGGTCAGAATGGCCATCATCAAAAAAATCTACAAACAATAAATGCTGGAGAGGCTGTGGAGAAAAGGGAACCCTCATATCCTGTTGGTGGGAATGTAAATTGATACAGCCACTATGGAGAACAGTATGGAGGTTCCTTAAAAAACTAAAAATAGAACTACCATACGACCCAGCAATCCCACTACTGGGCATATACCCTGAGAAAACCATAATTCAAAAAGAGTCATGTACCACAATGTTCACTACAACTCTATTTACAATAGCAACGACATGGAAGCAACCTAAGTGTCCATCATCGCATGAATAGATAAAGAAGATGTGGCACATATATACAACGGAATATTACTCAGCCATACAAAGAAACAAAATTGAGTTATTTGTAGTGAGGTGGATGGACCTAGAGTCTGTCATACAGAGTGAAGTAAGTCAGAAAGAGAAAAACAAATACCGTGTGCTAACACATATATATGGAATTTAAAAAAAAAAAGTGGTCATGAAGCACCTAGGGGCAAGATGGGAATAAAGATGCAGACCTACTAGAGAATGGACTTGAGAACATGGGGAGGGGGAAGGGTAAGCTGGAACAAAGTGAGAGAGCGGTAGTGTATATATGGACATATATACACTACCAAATGTAAAATAGATAGCTAGGGGGAAGCAGTCGCATAGCACAGGGAGATCAGCTCAGTGATTTGTGACCAACTAGAAGGGTGGGATAGGGAGGGTGGGAGGGAGGGAGACCCAAGAGGAAAGAGATATGGGAACATATGTATATGCATAACTGATTCACTTTGTTATAAAGCAGAAACTAATACACCATTGTAAAGCAATTATACTCCAATAAAAATGTTAAAAAAAAAAAGAGCTGGTCAGTGGTCATCAGTGTGTCACTAAAAGTCCATCAATATGTAACAAGCTGTAGCAAGTTTTAAGAGTATCTGGGGAACATGCACAGGCTTAGGCATCTTCCACCATTAAAGACCTTTCAAAAGATGAACTGTTCGGGACTTCCCTGGCAGTCCAGTGGTTAAGACTCCATGCTTCCAATGCAGGGGGCATAGGTTCGATGCCTGGTTGGGGAACTAAGATCCCACATGCCATGGGGCATGGCCAAAAAAAAAAAAAAAAAGGAAAGATGAACTGTTTACTTGTTCCTGCTCAAAGCAGAATACGAACAAATAGTCTATAAGGGAAAAAAAATCTGAAAAGAAATATGTATATATACACATATATAATATATGTACATACATATATATATAAATGAACCACTGTGCTGTGTGCCTGAAACTAACACAATATTGTAAATCAACTATGCTTCAATTAAAAATAATAATAAAATGAAAAAAAAATTTTAAAGCAGAGTAAGAACCATAATCAGACTAGGCAAAGGCTGGAAACAGTTGAAGATTTTAGGGGTTACTCTAATCGTTACCTTTTAAATATGTATGTCATTAATAATTAGTCAGTATTTGATGTTAGAAGTAAATAATTAATGTCTGGACTTTACTAAAGTTCCATTATTCCAGAAATTGTATGACTGGAAAGCATACTATCTTCCTTCTTTCTCAAACATTCACATTAGTGTAAAAGCCTAGCCAAAAGATATAGCCAGGTACCACCTTTAACATGATGGCACCTTCCAAAATTTCAGAACTCACGAGCAATATAAACAGCTCTGAAGACAACTCTGCACACAATGTCTGGGATCTCAGAAACAATTTTTTTTTCTTTATGTGGGGAAAGAAATGGCAACTGCTCCCTGGTTATCAAAAAGAAGATATAAAAATTTCAGATCACTTAAAAATAAAAAACTTACACAATAAAGTTAACATATTTACATGAAACCTTTCTAGACTCACAGAAAACATACTGAGTAATAAAATACTTGAAAGCTTTCTCCTTGAGACAGAGGAGAAAAGTTACTTGTTATCACCACTTCTAATCAACATGGTACTGGGGTCTTAAACTTGGTCAGTGCAAAAAAAGGCAAAACAACAACAAAAAAAAACAGTAACGGGTATAAAATAAAAGGTCTGACTATTTGAAAGGAAGAAATAAAGCTGTAAGTCTTTCATTATTGGCAGATAACATGACTGTGTATATAAAAAAATCCAAAAGATTACAGACAAACTACTAGAATTCAACAAAGTTTCTAGACACAAAACCAACATACAAAACTCAATTATAATTGTATATACTGGCATCAAACAAACAAGATGAGATTTTTTAAATAGCAGTCAAAAAACATCAATGACTGACACAGGAGATCCTGCTCTGGCCAATAACAGAGTCTGACGGCTTTAGATGCCCAGAACAAGGGGCATCTCTACTCTGATTAGAGAGTTGAGGAGAACAGGAAAAGGTGGGAGAAGGGAGGCCAGGGAAGAACAGACCACAGATGTCTAAAAGAAATATAATGCAGGAGGTTAGTTCAAGATGGTGGAGAAGAAGGACGTGCACTCACTCCCTCTCGCAAGAGCACTGGAATCACAACTAACTGCTGAACAATCATCTACAGGAAGACACTGGACCCCACCACAGAAGATACCCCACATGCAAAGACAAAGGAGAAGCCACAATAAGATGGTAGGAGGGGTAAAATCACAATAAAATCAAATCCCGTGACTGCTGGGTGGGTGACGCACAAACTGGAGAACACTTATACCACAGAAGTCCACCCACTGGAGTGAAGGTTCTGAACTCCACATCAGGCTTCCCAACCTGGGGGGCCAGCAACGGGAGGAGGAATTTCTAGAGAATCAGACTTTGAAGGCTAGCGGGATTTGATTGCGGGACTTCGACAGGACTGGGGTACACAGAGACTCCACTCTTGGAGGGCACACACAAAGTACTGTGTGCATCAGGACCCGGGGGAAGGAGCAGTGACCCCACAGGAGACTGAACCAGACCTACCTGCTAGTGTTGGAGGGTCTCCTGCAGAGGTGGGGGGTGTCTGTGTCTCACTGTGAGGACAGGGACACTGGCAGCGGAAGTTCTGGAAAGTACGCCTTGGCCTGAGCCCTCCCAGAGTCTGCCATTAGCCCCACCAAAGAGCTGGATAGGCTCCAGTGCTGGGTTGCCTCACCCTAACAACCGACAGGGAGGGAACCCAGCCCCACCATTCAGCAGACAATCGGATTAAAGTTTTACTGAGCTCTGCCCAACACCCAGCTCTACCCACCACCAGTCCCTCCCATCAGGAAACTTGCACAAGCTTCTTACATAGCTTCAATCACCAGAGCGCAGACAGCAGAAGCAAGAACTACAATCCTGCAGCATGTGGAACAAAAACCACATTCACAGAAACATTGACAAGATGAAAAGGCAGAGGGGCTACGTACCAGATGAAAGAACAAGATAAAACCCAGAAAAACAACTAAACGAAGTGGAGATAGGAAACCTTCCAGAAAAAGAATGCAGAATAATGATAGTGAAGATGATCCAGGACCTCAGAAAAAGAATGGAAGCAAAGATCGGGAAGATGCAAGAAATGTTTAACAAAGACGTACAAGAATTAAAGAACAAACACCTAGAAGAATTAAACAACAAAAAGAGAAGAACAGTACAGTAACTTAAATGAAAAATAAACTAGAAGGAATCAGTAGCAGAATAACAGAGGTAAAAGAATGGATAAGTGACCTGGAAGACAGAATGGTGAAATTCACTGCTGCGGAACAGAATAAAGAGAAAAGAATGGGGCTTCCGTGGTGGCTCAGTGGTTGAGAGTCTGTCTGTCGAAGCAGGGGACACAGGTTTGTGCCCCAGTCTGGGAAGATCCCACATGGCACAGAGCGGCTGGGCCCGTGGGCCATGGCCGCTGAGCCTGCACATCCAGAGCCTGTGCTCCACAATGGGAGAGGCCACAACAGTGAAAGGCCCGTGTACCTCAAAAAAAAACAAAAAGAAAAGAAAATGAATGAAAAGAAATGAAGACAGCCTAAGAGACCTCTGGAACAACATTAAACGCAACAACATTCACATTATAGGGGTGCCAGAAGGAGAGAGTGAAAGGACACGAGAAAATATTTGAAAAGATTATAGTCGAAAACTTCCCTAACATGGGAAAGGAAATAGCCACCCAAGTCCAGGAAGTGCAGAGAGTCTCACGCAGGATAAAACCAAGGAGAAACACGCCAAGACACATAGTAATCAAACTGGCAAAAATAAAAGATGAAGAAAAATTATTGAAAGGAACAAGGGAAAAACGACAAATAACAAACAAGAGAACTCCCATAAGGTTAACAGCTGATTTCTCAGCAGAAACTCCACAAGCCAGAAGGGAGTGGAATGACATATTTAAAGTGATGAAAGGGAAGAACCTACAACCAAGATTACTCTACCCAACAAGGATCTCATTCAGATTAACAGAGAAATCAAAAGCTTTACAGACAAGCAAAAGCTAAGACAATTCTGCACCACCAAACCAGCTCTACAACAAATGCTAAAGGAATTTCTCTAAGTGGGAAACACAAGAGAAGAAAAGGACCTACAAAAACAAACCCATAACAATTAAGAAAATGGTTAATAGGAACATACATATCGATAATTACCTTAAACGTGAATGGATTAAATGCTCCAACCAAAAGACACAGGCTCGCTGAATGGATACAAAAACAAGACTCATCTATATGCTGTCTACAAGAGACCCACTTCAGACTTAGGGTCACATACAGACTGAAAGTGAGGGGATGGAAGAAGATATTCCATGCAAATGGAAATCAAAAGAAAGCTGGAGTAGCAATTCTCATATCAGATAAAATATACTGTAAAATAAAGAATGTTACAAGAGACAAGGAAGGACACTACATAATGATCAAGGGATCAATCCAAGAAGATATAACAATTATAAATATATATGCACCCAACATAGGAGCACCTCAAAACATATGGCAACTGCTAACAACTATAAAAGAGGAAATTGACAGTAACACAATAATAGTGGGGGACCTTAACACCTCACTTACATCAATGGACAGATCATCGAAACAGAAAATTGATAAGGAAACACAAGCTTTAAATGACACAACAGACCAGATAGATTTAATTGATAATTATAGGACACTCCATCCAATAACAACAGATTACACTTTCTTTTCATGTGCGCACAGAACATTCTCCAGACTAGATCAAGTCTTGGGTCACAAATCAAGCCTCAGTAAATTTAAGAAAACTGAAATCATATCAAGCATTTTTTCTGACCACAGTACTATGAGATTAGAAATCAACTGCAGGGAAATCAATTACAGGGAAATCAATTACAGGAAACTTAAAAAACACAAACACAGGGAGGCTAAAAATATGTTACTAAATAACCAAGAGATCATTGAAGAAATCAAAGAGGAAATCAAAAAATACCTAGAGACAAATGACAAAAGAAACATGATGATCTAAAACCTATGGGATGCAGCAAAAGCAGTTCTAAGAGGGAAGTTTATAGCTATACAAGCCTACCTCAAGAAACAAGAAAAATCTAAAATAAACAATCTAACCTTACACCTAAAGGAACTAGAGAAAGAAGAACAAACGAAACCCAAAGTTAGTAGAAGGAAAGAAATCATAAAGATAAGAGCAGATATAAATGAAATAGAAACAAAGAAAACTATAGCAACTATCAAAAAAACTAAAAGCTGGTTCTTTGAGAAGATAAACAAAATTGATAAACCATTAGACAGACTCATCAAGAACAAGAGGAAGAGGACGCAAATCAATAAAATTAGAAATGAAAAAGGATAAGTTACAACAGACACTGCAGAAACACAAAGCATCCTAAGAGACTACTACAAGCAACTCTATGCCCATAAAATGGACAACCTGGAAGAAATGGACAAATTCTTAGAAAGATACAACCTTCCAACAATGAACCAGGAAGAAAGAGAAACCATGAACAGACCAATCACAAGTAATGAAACTGAAACTGTGATTAAGAATCTTCCAACAAACAAAAGCCCAAAACCAGATGGCTTCACAGGTGAATTCTATCAAACATTTAGAGAAAGAGCTAACACCCATCCTTCTCAAACTCTTCCAAAAAATTCCAAACTCTTCCCAAACTCACTCTACGAGGCCACCATCACCCTGATACCAAAACCAGACAGAGATACTACAAAAAAAGAAAATTACAGACCAATATCACGGATGAATATAGATGCAAAAATCCTCAACAAAATACTAGCAAACAGAATCCAACAACACATTGAAAGGATCATACACCATGATCAAGTGGGATTTATCCCAGGGATGCAAGGATTCTTCAATATATGCAAATCAATCAATGTGATACACCATATTAACAAATTGAAGAAGAAAAACCATATGATCATCTCAATAGATGCAGAAAAAGCTTTTGGCAAAATTCAACACCCATTTATGATAAAAACTCTCCAGAAAGGGGGCATAGAGGGAACCTACCTCAACATAATAAAGATCATATATGACAAACCTACAGCAAACATCATTCTCAACGGTGAAAAACTGAAAATATTTCCTCTAAGATCAGGAATAAGACAAGGATGTCCACTCTCGCCACTATTATTCAACATAGTTTTGGAAGTCCTAGCCATGGCAATCAGAGAAGAAAAAAAATTAAATGAATACAAATTGCAAAAGAAGAAGTAAAACTGTCACTGTTTGCAGACGACAGGATACTATACACAGAGAATCCTAAAGATGCCACCAGAAAACTACTAGAGCTAATCAACGAATTCGGTAAAGTTGCAGGATGCAAAATTAATGCATGGAAATTTCTTGCACTCCTATACACTAATGATGAAAAATCTGCAAGAGAAATTAAGGAAACACTCCCACTTACCACTGCAATAGAAAGAATAAAATATCTAGCAATAAAGCTACCTACGGAGACAAAAGACCTGTATGCAGAAAACTATAAGACACTGATGAAAGAAATTAAAGATGACACGAACAGATGGAAACATATACCATGTTCTTGGACTGGAAGAATCCATATTGTGAAAAAGACTATACCACCCAAAGCAATCTACAAATTCAGTGCAATCCCTATCAAATTACCAGTGGCATTTTTTACAGAACTAGAACAAATCATCTTAAAATCTGTATGGAGACACAAAAGACCCTGAATAGCCAAAGCAGTCTTGGAAAAAAACGGGCTGGACAAATCAGACTCCCTGACTTCAGACTATACTACAAAGCTACAGTAATCAACACAGTATGGTACTGGCACATAAGCAGAAATATAGATCAATGGAACAGGGTAGAAAGCCCAGAGATAAACCCATGCACCTATGGTCAAATAATCTATGACAAAGGAGGCAAGGATACACAATGGAGAAAAGACAGTCTCTTCAATAAGTGGTGCCAGGAAAACTGGACAGCTCCATGTAAAAGAATGAAATTAGAACACTATACACAAAAATAAACTCAAAATGGATTAAAGACCTAAATGTAAGACTGGACACTATAAAACTCTTAGAGGATAAGAGAGGAGAACACACTTTGACATAAATCACAGCAAGATCTTTTTTGATCCACCTCCTAGAGTAATGGAAATTAAAACCAAAATAAACAAATGGGATCTAGTAAAACTTAAAAGCTTTTGCACAGCAAAGGAAACTACAAACAAGACGAAAAGACAACCCTCAGAATGGGAGAAAATATTTGCAAACGAATTAATGGACAAAGGATTAATCTCCATAATATATAACAGCTCATGAAACTCAATATTAAAAAAACAAACAACCCAATCCAAAAATGGGCAGAAGACCTAAATAGGCATTTCTCCAAAGAAGACACACAGATGGCCAAGAAGCACATGAAAAGCTGCTCAACATCACTAACTATTAGAGAAATGCAAATCAAAACTACAATGAGGTATCACCTCACACCAGTTAGAATGGGCATCATCAGAAAATCTACAAACAACAAATGCTGGAGAGGGTGTGGAGAAAAGGGAACCCTCTTGCACTGTTGGTGGGAATGTAAATTGATACAGCCACTGTGGAGAACAGTATGGAGGTTCCTTAAAAAGTAAAAATAGAATTACCATCTGACCCAGCAATCCCACTACCGGGCATATACCCAGAGAAAACCATAATTCAAAAAGACACATGCACCTCATTGTTCACTGCAGCACTATTTACAATAGCCTGATCATGGAAGCAACCTAAATGCCCACTGACAGATGAATGGATAAAGAAGATGTGGTACATATATACAATGGAATATTACTCAGCCATAAAAAGGAACGAAATTGGTAGAGACATGTATGGATCTACAGACCCTCAACAGAGTGAAGTAAGGCAGAAAGAGAAAAACAAATATCGTATATTAATGCATACATGTTGAACCTAGAAAAATGGTACAGATGAACCGGTTTGCAGGGCAGAAATAGAGACACAGACGTAGAGAACAAACGTATGGACACCAAGGGGGGAAGTGGCGGGGTAGCGGTGGTGGTGTGATGAATTGGGAGATTGGGATTGACATATATACACTAATATGTATTAAATGGATAACAAATAAGAACCTGCTATAAAAATAAATGAATAAAATTCAATAATTCAAAGAAAACAAAAAAATCAATGACTCAGGAATAAATTCACTGAGTGATATGTAACACCATGTACTCAAAAAGTTAGAAAATATCATTGGGAAAGATGTATCATATTCATTGATTTGAAGATTCAGTGTTGTAAAATTATCAAATCCTCCAAAACTGATCTGTAGATTCCATGAATCCTAATCAAAATCCCAGCTGGATATTTTTTTTTAAGGAACTTGACAGGCTGAGTCAAACATTCAAAGTATCCACTTGATTTATAACACAATTAATTAGGAAGAGGATGGTTTTTAGTCAGTGTTGCTGGGTCAATTATATAAAATTTGAATCTTGAACCTTTACCTTATACCATATGCAAATATCAGTTCCAGGTGTAATGTAGATCTAAATGTGAAAGCTAAACATTAGGGCTTCTGGAATATATGATAAGAGAATATTTTTATGAACTTTGGATAGAAAAAGAAATCTTAAACAGAATACAAAAAGCACTAATCATAAGTGTAACAAAATTGATAGATTTTACTATATGAAATCTAAGATTGTCTGTCAACAACACCATTAAGAATAATAATGCCCCACAGTGGAAGAAGATGTTTGCAATACATCTTACTGACAAAAAGCTCATATCCAGAACCAAGAGAACTTCCAAAATCAGTAAGAAAAAGACAGACAATCCAATAGAAAAACTTGTCAAGTAACTTGAAAAGGCACTTTGCAAAAGGATATCTGAAGAGTCAACAAATACATCTAAAGATATTTTAGCTGAAACGCAAACTAAAACCACTATGAGATACCACCACCATCTGCCATCATGGCCAAAAATAAAAATGATTGGTAATACCAAGAGTTGGCAAGGACAAGAAGTTGAACAGAACTCTCATAAAACCACTTTGGAAAAACGATTCAGCAGTCTCCACTAAAGATGATTACCATATGCCCCAAAAGTTCCACTCCTAGGTATGTGGAAAAAGAAATGTGTACCTCTGTTCCCTATGAGAAAGACACTTATAAGAATATTCACAGCAGCATTGTTAATATTAGCCAAAAACTGTGGATTTCTCATACAACAGAAAACTATAAAGCACTGAGAATTAACACTGTTACATACCACAAAGGAGTAAATCACAGAAACATAATACTCAGCTAACAAAGACAGAAAAGCACATCCTCTGTGGTTAAATTAATGTAAAATTCAGAAGCAGGCAAAACTACTCTTGGGCTTAGAAGTCAGGGTTGTAGTTACATTTGGGACCACAGCAACAGGAGGTTATGCTGGTGGGGAAGGAGGACGCTGGGGTTTCTGGTAGCAGCCTGTTTCTTGTTCTGGGTACAACTGCCTTCACTTTGTGGAAATTGAGCTACGCCTTACACTTTATGGTCTGTGCCCTTTTCAGTATCTATGTTATACTTCAATAAAACATTTAAATTCCCAAAGCATTCCACAAAATAGAAACGTTCATTTTTCTTTGCCCACAACAAATGAGGGATCTCAAGAACTCCTGGCTCAGGTATAAATCCAACGAAACCTTTGCCCATTCACACAAATGACAGATGTCTCAGGCTGCAATTTTCCTAAGGCTGATTTATTCACAAGATTCAGCTGTGCCACTTATGAGTATTTTTTCCCATTCTCAATCATGGATCTTTTTTGCCATTTTCTTAAATTTGTGTTTTGTTTTTGCTTTCCTTAAATGGTTCTGATGCTGATGAGAACAGACTTTGTTGCATCTCAGAAATTCATTTTCCATTTCTTAATTGCAATGGTAGCCATAACACAATTACAGAAAGGCAATTTGCCATCCAAATCTACCAAGAAAACACAAAAACTAATTATTTAGATGCTAACCCATCCGTATTCTTTTAAAATTTTAGCATGTTTTACTTTGATTCCTACATTCTCATTTTCAATTCCCATTGATTTTCACTGTGCAATTTTAGTATTTTGCAAAAAAGTAAATTTTTATGAATTCCTACTGCAAATTGGAAAAACTGTTAGATGTTTATCTTTATTCTTCATATTCCATTTTCAAGGTCAAAAGCAGCATTCATTCAACTTCACATTAAATATGTTGATGTTCCAGGATCTCCTGTGGCCCAATTCTAATTCTTTTCCTTCTTTTGATGAGTCTATTCCAACAGAACCATAGCAACTAAAATTGCCTCAGAGGAAAGGAGAATTAGAATTTAGTTGCTGACTTTTCCAAAGTGCTTAGTAATGAATACATAAAACAATCAGGTGATAAATAATCAATCACTGGTGCAAAATGAGCAAAGCAAATGACTTCCTATTGTTTTTTTTTTAACTTTCTCTATGATTAAACTGTAGTAAAGAGCAGTGCCTAAAAATTATAATTTCTAATAAAGAATCTGGCCTAAGCAATTTTTTTTATCACCTTCATTGAGCTATCCAGACTTAAGTCTCCATTTCTGACAGTTAATACAATTAACCCATAAATGCATTTAACTTATCTTCTTTTAAAGACTACGTAATTCTGAGACTTAAGATGAAAACTTGCTTATAGATAACAAAAACTAATAAGCGACAACTTAAAATTTCATTCAGAAAAAAATGGAAAATAATGTTTTAATTTAAAATACTGGTGAATAATTGGTCTAATTCTCACTACCAAAAATATCTTTACCAATGAAAATATGCATACCTATAATGCACTGAGTGCAACAGAAGCGTTACAAAATCATAGATAAACAAAAAATATAATGACATGCAAACAACTGTTTTTATGACTGAAAACTGGGTGGGAAAAACCCTTGCAAGTCTGACCATTCCTTTAGAAATAACAATGACCCGAAAGTAACATTCCTCTTCTTCTACTTGTTAGTGATTTCCATGGCAACACTCCATCTGCTTCCTACTATTTGCATAGGCTTTTTAAATTAAACTTACATATGTTAATGTTCCAAGATTATCTCTGTGTTTGCATAAACCATATGGCTCTTTGACAAAGTTGGTTATGCCAATAACATTAGAGAAATATTTAAATTTCGCGTCTGTTTTGTAAGGAAATAAAGGGGGTAAAATGGGAATGAAGTTGGGGTGGGAAGTACTATGTCTACAAATTTATTTGGAATCAATCTTTAAGCCAGTGACTACAGGCTTCTCTTTAGTTTCTGAATGAGAAAGCGACTTAAACTCTAAAAACAAAGTAGTCTATACAGAATACACTTGAGTTTATACCAATATTTTTTTTAAATTTTATATTGGAGTATACTTGATTAACAATGTTGTGTTAGTTTCAGGTGTACAACAAAGTGATTGTTATACATATATCTATTCTTTTTCAAATTCTTTTACCAATTAGGTTGTTACAGAATACTGAGCAGAGTTCAGGTGTGCTATACAGTAGGTCCTTGTTGGTTATCCTTTTTAAATATAGCAGTGTGTACATGTCAATCCCAAACTCCCTATCTCTCCCCCGCACCCCATCCCAATACTTTAAATCTATAGGAAATACAGTGTAACTTTGTTTTTGTTACATGAATTACACAAATTTTACTAAAGATCATGCAAAAGGTTAAGGTATCCCTTAAGAAAACATTAAAAGGTAGGTGGGAGCTATAAGTAAAAAAAAAAAATTGGAACTTCTTCTCTCACTACCAAATCTTTATGTTACTAGGAAACTGCTTTGGAAAAAATTAAGCTCATTAGAAGTGTCCTGAGCGTTAAAAAAAAGTTAAACTTTCACCCGAGATTTATTCTTCAGTCCTGTGTGACAGAAACCTCCGGCCACAAGCTCTTACACAGAGGAAAAACTAACAGAATCCTTAACCCCTGAAACTGTGATCCTAAGAAAGACAACTATAATAATGGATACATTTCCTACAAAGTAACATTCTTTTTTTTTTTTTTCCTTTTTCATTTATTTTTTTGGCCGCTGTGTGGCATGCAGGATCTTAGTTCCCCAACCAGGGATCGAACCCGTGCCCCCTGCAGTGGAAGCACGGAGTCTTAACCACTGGACCGCCAAGGAATTTCCCAAAGTAACATTTATTTTAAGGATACCTTCTTGAAGATCCAGAAATGAATTTTAGATGCCACTGTTAAATAGATCTGTATTTTTTTTTTTAAGTAGGCTGATCTGTCTTGCACGCGGAGAATGTGTATGTCCTATGACCTGAAAAAGCTGACATAATCTCTTCCACCATTCTAATTTGCCCTTGTGCCCCAAATCTACCATTTGCATTCTTCAGCTTCGGTTCCTGAAATTCCATAGAAATACTCACATCTGAGAAAGGCAAGTCATTACATCTGGGCTCTGTACATTTTCATTTCCCTGGGAAAGAGTAGTGCTGGGACAAGGATGCTTTTAAAGGATAGGATGGTAGTGTCCCTATTAGGGCTCCATCCAGAAAGTGCAGACCGAAGTGAGCAACTACAGAGAAGGACCCTTTAAAATCTGGGGCAGGGAGAGGAGTGTCGTGAGCACATCATTACCTGGAGCAGGCCCCAAACATGGAAGCACAAGGGGAGGTTTAACCTATCTCAAATCTGTTCAATGTTATGCCTACCCTGATGCAGCGATACTTAACTTTGTTTGGACCCCAGATCCCTTTGAGAATGACAGAAAGGTACAAGTTTCTCCCCCCAAATTTTCCCTTGAAACATAGTTATAATCCATGTTGTAGCATCCACTCACCTGTGGGTAGACATTTAGGTTTTTTCCACCTCTTGGTTATTGTAAATAATGCTGAAATGAACATAGGAGGGCACATATCTCTGAGATCCTGATTTCAATTCTTTTGGATAAATACTCAGAAGTAGGATTGCTGGATCATATGGTAGTTCTATTTTTAATTTTTCAAGGAACCTCCATACTGTTTTCCACAGCAGTAAACAATTTTTACTTTTTCAAGGAAACTATCTGTTTTCCATAGCAGTAAACAATTACGCCAAGTGAAATAAACCAGTCACAGAAAGATAAATCCTGCATGATTCCACTTATATAAGGTATCAAAAGCAATCAAACTCATAGAAAGAGAAAGTAGAATGGTGGCTGCCAAGGCCGGGGGCAGGGGTAGGGGGGAGAGTAGGGAGTTGCTATTTAAGGGGTACTGAATTTCAATCATGCAAGATGAAAAAGTTCTAGAGATTTGCTTTGTAAAGCATTATGCTTATAGGTGACAATACGTACTGTATACTTCAAGTAGAGCTCATGTTACTTAGTATTTACCACAGTATAAAATGTTTTTAAAAACACATAGCTGCAATTTCATGGAGAACAGGTCCCTTCTGATGCACGTCAGGTTGAGTCTCTGATCTAGCAGATCCTCAGAACCCAAGGAAGTCCTCTGTCCTGAGGTGACAGAGGGTGAGAAGGTATCTGTAATCAGCTCTTTAAAGTAACCTAAAACAACGAACTCCAGAAATAACATGCCTTTATTTTTACTGATAGGAAAGAGAAGAGAAAGTGGGAGAGAGGGGAAAAGGAAGAGTTAACATCTTAGTAGTGAAGCTGTTCTACCTGTGATTGACAGATCTGTACATATATAGAATTTACATACATACAATGTATAATGTATAATACATGTATAACATAATAGTAGTACAATGTATAATACATGTATAACATAATAGTAGCCCATTTGAATTGACTTATAATGATGTCAGTACTCTATTTTACACACATTATTTCACTTTCATCCCACAATACTAGGTGTTAAGTGTAATTATTCTGAATTTACAAATGAAACAACTAAAGCTCAAAGACATTAAGTAACCCATTACCTTCATCTCAAAACAATCTGAAATCCTTTATCTAAATTCACATTGCACTTTTAGTCTGTATCATCCAAAGTTTGACACTTATTTATTGCCCTTATCACCCTGCCTCCTGATTGGGACTAATGTGGGGTGTTTTTGTTTTTGTTTTACTACAGCATCTTGCATAGTTCTGGGAAAAGCATAAATGTTTTAAAATTCTAGCTTAAGGTCAGTTAAAGTAATTCATAAAAGGCCTTTTACAACTGATTATAGCTTTGCATTGAAATACATGTCAGGATCATTATTTTTTATAGTGGTTCCCGTAACCTAAAAGCTAATAGCCTTTTGTCCACTGTGGCCTGGCTGACGATCACAACTGAGGTCAAAGTCGACAAAGTAGGACCAGCTGCCGCCTCACCTCAATATATGGGGATGGACTGAGTACACTGCTGGGACCCAATAAATGTCAAGTAACAGCTTTAGAGCAGCAGTATTATATCTCTTTGAAGCTCTTCATTCAGTTATGTGGGAGCACAGTAAGACTACTCGGGAAGGCATTTTAATCCATGTCATATTTTATAATTATCTACAATCCATCAGTACCAACTAAGATGACGTCAGAAGGCCGTAGATCAAAATATTACAGAGGAATCCTTGCTCTGTTATTTACTAGTTGTGTGACTGTATTAACAGTATTTTCTTATTTCCTGTATTCTTTCTTTTTTTTTTTTTTTGCGGTACGCGGGCCTCTCACTGTTGTGGCCTCTCCCGTTGCGGAGCACAGGCTCCGGACGTGCAGGCTCAGCGGCCATGGCTCACGGGCCCAGCCGCTGCACTGCATGTGGGATCTTCCCGGACCGGGGCACGAACCCACGTCCCCTGCATCGGCAGGCAGACTCTCAACCACTGCGCCACTAGGGAAGCCCCTTTCCTGTATTCTTGATGGTAGAGCACCTAGGACCTTCCTGACAGGGAGAGACTGCCCCTCCCAAAGCTAGTCAATTCAAATGTACCCTTCATATGCAATCCAACTAATCCAGAGCCCATACTCAGAACCAACCCCTGTATCTGGCTCTTACACACCAGGGAGCAATATTCTTCTGCCCTAACCATCCCAGGGTCAGGTACCAGAAAACCAGGGGAGTCCCTAGGCCCCAGAGCCCACTGAACTTATTCAAACTACCCAGTCCTCTGCGTCCTTACCCTGCCTCTCCCATTCTTTCCTTCCCTGGGCCACTGCAATGAAGACTCTTGCCCATGTTCTCCTCCTGCTCCTTCTGCCTCCTGATTGACCCTGGTGCTTCCCCATGTAGCCCTGTGTGCTGGACTGTGTCTGTATTTCCAGAGAATTGTGAGTAAAAACCTCTTCCTTCATGATACTCATTTCTATGTGTACACATCTTACTATACCTGATTAGGACAAAAACCAGGTACATTTTAAAGCTGTGACCTTGGGGGAGATTCTAAACTCCCTATGACTCAAGCTCCTTGTGTTTACAATGACACTGTAATAATATTACCTGCCTCAAAATATTGTTATAAAATTAAGGTAAATAATACACAGAAAATGTTAAGACTAGTACTCAATACATAGCACACACTCAATAGCTGTTAGCTAGTATTACTGTGCTTAATGCCCAGTCATAAAAATAAGTGATTCTAAAATTAGTATTCTACACCAGCATACTTTATAAACTCTGGGTTACTTTTAGCTTTGACATTCAAGGATTTCACAGCCATGGGTTTAATTAAATGTGAAAAACACAGTCTGATCTCCAGAGTTATTCTTGTTAAGTAATAAAACTTTCTTTGATTCTCTGTGAAAATGCCCTCCCATATGCTTCTCCCCCCACCAAAAAAAAAAAAAGTTGGCTGATGATGTAAGAGAAGATAACGAAAATAAATCTAAGAAAGTGAAAAGATGGTTAGAAGCCAAAAAATTTATGTTTTGGATAAATTAAAGCATGAAATGTTGAATTCAGGAAAAGGCAAGATATATGATATAAATATGCTCTACACAAAAATGAGAAAAAGCAATGTTTTAGACTGTCTCAAGGAGCTTTCCAGCCAAGCACAAAAACTGCTTACATATAAGAAATCAAACTGTAGCAAAAATATCAAGAGGGTCAACTTATAAAATGAAGAAATGCATAAAAAACAGATGACCCTTGGGATAAATGTGATTAGAGAAAAAGAGCCAGAGATCAGTATCAAAAAAAGAAAGAAAAAGGAAAAACAAACAAACAAAAAACCCGTTTCAGTGAAGCAATAGAGAGCAAAGGCACTAAACTGACCTTTGCTATAAAAAAAAGGTAGGGGCTTCCCTGGTGGCGCAGTGGTTGAGAGTCTGCCTGCCGATGCAGGGGACACAGGTTCGTGCCCCGGTCCGGGAAGATCCCACATGCCGCGGAGCGGCTGGGCCCGTGAGCCATGGCTGCTGAGCCTGCGCGTCCGGAGCCTGTGCTCCGCAACGGGAGTGGCCGCAACAGTGAGAGGCCCGCGTACCGCAAAAAAAAAAAAAGGTAGATTCAAAGTGTTAGCAAAGCATTTTCAGCCCAGAATATGAAGTACACATGAGATACAGCATTAATTGAACATGCTGCAATGGAAGCATTTTCTCCAGTGCCAAAGAACACATTGGGTTATACACTGGAACAAATGGAGCCAACAGAAAAAATCACAATAATGAAAAGGAGGTAATGATAGTAGGTGTCCAGTTCCACAGGCAAGGAGCTTGGAATTCGTCCCTAACTGTTCTGATGAGTAAAAAGCTGAACAGGCTGAAAAAGCAACAACTCTTTTTGGATGCTTAAGAGAGAGGAGGACACAGGGCAAACCTGTGTCACAAGACTGGAGAGACAGGCAAAAACAAGGGAGTCACAGATTACTGTTACAGACTTACTAGCAGAAACCACTGTGAGAACCAGCGCAGGGGTAGGAAAATCCAAACTGTAATTGATGAATTGCTGGAGGTTCAGTGTGGACAAGTCTGAGAGTTAAAAAACTTCAGGGGGACCCAGTCACATGGGGGACCCTCCACAATATTGTGAGATTTGCCTTCAGGAGCTCAACCAGATTCCCAAATAAATTCCAGCAAAGGGAGAAAAAGAAACATTCTTAAATACGCAAGAGCACTCTGTTCTTCTTAACAAGATCTGACCTCAGGGGAAACTAGTTAACCAGAGCCTAACCTGCCAGGGTATGATCAGAACCTAATTGACCTGCGGAAAGGAAATACCCAACCCCAGCTGGGTCTAACTTCCATGAGGGAGACGAAAAACACCCAACTCTAGCCATCCTATTCCACCTACGGGGAAGAAAAACTGAAAAGCACTTAAATTCACAGTTCAGAGGCATAGGCTCACTAAAAGTCTAAGACCTCCCTCACCACCACGTTACTGCAGGCTTATTGACAGCAGTTACTTTTACCCAGGACATCGTGTCTGGCTATCAAGAAAAGAATCACGAGACATACCAAGAGACAAAAAACACAATTTGAAGAGACAGAACAAGCAGGCAGAAAATCAGTTAGGACATCGTTGAAGTCAACCACACAATCAATCGAACGGATATAATTAACATCTATATAGGCTACTTCATCCAATAACAGCAGAACAAACATTTTTATCAAGCTCACTTCGAACATTCACCAAGACAGACCGCATTCTGGGCTATAAAGCACACCTTAAATTTAAAAGAATAGAAATCATCCAATGTCTATTCTCAGACCACAGTGAAATTGAATTAGAAATCAATAACAGATATAGCTGTAAAATCCTAAAATATGTAGAGATGATATAACACACTTCTAAATAACACATTTAGAGTTAAAAATCTCAAGAGAAACTTTAAAATGTGGGCTTTGGGGTGATTATGCTATGCCAATGCAGATTTGTCCTTGGTAAAAAATGTACCACTCTGGTGAGTGATACTAATGATGGGAGAGGCTATGCATGCATCGGGACAGGGGTAAACGGGAAATCTCTGTTTTATGGTAAACCTAAAAATGCTTTTTTCAAAAAACAAAGGATAATATTTTTAGATATAAAGCCAATGTATTTTTCACACCAATAACATGGTATTAATTTCTTTAAAGTAATTTTAAGTATGATTAATCATTAAGTAATTTTAAGTAAAAATCAATGGTACTGATGACGTGTAAGAAGTCAACTTTAAGTTTTAGGTTATATTTGAATACAACTAAGATAACTGGCTTTACTTTCAGGGAAATAAATTTTTTTAATCCTAAAATCTTTCTTTTTCCTATTAACACAGAGCTTTAAGTTCTGAGTATAGAATTTCTCTATAAGACAAAGTAGAGAGGATGCAGGTTACGACATCAAAGCAGCTTTCCCGTGCACAGAAAAAGAAGTAAAAGTTCAAGTAGCCAGCAAAAGGTAGAAAAAATTGGAAGGTTTAAAAACTAGGACAACATGCTGTCTGGGATCCCAAGAAATAAACCATGGCCCGTGTACTGCCCTCCTGGACCATGACTTCCCAAATAATGGAAGAAAGTCCATGAACATCCAGACCACAGCTCTCTTGCCCCTCAGGCCTGGGTAGTTAAATGAGCCAAAGACAGCACTTCGAGTTGCCCACAATTAGTTCTGTACAGCATGCAGGGGGTCCTAAAACTTGCATATGCCCCCATGGGAAGCATGGAAATTCTGAGAAGAAGATGGACTTGTTAAAGGATAATTTTATTTTTTTAAAAAGGATAATTTTTTTTTTTTTTTTTTTTTTTTTTTTGCGGTACGCGGGCCTCTTGCTGTTGTGGCCTCTCCCATTGCGGAGCACAGGCTCCGGACATGCAGGCCCAGCGGCCATGGCTCACGGGCCCAGCCGCTTCGCGGCATGTGGGCTCTTCCCGGACCGGGGCGCGAACCCGTGTCCCCTGCATCGGCAGGCGGACACTCAACCACTGCGCCATCAGGGAAGCCCAAAAGGATAATATTTTTATAATACTGACTCTGACACAAATATAAAGTGAACACTCAAAGACTGTATTTAACTCATTAATTAAGGAGGGAACCAGTAAGGTACGACTGGTTCAAAGTATATGTATATGACAACTACTATCACTCACATATATGACAACTATTATGATATCACTTATATATGGACTCAAAAAATACAAATGAATCTATATACAAAACAGAAAGACTCACAGACAGAAAACAAACTTACAGTTATCAAAGGAGGAAGGGGGGAGGGATAAAGTAGGAGTATGGGATTAACAGATTCAAACTACTCTACATAAAACAGATAAGTGACAAAGATTTACTATATAGCACAGGGAACTATACTTTTTAAGTATATATATATGCATATATATACACACACATATATATGAATGCTGCAATAAATTTACAAATAGATGCAAAATGGATGTATCCACAGGGCAATGAACTAGTGCATTCCACTGGGTACAATTAATTTGCATTTCTGTAGATAAGAGTCATTTGCTTGCGTCATTATTAGTTTTCCACAATTTACAGAACTGTAAAATAGCTCAAAGACAATGAAAGGAAAAAAAAAAGACAATGAAAGGGATAGAGCCCCCATAGAATCAGGTAACCAAGAGTGTGCTAGGCTATGCCTTGTTTTCCATTAAGGCACTGAGTAATCTTGTTCCCAGTGTAGTCTTTCAGAATGACTGGGAAGAGGCCTGGGATCTGGAGAAGAAGGCAGAAAGCCTACAGAGACCTCACCTCCAGAGGCAATGGCAGATCTCAAGGTCATTAGCAGTGGAAGTCAGGAAAATACCCTCAACAGGATCCAACCAGCCCACCACGAGGGCACCAAGCTTATCAAGATATGAAGCTTACGCCTGAATCCAGACACTATGTTGGGAAGGAGGAATGAGGGGAGACCCCTTTTAAAGATTAACAGAGGGCTTCCCTGGTGGCGCAGTGGTTGGGAGTCTGCCTGCCGATGCAGGGGACACGGGTTTGTGCCCCGGTCCGGGAAGAGCCCACATGCCGCGGAGCGGCTGGGCCCGTGAGCCATGGCCGCTGAGCCTGTGCGTCCGGAGCCTGTGCTCCGCAACGGGAGAGGCCCCAACAGTGAGAGGCCCGCATACCACCAAAAAAAAAAAAAAAAAAAAAAAGATTAACAGAGATGGTTCTAAGACAAAAACTGCTTTACTTTTAATTGGCCACTTTACAGTTTTTCCCTTCCACGCCGGTAAGAACAAAAGCAATATGAGGTCAAGTTACATAAAATGCAAAAAGCTTCATTTTTGTTTTTGGACATCTATATAAATTTTCATCCTGTCATATTGGATGAGCTTTTCCTAAATTTTGAACACATTCTCATACCTAAACTTGCTAATGATCTTTACTAGTTACGGTTCTTCAAAGGAGCAAAGCCTATGACCACCAAAGAAATAAATCTCAAAGAACTTCACACCAGAAACACAGAACATTTTGCAAAAGAGAAAAATTAATGTCAATTATTATTTCAAGAAAGAACTCGATTCAAGAGTAACTTGTCTCCAGCCTCACACCTTCTGCTTCGTAACTGTCTCCCAAATCATCTCCACTGCTGTTAAAGCTGCTTCTGCTGAAATGTGACAGCAAGAAACTGCCAGCAGGTCTGAAGGGCTTTGCTTTAACTAACCCGACTCGATCTCACTGCGCAGTATACCACGAACAACTCTATGCCCAGGAAATGGACAACCTGAAAGAAAAGGACAAATTCTTAGAAAGGGACAACCTTCCAAGACTGAACCAGGAAGAAAAAGAAAAGACGAACAGTCCAATCTCAAGTACTGAAATTGAAACAGTGATTAAAAACTCCCAAGAAAGTCCAGGACCAGACGGCTTCACAGGCGAATTCTATCAAACATTTAGAGAAGAGTTAACACCTATCCTTCTGAAACTCTTCCAAAAAACTTCAGAGGAAGGAACACTCCCAAGCTCACTGTACAATATACCAAGGAAGTAAGTAAGCATCGTATCTTTAGGACTAAAAACTCAGTTAAAAACACAGCAATAAGGTCATATAACATGGCCATGCTAAGAACTTTATTCACTGTGGCTGAGTTTACTGTGATAATAAATGAGTTTAGTCTGCTATTTATACCAGTATTGGAGATTTACGAAGGCCACTTACATTTTGTTTTAATTTATCATATTCTATGAGGGAAATTCTATCATCTAGTGCTATTTCTGAACTTGAGGTTTACAGAAGGGTCTGGGATATAGTCCTTTAAATGTTGGGAAATAATCTCCACAAGTTGTTTAGGTGACATTTTTCCCCTCCAGGGGACAAAGTCAGCATAGGCATCAGGCCAGGCCTCCCAGTTACAGTAAATTGGAGCAATGAAACGATTACTCAAACTGCAAGTAAAAACTTCACTTTAATTTATAATTACCCTCATCCTTCTGTTTAAGGTTCTGTTCTTCCAAGTTCCAAGGAACTGTTTTTTTTCCCCCAAGGAAATTTTTTTTTTTTTTTTTTTTGTGGTACGCGGGCCTCTCACTGTTGTGGCCTCTCCCGTTGTGGAGCACAGGCTCCGGACACGCAGGCTCAGCGGCCATGGCTCACGGGCCCAGCCGCTGCGCTGCATGTGGGATCTTCCCGGACCGGGTCACAAACCCATGTCCCCTGCATCGGCAGGCGGACTCTCAACCACTGCGCCACCAGGGAAGCCCCTCCCCAAGGAAATTTTTGATGAGAAATTCCTGAAAAACAAGACAAAACCCCACCTCATCTAGAAGCTGGTACTGTGGTGTACACTAAAGGAAACACCCAGATAAAAGATGGACAGGAGCCTAGAAGCCAAGTGAAAACCAGTATTGCCCCAATTCCGCCTCTTGCTGAAGAAAGCTCCTATTAGCTTCATGCCACCCAGACTATGACTTACCTTTTCAAAGCAAGTCTCTGCGTGGTTAGTTCCAGGAGAGGAAAAGAGCTAGAACTTCTGGATACATAGCAGGCAACAAGATCAAACCATTCCCAAATTATTTTCTGCCCCATTTAATTATTTATTCATTTGTTTAACAAATACTTATTGATGACGCACCTGATAGAAGGCTGTGAAATGCACTGGTGTTGGCTGGAAGCTTCAAGAGTTCCCCTGGCTGAAATTTGAAACGGGCCACCTGTACACTGAGGGCGAGGAGAGACCGAAGGAAAGGCAGACCCGTCCAGATGGGTAGGTGGTGGATTTAACAAGCAAGGGAATTTACATAAGAGGCTTGTTTTGGGGGGTCGAAAAATGAATAGATCTCCAAGCCTGCCCTCCAGAATCTTAAGAGTTTATAGAGAGGCTTTAACAGGGTTAAGACACATAAACAGTCCAGATGGTCTTAACACCACCTCAGTCTCTCAAGGCCAGAACCTAGAAAACCGCTCCTAGTATGCGAACAGTGGGCAGAACATACATTTCCAAGGGCAGGGGAGGGAGTGAGAAGCATCTGATTGCCGGGGTACAGCTCGAGGGTCAACCAGAGGTCACGTCCTCTCAATGACCTCCTTCAACAACTGGGAACGTAATAAGAGTGAAAAAGACAGAGTCTACATTTCCAAGGATACTGAAGGTTCAATACAGCTGAAAGATAAGTGAACAATTTCAATAGAGTGTCATCAGCGCTAAGACGGGCTAAGCACAGGGCTTTTCCTAAGCGATTTGGGGGAGGGGAAGGGGGCGGGTCACTGAGGTTTCCCGGAGGAAAAACTCTAAACGGATATCTGAAGAACACACTTTTTACCCAGCGATCAACAGATAAAAACCCATGAACTTTGACCAGAATAAAGGTATTCCCAGGCAAATGTGTCTGGTGTAGAAACAGGACTATGCTAATTTCAGCAAGGAAGAAAAACACAAATACTGCATTTCCAAATTTAGTCAACTAGGGACACTGAGTCAGGTCACTTAAAACAGGCACAAAGTTTAATCATTCCAAGGAGTTGAGTACTGTGCCCCTTATCTACTAATCTAAAATTAAATTTCCCGTTTAGCTTTGACATAAAGACTATTTATAGGCATTTTTTTTTTAAGTAGAAAACTAAAAAGCTTAAACCCAGGATATTGCTCCCAAACCAAAAGTGATGAGAAGAAAGCGACATCTAATGGTTGGTTACTTCAAAACAACTCCATTTGCCCCCAAAACTCAAGGGGCTAGAAAAGAGATTCTTTGACATAAACCATCAGACAAAGAGCCTCAAAGTCATCTAAAAAAGTCAAAAACGTCATCCAGCCATCTGGGAAACAAGCTCACTGCTCACTGCATTCAATTTAATGTCATGCTGAGCTGCAGAAAGTTTGACCAAAGGCACTCTAAAGATTGACCATAAACAGCTTAAATGCTTTTAGATTTTTAAGATTTTTAAGATTTTTTTTCCTCTTGTGAAAAAATAACATTTACATAGTGCAAACCTGTACCAGACCCTCATCCAAGTGCCTCATATACATTAACTCATTTAAAGATACTTTTACACCATCTACAACATTTATGCAAATGAATGAACCATAAATTCTGTCAGAACCCTTAAGGTCAAAGTAGGAATAAATTAATGTTGTAAAAAGGCAGGAATACTAAATGGATTTAATTACTTCTTAGAACAGAACCACAAAGGAACTTAAGACGTCATCATTTATATTTTGGTCCTTAGGACTTGTTGAAAAATCTATCCCATGAGAGGAAATACAGCATGTTTACTTATTTTTACATATCCCTTAATTCTGTCTTGCTCTTTGCTTTCTTATCTTACTCATCTGTGAAAAGTATTTTTTCCAAACATCTTTATTCCATCACTGAATTTTACCAGTACTTTACAGACTTATAAGGTATACTCCCAAATAGTTTCTCTTTCTAAACATCATTTCTCCAGTTCTAGAAAAAGCTACCAGGTATAGAGTGGTGCCTGGCTTAAGTTTAGTAGGTCAAACGGCCAATACCAAGAATGAGAATATGAATCACAATATATGTTTCTTCTACAGCAAAATGTCTTCATGTAAAAATTTATTGTAAGCATTGTTGTTCTGTATTTCCCACTGAAGGAAGATTTGTTAAATATTATATGTTAATCACCTTAACTAGCTAATTATCAACCAATAAACACAAACTGCTCCTAAATCCCAACGTAGTTTTATAGAAATGGTAGGAATCATATTTGTCCTCACCTACAGTTGTATCAGTTAATGAATTACATGTGATCTCTTGTCTATATATAAATTCAGTTTGAGAGACAGCTTCAGGATTTAAGCTCAATACAGGATATTTCTGGTAATAACCATTCCTTTGCAACTAATAAAAAAGACATTCATCTGCCTCTTCTTAAGGACTCATAATTTGTTCTGAAGCATCTTCTGTTGCTTTGTAGAACATCCTCATACTCAAAAGCTGAACAGATATGGAGTAGAGCTGACTGATCTCCTTTTGCAATGAATTTTTGCTACACATGGAAGCTTCTCTCTTTTGTAGTGGTCAGAATAGAAAAGCTTAGATTACATAACTTTACCAAAACGCACAAAACTATTTTTTTATGTTTTTCCATCAAGAAATGTTTCTTTTATGAATCAAAATTCTATACACCCCAACTGTCTTTCCTTAAAAATTGGATACTTATGCATAATGTATTTTGCACAGACTACATTAAGACTATACATTACCCAACCTGGTAATCCCCAGCTCCTTTTTTTTTTTTTTTTGGAGTCCTCAGAACAAATGGAGCACACAGTTTAGATGTCTAACCCAGAAGCAGCACGGAGAATTCTGTGGGTCTGTAACCCAGAAGGACCCTACCAGGCCTTCCCGGAACAGACCCCTCCCCCATATCCTCTGCTGTAGCTCCTCTCTGAAGTACCCAGATATTAGTATCTCATGCATACTTCCTGAGTTTTTCAGATGCTAAAAACCACCACCAAATGGAATGTTAACTACTTGATGATCATGAGCATGTAGCCCCCAGACCTACTGGCGCCTAAGCATTGATAATGTTAACTGCCCTGTTACCTCACCATCAACCAATCAGAGAATTGTGCACGAGCAGACCACACACCCTGGGACGCCCCTCCCTCACCTGGCCTTTAAAAAGGCTTTAAACCCTTTGGGGAGTTCAGAGTTTTTTGAGCACGAGCCACTCATTCTCCTTGCATGGCCCTTTCTCAGCTCCAAACTCCAAACTCCGATGTTTCAATTTGTTTGGCCTCACTGTCTGTCAGGCACATGAACTTGCGTTGGGTAACAGGTCCACTGCTTAATAGACAAAGTTCTGACCCACATTATCTATTAGTGACATCCAAGAGCACAAGCAATTAAGATTTTTTAATTATTTCTCTCAAAGATAATTAATTGGAAAATTAAAAAAAAAATTCTCTAGCTTTTCTTACTACACCTGTTAAGAGAAAGAAATGTTTCAAACTTCCGACTCTGGGAAAAAAAAAAAATGACATACTCCTGGCAAAAAAAATCCAAGGATAAAACCGCACAAAATTCCCCTTCTCTAGAATCCCCAAACTCCTTCACAATTCCAGACCCTGGAATACATCTGTCAATTTCTTCCCAAATAAAGTCCTTTTCAACCTTGCTCAGGAAGTTCCGGTCTCCCAGCCTTTACTCCAAGCACTGTTCCAGTTTCTAAAAGAGTGCCTTGTCTGTATCAGACCCTCAAAAGATGCTTGAGTTAATTAATTATAAGCATAGTTGTAAGTTTCTTTCCAACTTCTTTCATAGGTCAATTTCTCTAGCCACAGGCAGCCTGTAAAATACAGTAATTTCAATTTCACAGTTACATTTCTGGAGGAGTGGAGGGAAGCAATACTGTTTAACAAAGTAACGACTGAGCCAGACCTTGTGTCAGGGAAAAGGGGAGTGAAAGTAGCTTAGACAGTTTCTCCCAAGACAGGATGTATTGATAGTTAGGTCTGAAAAGAATTAAACAAGGCAACAGCTTGTCTGGTCATTAGAGGCTTTGGTTTTCACATCTATGCAACAAAATCCTTGGTCTGGATGGCTTCT
Source organism: Lagenorhynchus albirostris (assembly GCF_949774975.1). Classification (NCBI taxonomy): domain Eukaryota; kingdom Metazoa; phylum Chordata; class Mammalia; order Artiodactyla; family Delphinidae; genus Lagenorhynchus; species Lagenorhynchus albirostris. The sequence continues at coordinate 88,786,120 of NC_083105.1, forward strand.
GACATGACTTTTGCCACAGACCTTATGATAAAAACAAGAAAGTGGCTATAGAAGCCAGGGAGCTTTATGGTATAACCAAGAAGGAAATCTAATTTATCAAAAATTGAGAGTGGGAAAAATTGAGAGTGGGAAAGCCTCTCTCATGGGAGAAGAGCTCTGAGAGACTAATTCCCAAGGATCTTCTCTTCATTCATTCAGCACGGCGTGGAAAAAGAAAAGGTAAACAGGAGAAGCAAGGCAGTAAGGAAATTCTGTACATGAAATCAAAAGACAAGACACTTTCTAGCAGCTATCACAGCAGTCAATTTTCAGAACACAGAAATGCTTCTTAAACGATCTGTGGTACACAACAACGTTCTGTTTTGGGGGGGTTTGGGGGGGGACAGGAGGTGCGGTTTGGCCACTCTGCACAGCATGCAGGATCTTAGTTCCCTGACCAGGCACCAGACCCTCACCCCCTGCAGGGGAGGTGCAGAAGTTCGGAGTCTTAAGCACTGGACCTCCAGAGAAGTCCCAGTTTTTTGTTGTTTGTTTTTAATTTCCAATCTGTTGCCAACTGATCTCTGATCTTTGTAAAGGAAGAGACATTGAGACACTTTATCCCTATATTATGAGAAGAAAGTACACAGTATCGTGAAAGCAATAATTACCTAGTTGCTTAGCCCTGGTTTAGAGGATTTTCAAAGAAACTTTGCAGAAGTGCATTAACAATGAACAAATGTGAAGAGCCTACTTGCAAACTAACAAGTTAGCCTGCGGGAGTTTTACAGATGCTGGCAAAAGACATGACACTCCTGGGTCAGAGACAAACGACAGGGCATTACTCCCCGCAACAGCAGTAGCTGGAGTGTCAGCATCTGAGCCAGTTGCTCCAAGCCCCAACACCCACAGGGCAATGAAAAGAAAGTCAGATCATACCTGCATCCACAGTGAGTTGTGTTACAGCAGAGAAAACCTCTGGGAACCTGAAGATTTTATAATGGAAAATAGTATGCCTGCCTTTGCCCTGAAAAGAAACATTTTCTTTGTCATATTGTATAGTGAGTGTGCTTACTTACCCTTGGCCCCAGAGGGAAACGCTATCCCTATCTACCAAGAAATATGAGTTCCCTGTTGCTGCTGTAACAAATTACCACAAACTTAGTGGCTTAACCAACAGAAATTTATTGTCTTATAGTTCTGGAGGTCAGAAGTTCAAATTGGATCTCACTAGGCTGAAATCAAGGTGTTGGCAGGAGAACCCACTGTCTTGACTTTTCTAGTTTCTAGGGTTCACCAGCATTCATTGGCTCATGGCCCCTTTCTTCCATTTTCAAAATTATCAGAAAATGAGTCCTTCTTACCTCAAATCACTCTAACCTTTTCTGTCTCTCCCACTTTAAAGGATTCTTGTGATTACATTGCACCCACCTTGATAATCCAGGATAACCTCCTTATTTCAAGATCACTTAGCTAATTAGCATTCTTAATTCCATCTGCAACATTAATTCCCATTTTCCCCATAAAGTAACATATTCAAAGGTTCCTGGAATGAAGGTATGGACATCTTTGGAGGAGCCATTATTCTGCCTACCACTCAAGACTGTCCTTTGTTCCAGATTTGGAGGAGCCATTATTCTGCCTACCACTCAAGACTGTCCTTTGTTCCAGAAGGAAACATAATCTCTAACTTCCAAGGCTATTAGACATACAAACATCCTTGAAAAGACAGTCCAGAGCAAAGGGCAGTCAGTCCTTTCCTTCACAAGAAAATGTGAGACACTCATGGAAAACTGTCCAATACTCATCACCACTTGCTACCCCCATATATTTACATAAGAAACTGAGTAGAGATTTTAATTGCTTTAGATTGTATGTTCGCTCTCGTACTATTGTTTTTCTTTTGTTTACTATGACACCTGACAGAATCTGGATCACAAGGCTATATTGGTCTATATGGGTTAAAATGCCTAGGTAATTCTATATACCTGTGGAAAAAGAAATTGTAACTAGATCTTCTTAGCAGAAGTTTCCTAGTTTAATCAGAGACTAAGTATAATGAACAAACATCAACTTGCAGACATCAATGAACACTTACAGAAAACAAAGCAGTTTAAACAGACCACAGGAAGTCAGCTTGGCAGGCAGTGCTGGAGGGAGGGTCCTTTTTATATTTCATTCTAGTATTAAAGAGTTTTCTAGGTCAGGAAACTCTTCATACTTAACCTTAAGTCTTGCTATTTGCAGCTCTAACCCATATCCTCTTAAACGGTCCCCAGGGATCTCTCTCACATGATCCTTTCTTTGTGCCTTACAGAAGGGACAAAGAATACAAGACTCTCATGATATTTCTCCTTAATAAATTGTTCTAAAAGAAATTTGCCTGTCATTGCTACACAAAACCTATAAAAATGACTCTTTGGTATATTTTAGTTTTCCAATGAAGACCAGTTCTATCCATGTTAAGTTATTCTCAATGAAGTAAACTGAAAGATGTTTATCATCTTTGGAGAAATCTTTGCATTTTATATTTAAAACAGAATGTTAAAATAGAAGCTCCAAAGAAAGCAACAACATAAAAACAGATGAAAAAGGTGGTATGAGACCCACATGCAGTATTTACAAAAGAGTAAACCAAAAACCTGGTACATGGCTCTTGAAATTCCTTATGAGCATTAAGATTATAAAAGAACAGATTGTTAGGTAGAGTTTAAAATTTGTGAAGAGGATTTCTTGGAAGGTAGCTGTTATACCTCTGAATCCCAGTGCTTCAATATCCCATTGGGTTTGGGGGAAAGACTTAGACTTACCCTTACCCTTACGGCAGAAAGAGCTTCAAGGAGACTACTCTAAGAAAAAACAATTCTGCTAACTGATTTGCCAACAAGATGATAAAGAGTTTGCTGCCTTGGTGGAATCAGCCTTCATTTCCAGAGTTTAATTCATCAAAGACTGTTTCCTGTAGACCATGTGGGCCTACAGCCCACATATGGTGTGCAGGTTGTATGCGGTCAAGAGTACAACATCTCACAGAGGACAGACAGCAGAAGCAAGAAGAACCACGACCCTGCAGCCTGTGGAACAAAAACCACATTCACAGGAAGACAGACAAGATGAAAAGGAAGAGGGCTATATACCAGATGAAGGAACAAGATAAAAACTGCAGAAAAACAACTAAATGAAGTGGAGATAGGAAAACTTCCAGAAAAAGAATTCAGAATAGTGATAGTGAAGACGATCCAAGACCTCGGGAAAAAAATGGAGGCAAAGATCAAGAAGATCCAAGAAATGTTTAACAAAGACCTAGAAGAATTAAAGAACAAACATCTAGAAGAATTAAAGAACAAACAGATGAACAATACAATGACTGAAATGAAAAATACACTAGAAGGAATCAATAGCAGAATAACTGAGGCAAAAGAACAGATAAGGGACCTAGAAGACAGAATGGTGGAATTCACTGCCATGGAAGAGAATAAAGAAGAAAGAATGAAAGGAATTGAAGACAGCCTAAGAGACCCCTGGGACAACATTAAATGCAACAACATTCGCATTATACGGGTCCCAGATGAGAAGAGAGAGTGAAAGGACCCGAGAAAATATTTGAAGAGATTATAGTCAAAAACTTCCCTAACATGGGAAAGGAAAGAGCAACCCAAGTCCAGGAAGCACAGAGAGTCCCACACAGGATAAACCCAAAGAGAAACATGCCAAGACACATAGTAATCAAATTGGAAAAATTAAAGACAAAGAAAAATTACTGAAAGCAACAAGGGGAAAATGACAAATAACATACAAGGGAACTCCCATAAGGTTAACAGCTGATTTCTCAGCAGAAACACCACAAGCCAGAAGGGAGTGGAATGACAAATTTAAAGTGATGAGAAGGAAGAACCTATAACCAAGATTACTCTACCCAACAAGGATCTCATTCAGATTGAACAGAGAAATCAAAAGCTTTACAGACAAGCAAAAGCTAAGAGAATTCATCACCACCAAACCAGCTCTACAACAAATGCTAAAGGAACTTCTCTAAGTGGGAAACACAAGAGAAGAAAAGGACCTACAAAAACAAACCCATAACAATTAACAAACTGGTAATAGGAACATATATAGAGATAATTATCTTAAACGTGAATGGATTAAATGCTCCAACCAAAAGACACAGGCTCGCTGAATGGATACAAAAACAAGACCCATCTATATGCTGTCTACAAGAGACCCATTTCAGACCTAGGGACACATACAGAATATAAGCGAGGGGATGAAAAAAGATACTCCATGTGGGCTTCCCTGGTGGCGCAGTGGTTGAGAGTCCACCTGCCGATGCAGGGGACACGGGTTCGTGCCCCGGTCCGGGAAGATCCCACATGCTGTGGAAAGGCTGGGCCCGTGAGCCATGGCCGCTGAGCCTGCGCGTCCAGAGCCTGTGCTCCGCAATGGGAGAGGCCGTGACAGTGAGAGGCCTGCGTACTGCAAAAAAAAAAAAAAAAAAAAAAAAAAGATACTCCATGCAAATGGAAATCAAAAGAAAGTTGGAGAAGCAATTCTCATATCAGAAAAAATACACTTTAAAACAAAGACTATTACAAGAGACAAAGAAGGACACTACCATAATGATCAAGGGATCAATCCAAGAAGAAGATATAACAATTGTATTATTTATGCACCCAACACAGGAGCACCTCAATACATAAAGCAACTGCTAACAACTATAAAAGAGGAAATCGACAGTAACACAATAATAGTGGGGGACCCTAACACCTCATTTACACCAATGGACAGATCATCGAAACAGAAAATTAATAAGGAAACACAAGCTTTAAATGACACAACAGACCAGATAGATTTAATTGATATTTATAGGACATTCCATCCAAAAACAATAGATTACACTTTCTTCTCAAGTGCACATGGAACATTCTCCAGGATAGATCACATCTTGGGTCACAAATCAAGCCTCAGTTAATTTAAGAAAACTGAAATCATACCAAGCATCTTTTCTGACCACAACACTATGAAATTAGAAATCAATTACAGAGAAAAAAACAAAAAACACAAACACATGTACGCTAATACATTACTAAATAACCAAGAGATCACTGAAGAAATCGAACAGGAAATCAAAAAATACCTAGAGACAGATGACAATGAAAACATGACAATCCAAAACCTATGGGATGCAACAAAAGCAGTTCTAAGAGGGAAGTTTATAGCTATACAAGCCTACCTCAAGAAACAAGAAAAATCTAAAATAAACAATCAAACCTTACACCTAAAGGAACTAGAAAAAGAACAAACAAAACACAAAGTTAGCAGAAGGAAAGAAATCATAAAGATCAGTGCAGAAATAAATGGAATAGAAACAAAATACTATAGCAAAGATCAATAAAACTAAAAGCTTGCTCTTTGAGAAGATAAACAAAATTGATAAACCATTAGACTCATCAAGAAAAAGAGGAAGAGGACTCAAATAAATAAAATTAGAAATGAAAAAGGATAAGTTACAACAGACACTGCAGAAACACAAAGCATCCTAAGAGACTACTACAAGCAACTCTATGCCCATAAAATGGACAACCTGGAAGAAATGGACAAATTCTTAGAAAGATACAACCTTCCAACAATGAACCAGGAAGAAAGAGAAACCATGAACAGACCAATCACAAGTAATGAAACTGAAACTGTGATTAAGAATCTTCCAACAAACAAAAGTCCAGGACCAGATGGCTTCACAGGTGAATTCTATCAAACATTTAGAGAAGAGCTAACACCCATTCTTCTCAATCTCTTCCAAAAAACTGCAGAGGAAGGAACACTCCCAAACTCACTCTACGAGGCCACCATCACCTTGATACCAAAACCAGACAGAGATACTACAAAAAAAGAAAATTACAGACCAATATCACGGATGAATATAGAGGCAAAAATCCTCAACAAAATACTAGCAAACAGAATCCAACACCTTAAAAGGATCATACACCATAATCAAGTGGGATTTATCCCAGGGATGCAAGGATTCTTAAATATTTGCAAATCAATCAATGTGATACACCATATTAATAAACTGAAGAATAAAAACCATATGATGATCTCAATAGATGCAGAAAAAGCTTCTGACAAAATTCAACACCGATTTATGATAAAACTCTCCAGAAAGTGGGCATAGAGGGAACCTACCTCAATATAATAAAGGCCATATACAAGAAACCCACAGCAAACACCATTCTCAATGGTGAAAAACTGAAAGCATTTCCTCTAAGATCAGGAAAAAGACAAGAATGTCCACTCTCGCCACTATTATTCAACATAGTTTTGGAAGTCCTAGCCATGGCAATCAAAGAAGAAAAAGAAATAAAAGGAATACAAATTGCAAAAGAAGAAGTAAAACTGTCACTGTTTGTAGATGACATGATACTATACACAGAGAATCGTGAAGATGCCACCAGAAAACTACTAGAGCTAACCAATGAATTTGGTAAAGTTGCAGGTTACAAAATTAATGCACGGAAATCTCTTGCATTCCTATACACTAATGATGAAAAATCTGAAAGAGAAATTAAGGAAACCCTCCCATTTCCCACTGCAATAAAAAGAATAAAATACCTACGAATAAACCTACCTAGGGAGACTAAAGACCTGTATGCAGAAAACTATAAGAAACTGATGAAAGAAATTAAAGATAACACAAACAGATGGAGACATATACCATGTTCTTGGATTGGAAGAGTCAATATTGTGAAAATGACTATACTACCCAAAGCAATCTACAGATTCAATGCAATCCCTATCAAATTACCAATGGTATTTTTTACAGAACTAGAACAAAAAATCTTAACATTTGTATGGAGACACAAAAGACCCCGAATAGCCAAAGCAGTCTTGAGGGAAAAAAACAGAGCTGGAGCAATCAGACTCCCTGACTTCAGACTATACTACAAAGCTACAGTAATCAAGACAATATGGTACTGCCACAAGAACAGAAATATAGATCAATGGAACAGGATAGAAAGCCCAGAGATAAACCTACACACCTATGGTCAACTAATCTATGACAAAGGAGGCAAGGATACACAGTGGAGAAAAGACAGTCTCTTCAGTAAGCGGTGCTTGGAAAATTGGACAGCTCCATGTAAAAGAATGAAATTAGAACACCATACACAAAAATAAACTCAAAATGGATTAAAGACCTAAATGTAAGGCCAGACACTATAAAACTCTTAGAGGAAAACATAGGCAGAACACTCTTTGACATAAATCACAGCAAGACCTTTTTTGATCCACCTCTTAGAGTAATGGAAATTAAAACTAAAATTAACAAATGGGACCTAATGAAACTTAAAAGCTTTTGCACAGCAAAGGAAACTACAAACAAGACGAAAAGACAACCCTCAGAATGGGAGAAAATATTTGCAAATGAACTAATGGAAAAAGGATTAATCTCCATAATATATAACAGCTCATGCAGCTCAATATTAAAAAAACAAACAACCCAATCCAAAAATGGGCAGAAGACCTAAATAGGCATTTCTCCAAAGAAGACATACAGATGGCCAAGAAGCACATGAAAAGCTGCTCAACATCACTAACTATTAGAGAAATGCAAATCAAAACTACAATGAGGTATCATCTCACACCAGTTAGAATGGGCATCATCAGAAAATCTGCAAACAACAAATGCTGGAGAGGGTGTGGAGAAAAGGGAACCCTCTTGCACTGTTGGTGGGAATGTAAATTGATACAGCCACTATAGAGAACAGTATGGAGGTTCCTTAAAAAACTAAAAACAGGGCTTCCCTGGTGGTGCAGTGGTTGAGAGTCCGCCTGCCGATCAGGGGACGCAGGTTCGTGCCCCAGTCTGGGAAGATCCCACATGCCGCAGAGCAGCTGGGCCCGTGAGCCATGGCTGCTGAGCCTGTGCGTCCAGAGCCAGAGCCTGAGCCTGTGCTGCGCAACGGGAGAGGCCACAACAGTGAGAGGCCCACGTACCGCAAAAAAAAAAAAAAAAAAAAAAAAAAAACTAAAAACAGGATTACCATATGACCCAGCCTTCCCACTACTGGGCACATACCCAGCGAAAACCATAATTCAAAAAGACACATGCACCACAATGTTCACTGTAGCACTATTTACAATAGCCAGGTCATGGAAGCAACCCAAATGCCCATCGACAGACAAATGGATAAAGAAGATGTGGTACATATATACAACGGAATATTACTCAGCCATAAAAAGGAATGAAATTGGGTCATTTATAGAGATGTGGATGGATGTAGAGACTGTCATACAGAGTGAAGTAAGTCAGAAAGAGAAAAACAAGTATCAGATATTAACACATATATGTGGAACCCAGTAAAATAGTACAGATGAACTGGTTTGCAGGGCAGAAATAGAGACACAGATGTAGAGAACAAACGTACGGACACCAAGGGGAGGAAGTGGCGGGGTAGGGGTGGTGGTGTGATGAATTGGGAGATTGGGATTGACATATATACACTAATATGTATAAATTGGATAACTAATAAGAACCTGCTGTTTAAAAAAATGAATAAAATTTAAAAAAAAATTCCACATTACTCAAATACAAATATAACAATAAAGTATGTATTCTTCTTAGTAGTTTTTTTCAATTTATTTATAGATAGAAACTGAATTGGTACAGAATAGGTTTAATTGCATTGTTGTTGAGTAGAGGTTAGCCTTAGCCTGGGACCCAGGTTTCACATGAAAAAAGGAAGCCACATTGCCTAATAAAATCAGTAAAACTGAGAATAAACAGAACAAAGAATGTCTTTGCAATTTATTAGGGTAAGGATAAAATAATTAAAAAATAAGAGAACAACATCTCGGGAATTTCCTGGTGGTCCAGTGGTTAGGACTCGGCACTTTCACTGCCCTGGCCTAGGTTCAATCCCTGGTCGGGGAACTAAGATCCCACAAGCTGCATGGCAAAGCCAAAAAAACAAAAACAAGAAAACAAACAAACAAAAAAAACTGTACGACATCTAGAATGGATAAAGAAGATGTGGTGTATATATATATATATATATATATATATATACACACACAATGGAATATTACTCAGCCATAAAAAAGAACGAAATAATGCTATCCGCAGCAACATGGATGGACCTAGAGACTGTCATACTGAGTAAAGTAAGCCAGACAGAGAAAGACAAATATCATATGATATCACTTATATGTGGAATCTAAAAAAAGGATACAAATAAACTTATTTACAAAACAGAAATAGACTCCAGACATAGAAAACAAACTTATGGTTACCACAGGGGAGAGAAGTAGAGGGATAAATTAGGAATTTAGGATTAAAATATACACACTACTATATATAAAATAGATAACCAACAAGGACCTACTGTATAGCACAGGGAACTCTACTCAGTATCTTGTAATAAACTATAATGGAAGAGAATGTAAAAAAAAGAAAAGTATATATATTTATATATAACTGAATCACTTTATTGTACACCTGAAGCTAACACAACACTGTAAATGAACTATATTTCAATAATTTTTTTAAAAGAGTACAACATCTAACTAAGTGGGGGTGGGGTCTTCACATGGTAGAATATTTATTTTCTGCACATGGCAGTAGAGGGTCTTGTTCTAACAAAACCAGCATACATTACCACAATTTCCCAACAGAACCAAACTGTCTTGAGGAATGTGCACATCTTCTTAATAAACACAAAAGCACCGCATAGGCAAGCAATGGCACTATGAAGGCTTTGTGAGAAAGAGAGAGAGAGAGAGAGCGCCAGCATAGAGACTACCTTGAATTCCATTCAATCGAGCTGGAGAGGTTCATGAAACCTCAGCAGACGCAAACAGAAGCCAGAGGTGGACCACCAGACTGTAAGAGTCTGCAGATGCCATAAGCAAGAGCGTTCTGCTGGAACGAGAGAACTACAGATGAGCAGCCCCCCACCATGAGAGGAAATGGGTGTCCACAGAACATAAGAAAGCATCCCAGGAAAAAAAGTCCATTTTGAAAACTGGCAAATCCCCTTCCGCAAGAGTAGATGTCCAGCAAGAAGTTTCTTGCCCCTTTCCTCATCTCTCTTACCTCCTTTCTGTTTCAACTGCCCAGGTCAGTAACATTGGTTGGCAAGATGGAAAGAGTGAAGGATGCACATATGTCATGTGCTATCACACAGGGATGAGCAAGTCCTACAGGAATGTTGGTCCTCAAACTTCTCTCTCACAGCTTCAGACCCCCCAGGCTTAAATGACTTCTGCACAACCCCCAAATCTACTTCATACACACACAGAAATTATGACTTACAATATTCCCTCAGTGTCTAAAATTTGGTAAATTTTGAATTTTTTATGGTTTGATCTTCACTAGCATTCAGAAAATGTGAAACAGGGCAAACTGAAATCTCAGAAGGACATGTAAAAAGCACGTAAGCCTAAAAGGGCAAAGATGACCAAGAGGTTAAGTAGGAATAAAGCAGGATAAACGAACACAGACTGAAGTAGACCAAGGGGCCAGATTTCCAAGCAGGACAACAAAGTATTTTTTAACTTAATTGGTACCTCATGATAAAGTCAATGAAAGTAAGGTGGCCGTCAGGTGGACTGAGGTCACTACCTCCAGCACCCACGTAAGCAGCCGTGCCTCCTGAAATGTGTATAATGGAAGATGAAGCCATCCAGTTACACAGCTAGGAAGCCAAGGAAACTGCTGGGCCAGGAGACTTCAAAAACACCAGGAAGATAGACCCAGAATAGACAGTGACTCCAAAGATCAGAGCGAAACGATACGCCTCAATTAACAGAAGCCAGAAAACAAGCAGAAACCAGAGGGTTTGCCCCAATTCACTAAGTCCAAACCAGGTCAGCAACCAAGACATCAGAGAGACACAAGGTAACTTTGAAACCTTACTTGACAGAAACAAGCAGCCGTCTCCCATGGAAGACACTCATGCTCACCCTGGAGGTGTGCAAAGATTAGAGACTGAGTACAAGGTCACAGCTACTTTTAAAGCAACGAGATTTCATCCCTGTAATTGCTCTTACTGATAATACACCCAGTCTTTTACACTCACTTGGCTCCCAACTTAAAAAAGAAAGGCCTGCCTCTCACCCACCTCAAACCTTAAAATGATTCCAGGACCAGAGATACAATTTGGTAATTCCTTCAATGAAAACCCCATACACAGTTTCACATATATACATCCCAGTGGATCTAGTTAAGATATACATTTCCTGTATATTTTTTACATCTATATACAATTTTATTCAAACAAACTTTAAAATCGTGCACTTAGGAATGTGTTCCCAGATAGTAAAGGGATAAAATAAAACCAGAAAGTGTTTGTTCTATGGTGTGAACATGGGACCCACAAGTTCATTTAAGGTGCTGGCTGACAATATACTGATACTATCTCTCAATTTAAGTAGTAGTTCTATGAGTATTCACTTCAAAGCATTCTTCAGACCTTTTTTTTAATGAACAAACGCTTCATTACTTTCTTACAGTGGTTAATAAATTATCACATACTTAGCAGCTTAAAATAACATCTATTTATTACCTCACTTTTTAAAAAAATTAATTTATTCATTTTTGGCTGCGTTGGGTCCTCGTTGCTGCGCGCGGGCTTTCTTTTAGTTGCAGCGAGTGGGGGCTACTCTCCGTTGCGGTGTGTGGGCTTCTCATTGCGGTGGCTTCTCTTGTTGCGGAGCACGGGCTCTAGGCGTGTGGGCTTCAGTAGCTGTGGCTCGCAGGCTCTAGAGCGCAGGCTCAGTAGTTGTGGCGCAGGGGCTTAGCTGCTCCACAGCATGTGGGATCGTCCTGGACCAGGGCTCAAACTCGTGTCCCCTGCATTGGCAGGCGGATTCTTAACCACTGCGCCACCAGGGAAGCCCCTATCTCACTTTTTTTAATTATATTTTTTCCAGCTTTGAGATATAACTGACATAACATTATGTAAATTTAAGATGTGTTGATTTGATACATTTATATATTGCAAAATGATTATCACCATAGCATTAGCTAATGCTTTCATCCAATCACATAATTTTTTTTAATAGATAGTTGAGGTACAATACTATATGTTACAAGTGTACAACACAGTGACTCACAATTTTTGAAGGTTATACCCCATTTATAATTATAAAATATTGGCTATATTCCCTGTGCTGTACAATATATCCTTGTAGCTTATTTTATACAGAATACTTTGTACTCTTAATACCCTACCCCCATATCACCCCTCTCCCCTCCCCTCTCCCCACTAGTAACCACTAGTTTATTTTCTATATCTGTGAACCTGTTTTTTTTTTTTTGGTTATATTCACTAGTTTATTTTTTAGATTCCACATATAAGTGATTAGCATACAGTATTTGTCTTTGACTTATTTCACTTAGCATAATGCCCTCCAAGTCCATCCGTGTTGCTACAAATGGCAAAATTTCATTTTTTATGGCTGAGTACTATTCCATTGTATATATGCACCACATCTTTATCCATTCGTCTATTGACAGAAACTTAGGTTGCCTCCGTATCTTGGCTATTGTAAATAATGCTGCTATGAACGCTGGGGTGCATGTATCTGGTATCCCTTCCTTTGAGGAAGTTATTTTCTGACTGATAATGCACTCTAGCCTTTTACAGTCACTTTACTTCAATTTACAGAAGAAAGGCCTACCTCTCACCCATCTCAAACCTTAAAATGATTCCAGGAACAAAAAGACAATTTGGTAATTTCTTCAATGAGAGCCCCATAAGCAGCTTCACATACATACACCCTAATGAATCTAATCAAGAGACGTATTTCTTATATATTTTTACTTTTTTAAAAAAGTTATCAGATATTTCAATATACCTATATCATTTTGAGTTGCTGCAGTTTAGGAGAATTCAATGCTAAGGAAATATTTTAACATCATAAACTTAGTGTCACAGAAAAAGATACATAATTTTTAACCTCCATTTACATATTTTTTTGTCACTGCAATTAAATTTACTAGAGTGAATGTACCAGTCAGGGTTCAAGGGAAACATGACCAATGGGAGATAAAGAGAAATTTACTTTAGGGAATTGGCTCTTGTGACTGTGGGAGCTGGCAGCTGGAAACCAGTAGGGCAGTGTGACAGGCTGGAAATTCGGGCAGGAGTTAATATGTCAGTTGTGAGGCAGAATTTCTTCTTCAGGAAACCTCTATTATTGCTCTTAGGACCTTCAAAGGATTGGATACATCACCACTCACATGCGGAAGGGTCACCTCCTTGACTTAGAGTCAACTGATCATAGATCTTAACCACATCCACAGAATATCTCCCCAGCAACTCCTAGACTACTGTTTGAGTAGCTGAGCACTAGAGCCTGCCAAGTTGACACAGCAAAGTATCAGTGAACCACACAGCATGCAAAAATACGTTACATTAGGATGAAATTCTGTGAGAGGTGGAATGAAAACACAATTTCAAGGAGTACAAGGAGAATCATGCAATACTTAATATCGTAATCAAATCTTTTAAATGAGTGTTTTAAAACCTGTATTAATTACATCTTTGTAAAAATCTTCAACTTAGGATAAAAAACTTAGGCGTCAACATAAAAGGATGCAGAAGTATGTGTGTACTGATTATCAATATTCTTTTAGGAGGTCACGCAAGCAAAAGTGTTTGAAGACAAGTTCTAGGGCAACAGAGTGTAGTTAACGAACTCAGACTGTACTGTACACATGTATCAGCTGTGTGAATTTAGGACAGTTACTTAAATGGGATGCTTTAGTTGCGGGCTGTTGTTGTTTTAATGTTATATTAATAGCACTTAATCTTCTCCCAAACCAGATGAAGTAACTGTGATAGTATTTGGAAAGCACTGCTTATTTCCTGACACAGTTGCTCCTCAACAAATGCTACTGTTATTATTCAGCAAGTATCATTTGCAGAACATGACCCACCAAGACCTATAATACAGGAACACGATGCCTGCCTTGTCCCACCAGACTCGTCTTTCTCTGGTCCTCCCTCCAGGTTCTGTGGGTCGACAGTAAAGGATGGGTCCTTAATCCCAACCTCAGCTCAGCACGGACAGGTGCCCTAGCGTTGGAATCCTCGCATTTTCCTAAGCATACATTGGACATGAGTTCTCTCCCACATTAAACATACCCCAGCCAGGTTTCTTCCTAATGGTTGCTCCTGTTCCGTAAAAGATCTCTAATGACCATGAGCTCAAAGTGCCCTTGCTGAGCTACTCAATTATGAGATGGGTTTCACATTTAGCAACAATTTCTTTCCAGCTTAAATAATTTTGTCTGTCTAGAGGCATTGTTTGATGATTTCTGATGGACGCAGTAGAGAACCACTCCCTTTCGGCTGTAATCCTTGCAGACAGAGCGTATTTACTCTGGGGATTCCTTTCTAGGTTTTTCCCTGACTTTTAACAGCTGTGTTGCTCTTTTCCAGCCTCTCCTGTTTGGCAGCCCAAGGGCAGTTCTGTGACCTTCCTGGGCTGCCTCTCTCTCACAGGTCAAATTATCTCTCTCAAGCCTCTACCTATAAAAATCAGGAATTACTGACCTACCCAACTATCTTCTGGAATTTGGGTACTTATCCTAATTTATACTAAATCATACTAATTTTCCAAATTTAATTCTTTGCGTTTTTGTCAAGTTGAGCCTAGGAAATAGGCCTCTTGAAAAGGAGAAAACACAAAGTATCATATTACTCCTAGACATAATACATTTCCATTTGATTAAAGATTTCTTTCAAGTTGACCTTTACAAGGCATGAGTTCTCTAGATCAACCTTGCTCATTCCCCCATTTAAATTTTAAAATTAAATTTTTTAAAATCATTTCAGTAATATTACACGTTGAAGAAACAGCAGAGAAATGGTACAAAGGGAAAAAATACTATATTTCCATCACCCAAAGACCACCATTGCTAACTTTTTTTTATCTTTTCTCTGAGCAAAAAAAAAAAAAAAATGTCCACTTCTACTTCATGCATACACACTCACACACACACAGTAAAAATAAAGGACGGGAGAAAAGTCAGATGACTTTCTGACTTTAAATCTTTTGCAGACATTTGCCCAGACTAATTACCCAACAACCTTCATTTCGTAGGTCACCAGAGAGAACAAGGTTTTCTGGGCAGGCTGTGCTGGTCTTACCTGTCTCACGGCTAATGAAGTTCCCAATCTGGTCTCTTGCTTTTGCTAACAAGACAGGGCTCCTACCATTTCTGTCCTTTAGATGGCAGCATGATCCCTAACACTTCACTGCCCTTTTCCCCCAAGTTATACAGTTCTCACAATGGAAAAAGAGTTTTAAGGCTGAATTATCTGAGGAGTGCTGAGGAGATGGAGAGGTTGAGAGGGGCAGAAAGAGTCACTGAGGGTGAAGATGTGCAGAACAGGGAAACCAGAAGTTGTCTGCAGAATCAAATGTTTCAGCTACCATCCGTGCCAAAGAGCACACACATGGGTCATCGTCCCCAAATCCCACTATTACTTGCAAAATTCTGAACAAAATGTATTCATTTGTTCCCTCATTCATTCATACATATTTATGAACTTCCTACCTGTACCAGATCCAGTAGGGTAGTAGACAGTCCTAAACAGAAGTACTGTCTAGGAATTGGGTAACAGAGAATAAATACTGGGATATAGAGATGAATAAAATAGATCATTCTCATTCACTTATTCTGCCCTCATTCATCTTATTATATTCTAGTGTAGGAGATAGACAATTAAAAAGTAAACCATTTGGGGACTTCCCTGGTGGTCCAGTAGGTAAGACTCTGCGCTCCCAATGCAGGAGGCCCAGGTTCGATCCCTGGTCAGGGAACTAGATCCCGCGTGCCGCAACTAAGACCTGGGGCAGCCAAATAAATAATTATTTAAAAAATATATATATATAGTAAACAATTTGGTATACAATGTAAATTTAGGTAGTGAAAGGACTATGAGGAAAAACAAGACAAAGTAAAAGGGCTAGAAAGGGTACAGGGTAAAGGGTTCCAGAAGTTGTTATTTCAATAAGGACGAAGTGATCAACTTCGTCAAAAGCTTCTGAGAGTCTGAGTAAACGAGTGCCAAGGACTGACCACCGGATTCAGCAAAGTGAAAGTCACTGCCGGTGCTGACAAGGGCGCTCTCAGCAGAATGTGGGGAAAGAATCGATTAGGGTGAAGCAGGGGAAATACCAGGGGAAGGACGCTGAGTAGAGAAATCCTGCGGAGTTTTGCTATAAAGAGGAACAGAAAAAGGAGGCAGAAACTAGAGGGAGCGGGGGACACAAGGAAGAGCTTTTAAAGGTGGGAGGAACTCCAGCACACTTATGTCCTGGTACAGGGGGTCCAGCAGAGAGAAGGGAACAGTGATGCAGGAGAAAAGGGAAGAGTGATTGAGGAGCAGAACCAAGCACGGAGGAGGAAAGCCATCACACAAGTGGGGGGAAGGGCCTCAGCACGAAGCAAGGGAAGCTGCCCCAGAAAGGACGCACAGTGATGGCAGCCAGACCAGAGGCTGGACCCTGCAGAGACGGGGTGGGGGGCGATAAGGTGGTTCTCTCGAGATTGCTTCCATGTTCCCCATGAAATAAGAAGATTACTGGCCAAGAGTGAGGAGAGGTAGGGAGTGCTGAAGGTTCAATGAGAGAGGAGAACGTGTCGGATATTCCTCATTGGAAGGAGTAAGGTGACGTCATTAGGGAGACTACAATAAGACGTCTGGAAGTTCCATAGGCTTCCTTGAGGTTTGGGGCCACAGACTGAAAATTAGACTTGTCAGCTCATGTTTGCTTTGTTTTGTTTTGCTCTAGCCACAGGAAGATGGATCAGGAAGGCCCTCTGGCTTCTCCCCAGGTCTCCCTCATCACTCCTCTGGCTTCTTCTTTTTCTCAAGCTTTCTGTCCCCTTTCCACTAACACAGGGCCCAAAATGCAGTCTGCAAAGGCTTTCTCTCTGCCATCTTCTCTCATCTCTGCATTTCCCTGCTCAGCGATGCCTTCTCAGTCCCTGACTTCAGCTATCTTCTCCCGGATGTAGAGCCTGATGTCCGCCTCATCTCCAGACTCAAATGTTTGTCTCCTGAACATTTCCACCGGTTCATAAAATTCAGC
Organism: Lagenorhynchus albirostris; assembly: GCF_949774975.1. NCBI lineage: Eukaryota > Metazoa > Chordata > Mammalia > Artiodactyla > Delphinidae > Lagenorhynchus > Lagenorhynchus albirostris. Next base: position 88,803,202 of record NC_083105.1, read on the forward strand.
AACAGCACAACGCAGCTCCACAAAGCCTGCGGATCATGTTTCATTTACTGTCACCCACCCGATCTCCAAGAGGCCTTAGGATTTACTTCAATGCCTTTCTCTTAGTTTTTCCTTTGTTCCTCTGGTATCTGAGCAGTTGCCACGAATTTCTATCAATTCTACTCCCATCCTGTCTTTCAAACTTAACTTTAGAATGACTACCCTCATTTATGCTGTTTCTCTTTCAATCTATTGCTTTAAGAAGGGTCTGATAAACACATATGACTACATCAAACGAAAGAGCTTCTGCATGGCAAAGGAAGCCATCAACAAAATGAAAAGACAGCCTACAGAAGAGGAGAAGGTATTTGCAAATCCCATATCCAATAAGGGATTAATATCCAGAATATATAAGAAACTCATACAACTCAACAACAAAAGCAACCAATTAAAAAATGGGCATAGGGCTTCCCTGGTGGCGCAGTGGTTGGGAGTCCGCCTGCCGATGCAGGGGACACGGGTTCGTGCCCCGGTCCGGGAGGATCCCGCATGCCGCGGAGCGGCTGGGCCCGTGAGCCATGGCCGCTGGGCCTGCGCGTCCGGAGCCTGTGCTCCGCAACGGGAGGGGCCGCGGCAGTGAGAGGCCCGCATACGGGGGCGGGGGGGAAATGGGCGTAGCAGCCGAACAGACATTCTTCTAAAGAAAATATCCTGGTGGCTAACAGGCGCATGAAAACATGTTCAACATCATTAATTACTAGGGAAATGCAAATCAAAACCACGAGACATCACCTTACTCCCACTAGAAGGGCTATTATCAAAAAGGCGAGAAATAACCAGTGGTTGGAGAGAATGTAGAGAAAAGAAAACCCTCCTACACTGTTGGTGGGAATATAAAGTCGTGTAGCCACTGTGGATAACAGTATGAATAGTCCTCCAAAAATTAAGAACTACCATACGATCCATCTATTCCACTTCTGGTATTTATCATAAGAAACAAAAACACTAATTTGAAAAAGATATATGCATCCATATGTTCATCGAAGCATTATTTAAAATAGCCAAGGTATGAAAACAACCTCAGCGCCCATCAACAGAATGGATAAAGATATGATATGTATACACACACACAGAGTACCACTCAGCCATAAGAAGAGATGAAATCTTGCCACTCGTGGCAATATGGATGGAATGAAATAAGTCAGATGGAGAAAGAAAAATACTGTGTAATTTCACTCATATGTGGAATCTACAAAACAAACCAAATGAAACAAAAACAAAAATGGAGATGCAGAGAACAGAGTACTGGTTATCAGAGGGAAAGAGGGGGAGGGGCGGGGAGGTTGAAACGGCTGAAGGGGATCAACAGTATGGTGATAAATGGAAACGAAATTTTTGGTAGTGGGCACACTACAGTGTATACAGAAATCAAAATATAATGTACACATGATCATAGAATGTTATAAACCAATGCTACCTCAATTTTTTAAAGAAGGGTCTGATATTAGTCCCTGCTCCAAAAGTTTAATGTATCCCTAATAAAGCTTAAACTCCCTAGCCCAGAGTCCATTTTCTTCAATTTATCTCAGTTGATTTTTTTTTTCCAGTTCTCAGCACCCTCTTGCTCTCAATCCACAGCTGCAGATAATCCCAAACTCTGAGCAGTGCCGCCTCCTACTTTTCCACCATGGTGACACTCAGGCATTGACACTTCCCAGCCCCCTCTGTAGTAAGAATAGGACCAAGTGACTAGGTGCCACTCATGAAGGGCATCACTTCTAGACTGAGGCAGTTGACAGCCAAGCGCTTCCTCTGCCTCTCTCCTCCCCACCAGAACCCTTGGAGGCACATGTTCCAAATGCCATAGCTACAAGATGAAGAAAGATGGACTGGCCCATATCGGACTTTATGCAAGTGAGAAATAAACAGATTTCATTATACCACTAGGATGTGGGATTTGCCTAATGAAGCAGCTAACATCAATTATCCCAATGTTCTACCCCTGTGCCTTCAGTTATACAGATGTCTTTGCTAAAGTCCCTTTTTCTCTTCCCACCCATGATTACTAGCTATTGAAACCCTCTTATCCTTAAAAGTAGTATTTCCGGGCTTCCCTGGTGGCGCAGTGGTTGAGAATCTGCCTGCTAATGCAGGGGACACGGGTTCGAGCCCTGGTCTGGGAGGATCCCACATGCCGTGGAGCAACTAGGCCCGTGAGCCACAACTACTGAGCCTGCGCGTCTGGAGCCTGTGCTCCGCAACAAGAGAGGCCGCGATAGTGAGAGGCCCGCCCACCGCGATGAAGAGTGGGCCCCGCTTGCCACAACTAGAGAATGCCCTCGCACAGAAACGAAGACCCAACAAAGCAAAAATTAATTAATTAATAAACTCCTACCCCCAACATCTTTAAAAAAAAAAAAGTAGTATTTTCGAAACCTGGTATGTCAATTGGCTGGTCCACGATGAAACTGCACCCAAGTCAAGAAGGAAATAGGAAAATGACAATGTAGTAAGTTTCCAGAAAAACAAACATACTGAATTTAAAGCACTGTTCTTGGACTGAGATAACTCCTTTCATCTTTAAATGCCTTCTTTTATAAAATAATAGTGATGTATTTAGATGGCAGAAGAGGCTCCCCCATCACCCATTATTTGGCCAAATAAAGTCTGCCATTGTATTTTGTTTCTAATGTTGTTTTCTAGATGTTATCGCTTCATAATGTTCCCATGTCTGGCAACCACCACTTTAAAGCATAACTGATACCTTCTCCAGCAAGCCTTCCATTATTCTCCAGATTCAAAGTGACTTCTGATATCATTTATTTTGCTTTGAGCCTTTGGCCTTTGAGCTTCTTTTCTCTCTCCTCTTGGAAAGAAAATTCCTTCAGAACAAGTGAGACCCTTTCTTATTGCCCATACCAAGAAGCCCAGAACAAAGGTATTCTTATACAAAATAGGAAAACTGAGATCTAGAGAAATTACATTACTTGGAAATTATAACTTCTCACATTTACTGAGCACACTCCAGATGTGCTAGACGCTGCTGCTAAGCATTTCCCGTGCATGTACTCATTTCATCCTCCCAACAAACCCATCTGGTAGGTTACCGTCACATCGCCGTTTTGCAGACAGATTCTGCAACGAGCCCAAATTCACACAGCTAGGAAGGGGTCACTTCAAGGTGGGAATCCTAGTAGCCTGGCTTCAGAGCCCATGCAGTTCACGACACTACAGGTGAAATGGGGATGTAACTTTTGAAAATGCAAACCAGGCCGCCTAGTTTCGGCTGGCATTCTTTTCTAGAAGACCATGGCTATGAAATCAGTTTCTTCGACCTGTTTGTTTTTGTTTTTTTTTTAAGTACTTAGCATTGCAAGCAAGTTTATCAGATGATTCAACCCCTTTTGTGAAGTCCAATCAGTATTTCAGTATAATTATTTCAGATTTCCCATTCCACATTCTAATTATCTACATCCATCTGTTTAACTGTTAAGGTCTTCCGATTTCTATGTGAATTACTTTTCCACCTGTCCCCCAGAAAGAAAGTAAATTAAATTAAGTCACCAAACATGTTCAGGCAACTGTGACAGACACTCAATAAGGTGGGAAATAAGCCGGTAACGTCAAGCTTCCTTTCATTAAGATTTTCAATACTTATTTGGTCAGGCTGAAATAACCTGGATTCATCAGAGCCCGAGATTTTAAATGCAATGGATATCACAACAGGTTGAATCCTTTCGACAACATATATGCCATTTCAGACTTTCAAGAGTCTGAAGAGAATTTTGGAGTTCAAACACTAGGAAAATATCAACGCTACAATAAAAACAAAAATCAAGAACAGGGTGGTTGTCCTATCTAAGAGAGGCCCAAGTGATTTTATTTTAAGTGTATTTCATACTTTATTTGCCTGAGGAACCCCTCTTAAAAATCACAAATTTAGGGACTTCCCTGGTGGCGCAGTGGTTAAGAATCTGCCTGCCAATGCAGGAGACCCCTGGTCCGGGAAGACCGTGAGCAAGTAAGCCCGTGAGCCACAACTACTGAGCCTGAGTGCTGCAACTACTGAAGCCCACGCACCTAGAGCCCGTGCGCCGCAACAAGAGAAGCCCACGCGCCACAACGAGAGTAGCCCCTGCTCGCTGCAACTAGGGAAAGCCTGCGCACAGCAACAAAGACCCAACGCAGCCAAAAATAAAAATTAATTTTTAAAAATCACAAATCTCACCATAGTACAGCCCTAGAATGACATCATTTCCATAAATATTGATCACAGTGGCCAACAGATATCAAAAATATATTTTATTTGAAGAAAAAAATATAAGCAAATGTTTACAGAAGTCCAAAATTACCTAAATTCATACACCTTCTCAATGTCAATGCTCCCCATCCCCCATATCAGTGACAGTCCCAAGATGAAGGGTCTTTTTACACCAGAGACTATCCCCTACCCTCTGCCAGCAGACTTCTACCGGAAAGCCTGCTTGCCACCTCTTCCTCCATGTTCTTCGTCCAAGAACCCACTTTGCACTACCAATGACTCACCCTAGGATGGCAGGAGATGCCTCTGAATACTATTCTCCACCCAGGAGTATGACCCTGACAGCTGAGCTTATAATCTCAACAATGACGTAGGTCTCTCTTGGTGAGACCTTTTAGCCCTGTTCACACATCAGCTGCCTTTCAATGTCAAAGACTCCAAATGGAGTTTGGACCTGGTGCATCCTCCCACGGTACACATCACCTCTCCTTTGAAAGACTCCCCCTGCCCCCAGCTACAGAAGATCCAAATGCACTGATGATTTGCAGAGAAGACAACAGACCTCACCACAACTCAAGTAGGCCTCCTAGCATGGTGAGATTCTGTACATTCCTTTTCTAAGAAATATGCTCTTATACTGACTAGGGAGTTGCGGCAGTCTGTCACATATTTTTACAGAGAAAGAAAATGTTATATCGCCATAATAAGGTAATATTGTACCAACATATATATGTGTTGCTGAGTTTTAAGAAGTCTTTTTATTTTGATCAAAGTCACAGTCTACACTGATGTTAACACAGCATGTAAGTAAATAAAGCAATAACTTATGGAAATATACAGGGAAACTCCTAGAGATGCACACATACAGTATTCCACACACACAGTAAATAAAACTATATTTCCTAAAAATATACCATTTTTAAGTAACCAGGAAGCACTTACAAAATTCAACTATATAATAAGTGAAAAAGAAAACTTCATAAAGTGCAAAATTCAAAAAATGATGCAGGCCAAATTTGTCGACGTTAATACAAAAAGAGTAGAAATTCACGATAAAAGAATAAATTAAAAAGACTTGCCAATTTAAAAGCATTTATTCAAATAACTTGCAGGTGATGATAATGTTTTTCATTATAACTTCAGAAAAAGTTTTTTGGTATGTATTTTTTAGGTTAAGCCTACATTTCTGATGTAAACTCTTCAACGCCAACACTACTATTTACAAAGAATTATCACCATGGCTAGCCACAGACCTTCCCAGGGTTTAATTATTTCTACTGAAATTATTTTGGTTTCCATAGAAATCTCAAATGGCTGACCCTTTAGAACTGCCTGCAGGGGACATATTATTGCAGACTTTAGGACACATCCAGGATGAGCCTAAAATATAAAATCAGACCCTGCAGGAAGTTCTATCACAAATTTATGATCTCTTTAAAGTGTGTGTTTAAAAGACAATGGATCCCCAAGTTGGGTAACTCTACACTAACTCAAACCATTTCTCCCAAATGGAATTTAAGATCAAGAAATTGCAGGCTTGCCTCTAACTTACTCTAAGATAACTTCCCTAAAGCATGTTCTTCTAAGAGCGAAGAAACTCATTTAGGCTGTTAATTAAATCTGTCCCCTAAAGAGGAAGAAAAGAACATGAAGTTACAATTCTAAATATACCCTCTATATACCTCCCAACACCTAAAATATGTTAACATTTGTACAATGGATGTCCACATAGAATCAACTAAAAACACAGAAGTATTCCTTATTCTTATTCTGAACAGGCCTCCAGAATTAAAAATAAGACCCTTAGAAAAATGACACACCAAAAATAAATAAATAAGAACACGATATGATTTAAGGGTCAAATAAAATTATTCCATGGGCACTTAAAAACTCAGGCATTTTCAATAGGCTGAAAGATTACTTTCTATAAAGGGAAACATATGTTATCCGTACAAATCTTTTCATTAAACCCCAAAGTCCCATTATCTGCTGGTTATAAAGATTCTACATATGGAAAGAAAGTTTAAAACCACTGAACTTGAAATTCAATGTATGTGCATATAGACATATGCACATAGTTTCCTGGGTAACTAAGCAGCATGTAAAATGCTTTTGTGGGTCTTGTTCTGTTTTACTTTTTTCACTGTTAAGTGATACTGAGCTTTAGAGCAACAGTTTCATGCCTGGGTTTATACTTTAACAAGATTTCTTATTTTCTCTGGCCACACAGAGTCGGAGGAAATTTAATTTGGCCCCAAGAGTCTACACACGAGGCACTCGTGCTTTTATTTACCTCTCAAACTGCACCACCAAAAACAATCATCAGTTGATCCTTCTCTGTCAAGGGATTGGGCCCCTTAACAGATCCTGGGGTGAGGTGGGGCGGGGGAAAGGCCCACGGGACTTGAAATCAAGGAGCTTCACCACTTAGCAAGGGGCTCTGAAATGGAAACTCCTGATGGTAGAAAATGGTACCCCGTCTGTATTAAATGAGAATACAGATTCCTTTCCCCGTCTACCCTACAGACTGCTTGTAGGAGAAGGTACGAGAGAATGAATGGTCAACACTCAAGAAGCACAGGATCTCTGCCAGGCCTTGGTGAAGCCAGGATGAATGAGGCACGGGACCCCACCACGCAGATTTGCAAAGTGCTTCCTCAGTTTGCAACCATGATACACAGGAAGGGCATCAGCAAGGGCCAGGTGTTCCCTGACAAATCAAGGCTCCTCCCCCAACAACGGTCACAGTTACCTGATTATTCACAGTTTGGATCCCTTGCACTCCTCGGTCTGAGGGTTTTCCTCCAGAGTTCTCCTGGGCTCCACGCTCACCCCGCCCCCATCCCTACCTCCCCCATCCTCACTGCCCCCTGCTCCCTACCTCAGGTCTCCACTTGGACGGCTGCTTCTCAGTGAAGCAGTCTCTGAAACGTGATCCATTTGTTAATTTTTAATAATTTTACATCAATTGTTTGATTCAGTTTAAATATCTAAGTAATTATTTTTTCAATTGTTTTTGTAACTTTGTAGATTTAGGGGGTTTTGTCTGTGTTTTTTCAAGGGAATCCTACTGTTTTAATTTGGGTACATATTTATTGTTGTAATGTATTTTTAACTTTCTATTGTGGAGATTTTCAAACACACAGAAAAGTAGAGCAAACAGGTTAACGAATTCCCACATACTCATCACTACTTCAACACTGAACATAATCCTTGCTTTAGCTGTAACACCTTCCTGATGCCCCTGGCCCAATTCTGGATGGTTTTAAAGCACATCTCAGACATTTTCTCAGTATCATACCTCAGTAGACTTCACCATAATACATCTGCATATACAGCCATCCCTAGGCAGCTGCAAGGGGATTGGATGCAGGGTGAGGAACCCACAGATAGGACGCTGACTGTATCTCCAAATGGTAAAGGCGCTTAAAAAAAAATCACATCATCACACTCAAACCTGACACTATTTAGAATTACAAACTCCCCAGCATGTCCTCTCTTTCCCAACTTTATTTCCCTCCATTGCCTTATTTCTGTCTGACTTACTACATATTTTACTTATTTATTCATTGTCGCACCCACTGGAACATAAGTGTCCTGAAGGGAGGTGTTTTTGTCTGTTCTGTTTCCTGCTGTATCCTCAATATCTAGAAATGCGGCAGACACACTGAAGGCACTCAATAATTTCTTTCTGAATTAATGAATCCACCCAAGTCAAAGGAACAGACTGGATTCATATGATAAACTTTAGTGTATGATCCTATCTTGGCTGTAAATGTCAACTAAGCTTTTGATCAGAGCAAGATAGCAGACTGTTCAAATTTGCTCTTTCCAAGGAAACCTGAAGTACTGTATTCCTATGTAATCGCTCAAGGGTGTATTCCAATGACAAGGTAGGAATGTTAAGGCAAACAAAAAAGGAACATAAGAATTATTACCACCTTGACAGAAAGCCATTTTACTTGGTACAGAAGTTTTTAGTCCCTGGGACTAAGAAGATTATTTCCACAACGTGAATGTGTACTTCCTGTTTATTAATAGCGTAGGAACAGGCACAAGCTAACAGTAAAATCTCCTGATTCTATTTTGAATTACTATATATATTTATATAATAGTAACAGCTAACATTTGTAGATCATTTGCTATGCATCAGGCATCTTCTAAGTACGTTATCCACGTTAACTCCTTATCTTTACAAGGACTCTACAAAGTAGGTACCGTTATTACGCCCAGTTTACAGATGAACTCGGATGAGGCACAGCCTAAGAACTCTACATAGCAGAGCAGTTCAGAGTTCATCCAATGTCCCCCAGCAGAGAAGGGAGGGCTCGTGACCTAAACCCAGGAGGTCTGGGTCCAGAGACGACACTCTGAACTCCTGTGCTAGCCCCAAAATACTGCACACCTGTGAGCTGCCAGGCCACCTTCTCTACGAGGAAACCAGGAGGGCAGCAGCTGAGAGCAAAACCTTGGCAATCGATCCAACCTTAGTATCCCAGCTCCACTGGTTACATGACCTTCAGCAAATCAATTAACCTCTCTGAGATTCAATGTCTTCATTTCTAAAATAGGGATTATAATAAAACATACCTCAGAGAATCGTTAAAATGGTTAAATGTAAGTCTCTACATAAAGCATTTAGCCCAATTTCTGGCAGTCTGTAGCGATCAACGATCAACGGAGCACAGAGATTAAGAGTAATCCGTGGAGTCAAGAATGCCCAGAGGCTGGAATCCCAGCAGTGCCATAGACTCTGATCTTGGGCAAATTATTTCAACACTCTGTACCTCTATGTCCTCGTCTATAAAATGGGGGAAATATTAGTACCTACCTCAGAGTTAGGACGATTGAGAGCATTACTCCCTGTCACGTGCTTAGAACAGCACCTAACACATTATAAATTCTCAATAAACGTTAATCATTTAATTTTAACTACCCACGCCATTCCTCCCTTATCTCAACTTATTTCCAAGTCAGCTTTCCATACTCCACACACCCAGATGTTATATGTGACAGGATATTACAATTAACATTTTCACAGAGATCCCAAGAAATAACGATTGTAAAACTTCAAAGAAAGGTGCCAGGTGAGCATGTCCAAAATTTACAAATGCAAAGTCTGAGAACTGGTTTCCCAGGAGGAAGAAAGCCAGCTTTAAACATCTGTCAGGTCTGGAGGGAGTGAAGCCATCCATTCATGGAAAGCTCTTTCCACTGATGGGGTCAAAACTACATCCAGAGACAGGGAAGGATGAAGAGTAACAGACCTGATCTTGCTTCCCCTGAGACGACTGGTCCCTCTCACCTGTTCCAGATGAATCAGCAGTGGGGAAAGGAACTCACTGGAGACCCTGGCTACAGGGTGGACGAGGAAGAGTCATATCTTTGAATAATATTGATATGTTAACACAATGAACTAGACACTTGTAGATACAAAACCAGGACCATACATACGCAGCCCAGGTACCACAGTCAGTTTACTAAGCGCAAACGGCAAAGTCACGGGCCTGCTGGGGTTTGCATCCTGAGACAAGGGAATTTCACCCCACTGAATAAATTACACAGGGTCAGTACGAGAAGAGAACTAATTTGTGTGTAGTTGACCTCTTACATATTTTGCTTGTTTAACACACAAGCTATCTCTAGGTCACATCTGCCTCGTGTGCCCAGCTGCCCCGTTTCCGGTTTAGGATGCTCGTTGCCCTCACCCTACCTCCACGCTCCCAACCTCCCCTCTGCAGCTAACCCCAGCCGATCTTAGACTCACCTTATGCCACATCTACCACAAAGCTCTAGCCACGAAACCTCCCCACTGTCCCAGCACAGGCAGTACGCCACGCCCCACCGTCCTTGCACACGCCCATCCCTCTACTTGCAATGTCCTTTCCCCTTGTATCAGGCCACCAAGAGGGCTGTTCTCTTGCTCTCTGTACATCTCCTACTCAACCAGTCCCTGCTTCATCTACATCCTACTCACCTGACTGACCCTCCCTCTTAATCACAGAACCTGTGCAGCAAATGCCTACATACGTGCCCCAGCTAGTGACTGTTCTAATTTTTAGATCCGAACATCTCCACCATGATAGCTTATCAAAGGGAACAGTGAGGGGCATGCTCCTCTGCTGGTTTCCCTGGTAACCAATAAGCCAACTTGATGTCAACTCCCCCTATAACTGGTAACCTCCCTCTCCCCCTGGGAGCAGAGACTACTGCCATGTCCTGCCCCTCATCTGCCACACACGGTGGGGTGTGGCTTGAGGACCTTGCTTCAGACATATAAGATTCCCCCATCCACTAAACCACTGATGTCTCTGTCGTTGACTCTGTGCTTTCTTCGGTCTTGAGGCTGGGCAAGCACAAGGCTTACAGGCCTGCAGGGTGCAGCCCGACACCCCCTCCTGCCCCTGGAAAACACCTGCGCGACATCATCATCAACGGCATCGCCCTAGCAGACACTTTCCCAATCTTCTCCAGACACATTCACCCCTGCCTTCCAATGGCATGCAGAACATGCCCCATTACATCCTTCTCACGCCACACTGGGTGGCGTGACCATTCACTGGGCTGAAGGACCCAAAAGGGCAGGGTCTTCATCATCTCGGTAGGTTCATTAAGTAGCACTGAAAAGACTCAACCTGTTTACCAAGTTCCAACAAGACATTTTGTTTTATTCGTAATGTTTAAGTGGTTCTTTTCAGAATCCTTCTAGCAAGTTTCCACCTTTAAAATTTCATAATTGAAGTAACTCAAATATTTTGAAGTACAACGTCCTATCAGTCGGTTTCTGGATGAAACCCAAAATCTCCTAAAAATTAAGGTATAACATTTTAGAAGCTACAGGTAGCAGGGAAGCATTCCAGTTCAGAAGACCACGTCACCCATTTCTTTTCTCACGTATGACAAGACGCTCCACCAACAAGAAGCTCATGCCAGCAAGAGTTGGACGCAACGGTCCTTACCATTTGGAAGGCAGCCCATGCTTCCCCTTCCTCCCAGGGCTTTGTCCAGGAACAACAAAGCAGACTGCCTTTAGATACAGAAAATGCCTTCTGGCTTGTGCTGGGGCTCCCTGTACAGACTTTCCTTTCATCTGCCTTTAGAGCATTTTCTTGTCTGGCCTTAAAAAATCCCTGGAGATACTTCATAAGACTCAACAGAAAGGCAAGGGCAGCACATTCCAACCTGCCTGAAGGAAGAAAACAGATGATGTGCACATTTCTTCAAGGCTACATGTGCTCTGCTTAGGGGGTTACCAACAGGTGAAAGCTGGGCTTTTACTCAAAGTGGAGGGTTTCCATAAAGTCCTGCTAAGAGTCAACTGAGCCACTCCTGCTTTAAAATAAACTCAAGACACTGCTACCTCCTCCATGTTACTGACACTCATTTTGTCACTGGTGGAACAGGGGAATAATCATTAAGGACAATTTATTAGAGAAGCAAATATCATTTCAAGAGACAATTCAATAAAACCAAGTAACTTCTATATCCTGAGCATAACATATAACATTTTACATTTTCAATCTGGTTCTATCGATTCCATACGAGGAAAATTCTCTCTGGTGCTCATAGCTGAGTAACTGAGCTCATTCCTTTCCCGTGTCTAACATCTCCTTAGGCAACTGGTACCTGACTGGGTGCCAACTGCACTACAGACAAAAACTTGGAACTGGGGAGGGGATGGGAGGCCAGAAAGTGGGGGAAGGAGATTGGGCAGCGACACTGTTGGCTCTTTGCCACGTTAAGAGCTCAATACATGTTTTCTAAACCTATGTCCTGCATAGAGTTTCAACAGTATGGTAGTGAGTGATCTTAATTATCACAGAATACCAAAGCCCAGGACTTTTATTATTGTCAGATACGTCAAATTCTTCACAAGTGACTATAAACGTAAGATGGAAGGCAACTCAATTACTAGGGCATCATCCACTGGCCTACATACCGCCCCAAAGCCCTGTGCCAAGGCTTGGGATGTTGACAGTCATTTACAAGTCCCTGCTTATGTAGTCAAAATTACTGCAAGTTGCAGCACAAATGAACGGCATGGCCCCTTATGCTAGTTATCAAAGAAAGCAGGACTACTGCCTCCTAGTCTAATCCAGTACGCAGAGATGTTTAATTCTTCCCTGTACTTCCCCAAACTCAACAGGGTTATAGGAAGAAGGGAGAAAGTAGGCTTCTGTACTGACCCTGTTACCTGGTTTTCTACACCAACGAGTGGAGCAGAGCTTCCGCAAAGCACCCTGTTGCTGGTAAAGAGGGACACGCATGAGGATGTTATCTAGATGTCCTGTACTCACACTAGCCGTGATACATAACTATTTGAGGTGTGCTTACGACTCTCACAGTCTTCAGTTCTCTCTCTAGAGAAGTTCACCTAAAATATCCGAACTACACCTCCCATAAACTCTCCAGCAGCCAGAAGAAGGAAATGAAAGTGAACTTAGGACTTGAATCTCCTTTCTTTCTCTAAAGGCACAAAGTACGTCACTGGAGTTACTGATTGAGTACAATGTGGGTGGACATCAGCTTCGTTTCACCTCTAAAGTAAATGTTGGCAAGGTGATTTCTAATACAAATTCCATGGGGAAGCTAACTTTTTCAGGACTTTAACAAGTGAGGTATTAAAAGATGTTTCTGATGCTACATCAGTGCGATGTCACTGATCTATATTAAAAGATCGTACAGACATCAATCTGCATGATGGGGAGTTGTATTTACTGTAAGGTTTCGGGGAAGACCTAGCACACTTCATGCAGTGGTTGTGAATAGAAACCCACCCAGGAACTGTACACTAATGCCAGTTGGGAAACCAGATGAAGAAACACAGAGGCAGAGACTTTTGAAATAGCTTTTCGACAAGCTCTATTTCCTCTTCCTTCCCCTCCCAGTAATTAAAGATGGAGAACAGAGGGAGGGAGAGAGGGAGGGAGGGATGAGGGAGAAAAAAAGAAAGGAAGGAAGGAAAGTAGGGAAGGAAAAAGGGAGGGAGGGGAAAAAAGAAAAAGTAAGGAAGAAAGGAGGAAGGGAGGTAAAAGAAAGAAAGAAAAGAGGAAGGGTGGGAGGGAGGGGGGAGGAAAGATAAACACAAAGAGCAGAGGGATAGAGGGTGGAAAAGGAAAGAATCTCTATAGCGCTAAAGGCAGGGAAAGAATTCTGAGGCTGCAGAATACCTCCTAGATGCTGAAGGCTTGGTTAGCCGAGGAGTAAACAGTAAGAAGACTCCTTATGGAACGTGGTGGTAGACACCATCTCGGGAGCTACCGCATCGTGGCATGGCTCGCTCAGCTGTGTGAATCTGTGACCTGGGAAGTGAATGCTAGTAATACGCTTTACTTTCCCAACCAGCTGCCAGTGCCTCTGCTTAGCGTGAGTTGGGGATGCCTAGTTGCCCCTGCTGCACTCTGGGAGTCCCCTTTTCGACAGGTGCATATTATTTACTGCTACCATTAATGGGCGTCTAGGCACTATCTCAGCACCCTAATTATTCTTCCACCTCTGCACATTTTTAACAAAAGCCCTTCCCTTATTCATCTTACAGGTTGGCAAAGGTCAATTTTATTTCTCATATACATTCCCAGAATATCTTCCTGCTTTATAATCTTTTTTTTTTAAGATTTTTTTTTGATGTGGACCATTTTTAAAGACTTTTTTGAATTTGTTACAATACTGCTTCTGTTTTATGTTTTGGTTTTTTGGCCACAAGGCATGTGGGATCTTAGCTCCCTGACCAGGGATTGAAGCCGCACCCCCTGCATTGGAAGGCGACGTCCCAACCACTGGACCACCAGGGAAGTCCTCTGCTTTATAATCTTAATACACAGTGTTAAATGTTCCAAGGTCTCTTCAAAATAAAAAAGGGTCATTACATGGTTTGGTGGGTAGGAGAGAGAAGCCTGCAGTAACTACCCTTTTTCATTATTATTACAAAAAATAAAATCCCCTTTATTGAGGACATGGGGATAAATGCCTTTATGTTCTTAAAAGCAGGAACATTTATATTCTTTTAGGAACTGGATTGCTTTAATCTAATAGATACTCTGAATTGTTTATCAGATCAAATTTCCCTCTTTGCATCTTGATTTGATGAAAAGCATAAGGTCTCAAAAGAATGAGAAGATATGGGGCTTCCCTGGTGGCACAGTGGTTGAGAGTCCGCCTGCCGATGCAGGGGACACGGGTTCATGCCCTGGTCCGGGAAGATCCCACATGCCGTGGAGCAGCTGGGCCCGTGAGCCATGGCCGCTGGGCCTGCGTGTCCGGGGCCTGCGCGTCCGGAGCCTGTGCTCCGCAACGGGAGAGGCCACAACAGTGGGAGGTCCGCATACCGCAAAAAAAAAAAAAAAAGAATGAGAAGATAAATCACAGATTGGGAGAAAATATTCACAAAAGACATATCTGATAAAGGGCTGTTATCCAAAATATCCAAAGAACTCTTAAAACTCAAAAGTAAATGAACAAGCCCACCTGCCGATGCAGGGGACACGGGTTCGTGCCCCAGTCCGGGAAGATCCCACATGCCGCAGAGCGGCTGGGCCCGTGAGCCATGGCTGCTGAGCCTGCGCGTCCAGAGCCTGTGCTCCACAACGGGAGAGGCCACAACAGTGAGAGGCCCGCGTACCGCAAAAAAAAAAAAAAAAAAAAAAAGTAAATGAACAATCCGATTTTAAAATGGGCAAAAGACCTGAACAGACAACTCAAAGAAGATATACTAATGACAAATAAGCATGTGAAAAAGATGTTCAACATCAGATGTCATTAGGGAATTAAAAAGTTAAAACAATGAGATACCACAACACAACAATTAGACTGGCCGAAGTCCAAAACACTGACACACCAAATGCTGACAAGGATGTGAAGTAACAGAAACTCTGCTGCTGGGAATGCAAAACGGTACAGAGAATCTGGAAGACAGTTTGACGGTTTCTTATAACACTAAACTAACTCTTAACGTACGATCCAGCAATCATGCTCCTTCGTATTTACCCAAAGAAACTGAAAACTTATATTCATCCAAACCTGCACACAGATGTTTACAGCAGCTTTATTCTTAACTGCCAAAACTGAGAAGCAATCAAGATATCCCTTAGTAGGTGATGGATAAATAAACTGTGGTACGTCCAGACAAAAGAATCTTATTCAGCGTTGAAAAGAAATGCGCGATCTAGCCATGAAAAAGACACGGAGGGATGCTGAATGCATATTACTAAGGGGAAAAAGCCAATCTGAAAAGGCCACAAACTGTATGATCCCAACTATCCCGTATTCAAGATTACTGAGACAATAAAAATATCAGTGGTTGCCAAGGGTTAAGGCGGAAGGAGGGTCAATAAAATTCAATTTAATTTATTAATTAAAATTTAGTTTGGTCAACATTCTACTTACAAAAAAACCAAATAACAAGTAGAACACATCACACCAGTTAGAATGGGCATCATCAGAAAATCTGCAAACAACAAATGCTGGAGAGGGTGTGGCGAAAAGGGAACCCTCTTGCACTGTTGGTGGGAATGTAAATTGATACAGCCACTATAGAGAACAGTATGGAGGTTCCTTAAAAAACTAAAAACAGAATTGCCATATGACCCAGCAATCCCGCTACTGGGCATATACCCAGAGCAAACCATAATTCAAAAAGACACACGCACCCCAATGTTCACTGCAGCACTATTTACAGTAGCCAGGTCATGGAAGTAACCTAAATGCCCACTGACAGACGAATGGATAAAGAAGATGTGGTGCATATATACAATGGAATATTACTCAGCCATAAAAAGGAACAAAATTGGGTCATTTGTAGAGACGTGGATGGATCTAGAGACTGTCATACAGAGTGAAGGCAGAAAGAGAAAAACAAATATCGTATATTAACACATATCTGTGGAACCTAGAAAAATGGTACAGATGAACCAGTTTGCAGGGCAGAAATAGAGACACAGACATAGAGAACAAACGTATGGACACCAAGGGGGGAAAGTGGCAGGGCCGGGGTGGTGGTGGGATGAACTGGGAGATTGGGATTGGCAGGTATACACTGATGTGTATAAAATAAATAAGAACCTGCTGTATTAAAACAAACAAACAAAAAAACCCAAGTAGAACACATCAGAAATTCTAAATTATATAGCAAAGAAAACTCTTCCCTGGCTTTCTAAGCTTTCTAATAGCTACTGACCTAGCACATCTTACTACACACCTTGTGCAGTGACCACTAAGCAATGTGATTGATGGTTGGATCCTCCGACCTCCCACCTCAGTTTTTTCTGAAACAAGTAAGGATTTTACTTTCTACTTGACTGACTGTATTATTTGTCTTCTGCCCCAGGTTGTTGAGGGTGTGGTCCTCCACAACTGTCCACTCTGCCTATCCCCCCCGGGACAGCAAATGCCACAGGGTTCTTGTTACAAGGCTATCTACTGCCTATTTACTCAGACTTGTGTGACACCGTTAATATAATTTTTATAAAACTTCAACTTCAAAATACTGCAAGAAATTCTATAGAACTTTTGATCAGATTCCACAATTACTATCATTTTCTTCTTTGTCTCTCTCTAGATATATATGTTTGTGTGTATGTGGGTATTTCATAAATCATTTGAGAATAAGTTGAGACATCATCCCCCTTGACTCCTGATTCTTTATGGTATATTTCCTAATAACGAAGACTTTGTCTTTCATAACCTCAGTACACTTATCAAAATTAGGATTTTAACACTGACTCGATACTAGTGTACATGCTATATGAACGACGGGGGAGGAGGGAGCAGGACAGAAGGAATGTGCGAGCACCTTGTCCTGAGACCAGGATTACAAATTGCCGTCAGATGTCATGACTCTTCAGTATTCTTTAATCTGGAACAGATCTATAATCTTTGTCTTTCGTGAACGTCATACTTTTGAAGGATACAGGCTAGTTATTATGTAGAAATGTCCCTCAATCTGGGTTTGTCTGGTGTTAATCATGATGTTTCTTCATGATTAGATTTAGGTTATGCAGCTCTTTTTTTTTTTTTTTTTTTTTTGTGGTACGCGGGCCTCTCACTGTTGTGGCCTCTCCCGTTGCGGAGCACAGGCTCCGGACGCGCAGGCTCAGCGGCCATGGCTCACGGGCACAGCCGCTCCGCGGCACGCGGTATCCTCCCGGACCGGGGCACGAACCCGTATCCCCTGCATCGGCAGGCGGACTCTCAACCACTGCGCCACCAGGGAAGCCCAGGTTATGCAGTTCTTAAAGGGATACCACAGAAGTAATGGTCATCCTCCTAGGGGCATCATATCAGGAAGCACCCATTATTTGTCCCAATACTGGGGGATATTAACTTTGATCAAGGTAATGCTTCCCCGGTTTCTTCACTGTAAGATTACCACTTTGCCCTTTGTAATTAATTAGTAATTTTTAAGAACATACTTTGAGACCCCAAATAGGCAATGCCTTACTAAACTTTCATCATTGGTTTTAGCATGCATTCATAATTTTTGCCTGAACCAATTATGACAATGATAGCTGTCATCCTTCATTTATTCATTGGCAAACTATTAAAAGGAAAACCTTCTCCTCCTTTTCCATTTATTTATATCAAATGTGAGAGTTTTATCCTATTAATGGATTATATCTGATATTATCATTTATTTTGATGCTCAAGACATCCCAGGTTTTCTTTTTTTGAATTTTATGTACTTTTTTTTTACAGCAGGTTCTTATTAGTTCTTATTAAAATTAAAATAAATTTAAAATGATTTTTAAAGTAAAAATATTGACTGTTTTGTTAAACAAAATAACTTCTTCAAAGGAAGGAATACCAGATACATGCATCCCAATGTTCACAGCAGCATTATTCACAATTGCCAAGGTATGGAAGTGACACAAGTGTCCATCAACAGATGAATGGGTAAAGAAGATGTGGTACATATATACAATGGTATACGACTCAGCCATAAAAAAGGAAGAAATTTTGCCATTTGCAACAACATGGGTGGACTTAGAGGGGATTATGCTTTGTGAAAAAAGACAGAAAAGACAAATAAAAAAAGAAACAGACTCACAGATACAGAGGACAAACAATTGGTTACCGGGGGGAGGGCGGAGGGAACAGGGAGAGGGGCAAGTTAGGGGTAGGGGAGTAAGAAGTACAAACTATTATGTATAAAATAAATAAGCTACAGGATATATGTACAGCACAGGGAATGTACCCAATATTGTATAATAACTACAAATGGAATATAACCTTCAAAAATTATGAATCACTCTATTGTATACCTGAAACTTATATAATATTGTAAATCAACTATCTCTCAAAAAATTTTTCATAGAATTTTTACAAGGAAGGAATAGCAGACTCAAAGTGTGGTCTTATTCATTAGGCCAGTTTTGATTCTAACAAATGTCTTTGTGCTTCTTTTCACTTCACTGGCATCCCAAACTTAAACTAAGCCTATGATTTTTCTATTCTTTGCCAGATTCTTGAGGATGTAAAAAATCCCTTTTAGAAACCACACAGAGCTAATTTGAAATAAAGCGGTATTGCTTTTATCATTACCTCATTTTTACTGTTACTTCTACGAGAGTCTAATTCTTTGGTGCTTAGGACCACACTTCATGATCTAGAACTAAAAGGACCCGCCATATTTGTCAACTAACTGGGGCATGGAATTCAATCCAGATTTGCAGCCAGTCCTCACCCACACTGTAAGCCAGATGGAGAATTTAGCTACTTTATAGTATCTAGCAGCTGTCTTCTTTTGCTATTCATATGCCTAGAGTCAAAACTCATTGCCTGCTGTTTGGCCCTAGTGAAGTAAGATGCTTAGCAATCAGATTTTCCTGAGTTTTCCCTTGTCTCCCTTCTAAATATTTTTAAAACATAAACCATCTTGATAGTACAACCAAATAAGCAAACAGAGGGAATCCCATCGAAATGTATCTATTGCATAGGAAACTTCATTTTACCGCATGGGGTATTCACAAACGTTTTACTATACAGTTTGTACATGAATTGGGAATAAAGCTCGATGAATTGCCCTCCTATATAACTTATGGCTCAACAGAAGACCATCATAAACTATTTGGCAACTAAGCCTTACTGGCCGGAAAGACCTACATACGGTTTCTCTTTTTCCCGCATGCACTAAATCAGACCCTTAAAGAGAAATAGGTAGGGAAGCTCAGTTTAACGTTCTCATTACAGAAGACAAATAGTAAAACAGATGGTAGAATATAAAGCAATTCCAGCTTTTTATCACTTGGGTTCTTCCAGAATTAAACATTTAGACCACAATGATTTAAAAACATATCCGTGAAAAAGCAGGAAAACAGAAAAGGCATGCAAATTTTCCTGGAATGCAAGCCACAGTCATGGAGATGGAATTCATCCGGGCCTCAATAAAATCAGGATGTGTGAAGATTGATCTTTTAATACAAAATTAACACATGACACAAAGCACTCTGGTGCTTTCTGATACCCAAATGGAACCTGTTTTAGAAAGTACAGTATTACTTTGTTTAAGGCTGACTGAACTCTCAGCTGGATGGCAATCTTAAAAAACTTAGTCTCATACTTGACTATTTTAATGCTTATTTTGATAGTAAGAGCCAAGGGCAGCTGTAGATTAAAACAGACTACAGAACGCTCAGATTCAATTCCACTGTGAAATTTCACTGTGAAATGTAGTCAGAGATCCGTTTGCAGAAAGTCATTAACCAGTATGACTCCAGACTCAGCCTAAAGACCCAACAAGGATAATGGAGAGAACAATGGAGGATGAATGGGAGAAGGCAGAGAAGCCAATAATAACTTGGATCTTGGGTCCCCTAAGTCACTGATGGCTACCCTAAAGAACCTGATAACACTCATGGAAAGAACAGCAGTATTCTCTGAACACAAACTGTCCCAGCCTGGCACTCCTACATAGTTACTGCTGCACCATAATTAATGTAGTATGAAACCATTTTTTCCTTAAGCAAGAGCATCAAGCTATTACAAAAGTGAACTGATTTCAAATATTTTAAAATGGAAAATTCTGCCACAGTTCTATCTTCAGGAAAATCAAACATTACAAAAAGGCAAATTTAAACCCTACATCCCAACACTATCATTTGCAAGGGGTTTCCCTGCAGTGGCTTCAATCAATAAAGAATAGCATTCCCTCAAGATACAAAGCTGGACAGGAATGTTCAGCCTGGCTGACACTCTCCTATCCAATCCTACTGGTTTAAGGAGAGAAATTCTGGCTGAAAAACTTAGGTAATTGGAATGCTCGCTCTCCAGAGTTCCAGGAAAAAATCAGAGATTAGGGTATCCCAAAGGAGATAAAGGTTTAGTTTATATTACACACTTTGGGACAAGTTGAGTTATGGAATAGAAAAGCTTATCTCCTGGGCTCTGCTACTTTTGTTTCCTTCCTTTTAACAAAACAGAGTCTCTTGGGTACAGAACAAAATGTTGGATTTAGAGACAGAAACACTTTAACTCTGCCACTTCCTAGCCGCGCATCATTCACCAAGTTACTTCATCTCCTTGCTACGTTATTGCCATAGTTCAAGGAAGGACATAAAACTCATTTATTCTGAACGCTGACCTTTAACCAGTGCCATACTAGACACTGAGGTCCAAGAGATCATCTCTACTCCTGCATTAGTTGTGAGGTTTAGGATGAGCCCATGTGTGTATGTCTGAAACAAAAACATGTTTCTCAACAGAGCTAGGGAGCAATTATATGGCAATATGGAAACAGATGTGAAAAGCAAACAGTATGTTTCATAGCAAAATTTAAAGAAATTTGGAGCTTGTGGAAGACACACTGAGGAAGTGCGGAGCTAAGGGTTCCAAGCTGGAAAGTGGGTCACCTTCCAGCCCAGAAAACCTTGCCTCTCCCTCCTGCCTAGTCACTCTCAATCCTCAGGGTCCTGCTCTCAGCTAGATGCCAATTCTCCCCCTCCCCTTAGGTATTAGCAAAATCTTTAAGGTGTTCCTCCCTCAGTGTTCATACATATGAGTGAAGTCTAAAAAGGTATTACATCTCAAAGGAATGCATCTCTAATGGTAAAATTTCAGAAACAAAGCCTTCAAAGTTTGGGGGATTGGGGTGTCTGTGTGTTCAGAATACCTCTCATATCATACCCTGTGAGTAATTACATTCTTTTACTAATCTTAAGGCCAGCCCTTAAGGGGCTGCATTAACCTGAAAATCTTCAAAGAAAGGGTGAATCTTCACCTAGGTAGCTATGTAGTTTTCATTTGCTCATGTCAAGTTTGCCTAAACTATAAATTTTCTGTTTCCAAAAGGCTTGCACATAGCTATGTGATTGGTAAAAAATTCATTAACTTGAGTTTTTAGCCCTAAGATTTTCAAACCAATTCAACAAAACAATTTCTACTTCTAACTAATGAACTGAGGGGTGAGGCATTACGGCTGCAGCCCTAAGCTTCCACTGAGTTTTCCCAAGATTTGTGAAAGGGTCATTTTCCCAAAATGATAGCATCAATAGCTCAATCTCTACCATTACTCCTCTCAGAGCACAGCCCCAAAGAACAGGAAGCAGTCTCAATGCACAAGGGTAAACATTCCACAGTGGTTTAAAACAAGGCTTTGAACTTGGAGCTGCATTCAAATCTCAGCTCACTTAGTGGTCATATGATCTTGGTCAAGTTACCTAACTTTGCTAAACATCAGTTCCTCTATCTATACAACAGAACTAATACACACTCATTTTTATGTGCATGCTAAGCTTTTCCTTGTTTAATACCATTCAGGTATTAGACTCTCCGACAGCCATTATGGACTATGCCACTGAAGCACATACCCAGGAACTTACAAAATGAAGCCGCAACAGATGAACCTAGGAAATGAACCTAAGGACTCACTGACTCACTTTTTATGCACAACATTCTAGCAACAGTTCTACCATGGGAGTTAGACAACTGGAAACGCAAGTCAGAAATTCATGATTAAGTTGCTTTCAAGGCTCACATCTAAACTTTTGCCCTCGAGTGACAATGGACTGCAAGTAGCTTTAAACTTTCCATTAACTAGAAAAGGTGGTTCTACGCCATTGCCAAGACTTCTTGGTGCATATGGTCAGACAGAACAATTCATCTCTAAACAGAAGGAGATGGCCACCTGGCCCTCCCAGGTAAACCCAAATAGAGCTTGACATGTTTTCTTGACCTAGGTGTGGTGTGATATGGAATCACAGCTTTGAAGCGTTCGACAAAGTCTGATGCTCTTAATCTTTGTGTCCATTGCAGCTGCCAAGTGTAGACCCCCCAGTCTTAAGTGCTGCACGGTCACTGTCGAGTCAGATGATCCAACACAGGAGACAGCATCAGACCCAAGTCCAACTTCAAACTGGTGTCTGAGTTGAAAGTGTCATCTAGAGATCACAGCAGTGGTGGAGATGAGGGATGGCTGTTTTGTGGCCCACGCTGGCCAGAAGACAGCTCAAGAGAGTGTGGGAGGGCTGCAATCCAGAACCACCCCCATCAATTATGCAATTACAACTGCAGAATGACTCATGATTTGAGCAATGCTTCCTTCTTCTCTCCCAAACTTCACCTTCCTTGTATCTACCTTCACCTCAAGTAATAAAGCAATCCAATGGCTTGCCCAAGCTTCTGACATCTCATCCTAAGAACCTGAGCCCAAACAATAAGTAATAAAAAACATGCACTAATGAGAAGTCATTTCAGAATTTACTGTGTCTGTCTTTTTAGGGTAAAGTTTGAGCAGGTTTGCTTGCAACCCAGTATGAAATAGCGAGGCTTCCTGAGCTCTGGGTTTCTTAAGCTTAGAGTTTCCTCAGCTGGAACACAAAACCACTGCACACACAATATCCACATGGGCCACTCCATGTGACCCCCGTGGGACTGGACAGGAAGAATTGTGCAAACATGAAGTTCACACTGCTTGTTGTGCCGTGATTAACAGTCTTTTGTCTCTGACCCAAGAATATCTTGTCTTCTGCCAGCATCTATGAAACTGGCAGGCTAACTCATTAGCTAGCAAATAGGGCAAAATCTCAGACCCTTTGCATTTCTCATGATATATGTCGCTTTCTCACTAGTCAATTCTTCTGGGAAAACGAAGACGGTTGAACAAAAGCTGGAATATTGCCAGTTTCAGAAAACACAAACCCCAAGACTACTGTTGTTTTGGATAGAATTGCAAAAGCAAATAGAGTCGTGAAGAAAGAGTGGTGTATAGTGTCTACTGGGGGGCACTGCCCAGATTCCCCCCTTCAGCTCCAAGGCAGTCATTCTCCCTGTTGCCAGGCCTCTTGGCTGTATCACTTTCCGGGATTGCCCTTGGCAGAAGGAGGGCAAAGATACCCCCAAAGTCGCTCCCTCCCCAAGGGAAGCCTACATTCAATGATGAGGTACAAAGGCTTGAGCCTTCGCCTCAATCCAAGACCTCACCAAATGGCCATCCCAGAACCACTGGTTCCCCGTAGGATCGCTGAGGCCGCTGTTAAAATTCTATCATGGTTGAACTCCTCCTTCCATCCAGTCCTGCTTCCTTCACTTCTATACAGGCAATATTTATGATAAGATCATCCAACAAACCTCCTGCATAGAAATCTCAGAGTCTGAGAGTTTGTTCTCAGAAACCCGACCAGAGATGGGGAAAGCCCTTTGCTTCTGTACATCCTCAGGATTCTCACCAACATGTTGGGTTTTTTTTGCTTTTTTTATAAATTTATATATTTATTTGGCTGCGTTGGGTCTTCGTTGCTGTGCGCGGGCTTTCTCTAGTTGTGGCGCGTGGGGGCTACTCTTCATTGCAGTACGCGGGCTTCTCATTGTGGTGGCTTCTCTTGTTGCGGAGCACAGGCTCTAGGCACGTGGGCTTCAGTAGTTGTGGCTCGCGGGCTCTAGGTGCACAGGCTTCAGTAGTTGTGGCACTTGGACTCAGTAGTTGTGGCTCACAGGCTCTAGAGCGCAGGCTCAGTAGTTGTGGCGCACGGGCTTGGTTGCTCCGCGGCATGCGGGATCTTCCCGGACCAGGGCTCGAACCCATGTCCCCTGCATCGGCAGGTGGATTCTAAACCACTGCACCACCAGGGAAGTCCCACACCAACACTTTGTGACAAAGCCTAGACCCAGCAGAGGGCTTAGCTATTTACAACTTTCTTCCTCACTTCACTCCCACTTATGCTCAAATTTCAGACGAATCCATTCATAATCGAACAGTCACCATTAGGGATTTTTACTTGAGGTCACCAAAGGGCATAAAAATAGTTACTTGAGATCATTCTCTTGAAAGGTCTCCTGGATGGAGATGGAACATCACAGGATATTAAACTCAAGGCAGATGAAGTAAAGATTCTGCATGAGTTTACACTTCCTGAACTGTGTACATTTTCTAAAATGGCTTCTAAGAGAACAGACTAAACACTATGGGGGCCCTAGCATCAGCAAATAAGGAGGTGAGGAGAGAATGGAGCAAATTTGACCAACAGAACCGGAATAAACAACCAATATAGTGAGGCCTTCCTTTCATTTTTATTTCCTGTTATTTTAAAGGAATTTTTTTTTTTTTCTCATAGAAGCAGAGTTTCTTTGTCTGAAGGATCTGACTGCTGGGACCATGGTCACTTAACCTGAAATTAAGTACCTGGGTATTTTTAAAAATTCTGAAACCCTATGCATGGGACCCAAAGGGCATTTTGAAAGGCGTATAGAAAACAGTTCTTTGTCAATGTTCATTTACTGAAGAATTTCATGTTAAGCAGGAATTGGGTTTCTACCTTTCTACTAACAGCTAACAGAGCTGGAAAGCCAGAAGTCACTCAAGTAATTATTTTCCTTAAAAAGAAAAAGTAAGAGCACCAACTCCTGAACTTCAGAGCAAAAACTCTGCTTACTATCAAAAACAAAAGTTCACCCAAAGGTAAATCAGAGTCAATTGCCAGTCTTTTCAGGCAAAAGAAAGAACAAATGCATAAGTCACTGGCTTTATTACAGCATAATGTTTATAGAACATTTAATGCAGTGTTCCTTGCCAATTAGGAATGAGTGTAGGATTTACCTTTCAGTTTTAATATCTTTGCCTGCCTCTATTACTAGTAACATAAGCCAAAAGGATTAAGGAAACCCTTAAATACATATTTCTACACAATTGTCTTCACTGGAAATTATCTTCAGGGTAAAAGGAAATGATATTAGGGCACTGTAGCAGGGATAGGCTGGATTTCCTTTAGATATAATTGGTACAATGTGAAATTTGTATTTCTAATGTCGAAGCCTGATTATCTGAGCATCCCAGAGATTCTGTGAGCTACCTAATACTCTTTATACACCCTTTTTTATATACCCTTTAATAAAGCCCTTTCTGTTAAAACTAGCAAGAGAGGATTCAAACTTAAAGTAAGCCAGAGTCACTGGTGCCGAAGAGTCTGCAATCAGGAGACCCTCAAAGAAACAGGAATCTTTGACTGATTTTCTTCCTGAACTGGGTTTGAAGGCAGTGAAGATCACATGACTTTTAAAGGACTGGTAGTTCATTTTACATGGGGCAAAAGTATGGCCTACATGATTACCCTGTAGTAAGTCGCAATGCAGCACTACTGTGAGCAAGACTGCATGACCCCCATCTCCTCACAGGAAAGCTTAAAGAGAGAAAATGGCAAGCTCAGTATCTAAAATTCTTAGCTCAAGGCACAGTCATCAAATAAAGGGTTTCTATGACTACCTACCCTAAGAAAGAGTCCCCTGTATCTCGTAGTTGCTTGGCTGAGATCACGGAAGGTCAGACACTGAATATGACCTTAATTTGCACAACTGCAACACAGGCTGATTTCACAGTCCTCCTCTTGAGTACAAGTTAGGGAACTGATTGAGAAAGAGTGAGGCCCTAAGAGCTCAAGTGGAGTCCACTGATACCCCAAACCTTGGATTTAAAACCACTCATCTGGGACTTCCCTGGTGGCACAGGGAATCCGCCTGCCAATACAGGGGACAAGGGTTTGATCCCTGGTTTGGGAAGATCCCACATGCGGCAGAGCAACTAAGCCTGTGTGCCCCAACTACTGAGCCTTTGCTCTAGATCCCACGAGCCACAACTACTGAGCCTGCGAGCCACAACTACTGAAGCCCACGTGCCTAGAGCCCATGCTCCGCAACAAGAGAAGCCACCGCAATGAGAAGTCTGCACACCGCAACTAGGGAAAAGTCCACGTGCAGCAACGAAGACCATAAGCAGCCTAAATAAATAAACAAACTTAAAAAAAAATAAAACCACCCATCTTCCCTTGCCAGATAAAGCAGTTCCCTCTTCCATTAAGTTTAGTCTGTTCCTGACTTACTACAGGAGGCTTGGTTATAAATACCTCACCTCAGCAAGTAACTTCAAGGGGTGTCAATCCTCCCCATGTCCCACTCTTCATTGCTTCTCTACCTAAAACTGGATGTATACTCCAGAACGCTCTTTGAGGTAAATTACAAAATCAAACCATGAGTACACAACAAGAAAAAAAAAAAAATCACAAGAATTGGTTAATTTCTATTACCAAAAATCTGGAGAATAAATGTGAAAACGGATTCTGGGGATGCTAGATTAGAGGGAGAAGAACATCATTTTAGATTTATTCAAGTCACGCATGTGGAAACAAATGCCAAAAATGCTTCATCCAATATACTAGTTCTGGGTGAGCCAGGTTGCTTCTAACTGTTTTCTTGGTTGTTTAACGCAAATTTGGACTCAGTCATGGCCTACCTAAATGAGGCTGAGATACAAGATTATATGATGTAGTAGAAAAAAATACAGAGGTCTAGAGACAGAAATAAACTAAACTAAAATTACCATATACAACATGTTTACCTGTTCCCAATTACGTCTCCCAAGAAGGCCCCACGTCTTTACCACAGCACTGAGGAATAGTTAAATGTTGATGTCTTTGAAAAGCACTATAATGGTTGAACTCTGTGGATCAAGATAAGTGGGAAAGCTGCCTTTGCAACGGGTGCCACTATTTCAATAAAGATTACGGGATCCAGAGTGGAAGAGGCCAACAGAGTCACTTAATCACAATAGAGGACTGGCTTAATAACTACAATAAGCAATAAGGCTAGAGCAGACAGGAATTTAATTTGCTTAATAGAGTTTACTCCAAAATCTATTTTAGTAATGAAATTAATGAAAGATCATCAATGTCTGTAGAAGTCTTATTAAAATGCATATATTCAGGCACACAAGGTCAAAACATCTACAGGGTGAAAACTTTTGTGGGAGTTGAACACCGAGATCAATGTGAAGGAGTCAATTGTCCTGAACGTGGGAGACAACACAAGGGATCATTTCCCCAAAGACGGTCAATGCCAAGGTCAGGGACTTGCTATGTCTATTGACCCAGAACAGGATTCGGCTTACGTCAAGCACTTTTCGTAAATCATCATCATTATAAATTAACTTGAGAAGATCCTGAGGGAAAAGTTTGATTCGCGAGTCTAAGACCCATAAATACACCCAAATCTTCCTAAAGAAACCGTGCGGCGCCACACTTTGGGTCAGAAATTGTTATTCCACAGAGACCTTGTTCACTTCAAAATTATAATCATAAACTGTCTCAAAAGTAACAAAAAGGACTAAACAGGAGGGAGAAAACTTGAACAGATTAGTAATCACAAGACATCAGAAAGCAAAGTAAAGGTCTACCATTTCTCAAAAAACACCAGGCCCAGATAATATAACAGCTGAATTATACCTAATTTTTAAAGTACAAATAATTTCTAATTTATATTATTTATTCTCAAGCAGGGAATTCATTTATTTTACACATTATCATGTTCTTATTAACATAAGAAAAAACGATAGGCAAATCTCATTGAGGAATAGGATGCAAACATTTAAAATGATATCAGATTCTGGCAGTGCATTAGAACAACAGTTCATCATAACCCTTTTTTTTTTTTTTTTTTTTTTTTTTTTGCGGTACGCGGGCCTCTCACTGTTGTGGCCTCTCCCATTGCGGAGCACAGGCTCCGGACGCGCAGGCTCAGCGGCCATGGCTCACGGGCCCAGCCGCTCCGCGGCATGTGGGACCCTCCCGGACCAGGGCACGAACCCGTGTTCCCGCATCGGCAGGCGGACTCCCAACCACTGCGCCACCAGGGAAGCCCCCATCATAACCCATTTTTAAATCATTAGCAGGTCACGTCCACGTCGACATATGAGAGAATTCAATAATTTTCTCAAAATAACACAAGACCCTTTAAGACTGATCAATCAGTCTCTTACACACAAGCACTGCAACCATACAAATAAAACATATTAAAGATACATCTGGTGTCTTCCCAGAATTTTTTCAAGGCTTCCTTGTGCCTCTTCCTCATTCCTCAACCACTGACCACCAGGGTGTGTCTTTGGGGTCAGTAGGCCTAGCCCGTGATGATTTCAGCAAGGGTAGAACTGGCATTTGGGGAACGACCATTCTACTCCGTGTAAGCCTGACTCGGGCACTGTAGGATGTTTATCATTTCTGACCCTGGGCATTAAGTTTCACAGCAGGTCCAAGTGACTGACAACTGAAAAGCCCCCATGTTTCCAAGTGTCTGGTGAGGATGATGCATCCCTCATTAAGAACCACTGGGAGGGGGGGGCTTCCCTGGTGGCGCAGTGGTTGAGAATCCGCCTGCTAATGCAGGGGACACGGGTTTGAGCCCTGGTCTGGGAGGATCCCACATGCCGCGGAGCGACTGGGCCCGTGAGCCACAACTACTGAGCCTGCGTGTCTGGAGCCTGTGCTCCTCAATGAGAGGCCGCGATAGTGAGGGGCCCGCGCACCGTGATGAAGAGTGGCCCCCGTTGCCACAACTAGAGAAAGCCCTCGCACAGAAACGAAGACCCAACGCAGCAAAAATAAATAAATTAATAAACTCCTACCCCCAACATCTAAAAAAAAAAGAACCGCTGGGGGAAATTCCACAGAGAGCTACCCGTGCCACTGTATCCCAGTAACTACTGGGATCTCCTCCCCCTCAGATAACCTATTACCAGCTTCTTTCCCATCCCTCCATTATAATCTAATCCCATCGTTTTAGTCCTTTTGGCCTTTGCCATCTGTGTGCGCTAGAACATCAGGGGCCAGGAAATACAAATCACCAGATAATGAGGTTAATATTTTAACCTCACTAAATACTGCCTCCATACAAAGTACACAAGGAAGCAGCAACATCTATGTGCCATGTTGTCGTGTGGTTTTGTTGATTTGTATGGGCATTGGAACAACAGAATTTCCACAGGATCAAAAATAATAACCTGCCGTGACCTATTAGGTCAAAATATTCACCACTCACTGGAGCTCTTTTTCTCCTCTGCTTCTCAGTACAATAAACGTTAATGGCACAGCTCTGGAGAGAGATGGATTTAAATCCTAATTCCACTCTGCCCTGTCCTCTACCTACCCTTGGGCAATTTATTAACCTCTTTGACCTTAGTTTTCCTCATCTACAAAATGAGAGAAACAGCAGCTACCTTGTAGGGTGGTTGTGATAATTAATGAGATAATACTTGTAAGATGCTCAGCACAGTGGCTGGCATAGACCAAGCGTTCAGTAAGTGTTAGCTGTTTCATTATCTCCCCTAAACACCATGCTAGTAGATACTTCCACAGACGGGTTTCCAAATTCATTTTTAATTCTAACCAGTTAACCCATTTTGAAACGTTCCTTTTGCATATTTTAAGGAACAACAGCTATAGCACACTTCAGTGTGATAAAACACACAATAATTTACTGTTGAAAAAGAGTTATGGTTAAATGACTCTCTCCCTGAAAGGCTGTGGGTACTGATGGCAGAAGAGAGGTCATCACGATGAACCCAAAGTCCATCACACTGTAGACACTGAATAATTATTTGTTAAATATGGAATTAATGAAAAACAAAAGCTCATGAGCATTTAGTGCCTTAGAAGGGCACTCTACTAAGTGTTTCTAAAGGATTATTTCTAAGTCACAACTACCCTGAAAAGTGAGCGTGGTCAGCAACTGATTAGGTGTACCACGGCAACAGAGATGCACCCCAGAAACAGAGCTCAGTGAAAAAAAGTACAACACAGAAAACATTTTAGAACACACTAACATTCATGTACATTAACAGTACATATACAAATTGTCAAAACTCATTGAATGGTAATGCTTAAAAGTGGATCACTTCTCCATGTAAATTTTAACTAAATAAACAAATACTGAAATCTAATTAATAACATGCATACTTAAGTGTTAACAAGTAAAGGGTGCTGATGTCTACAACTTACTTTGAAAGGCATCTAGAAATTAAGATGGATGATGGACATGTGACGAAGTAAATACTGCAAAATGTTATTTGTAAAAATCTAGACAGTGTTCACTATATAAGTCTTCCAACGTTTCTGTATTTTGAAATTTTTTCACAGTAAAATGTTTGGGGAAAAAATGCATGCAAGACCATGGCTGTTTTCTGAGCATACAGACAGAAACAGGATACATACTGAATACATTAAAACAGTGCCTGGCAGATAGTAGGCTATTTGCACTCACTATTATCAGTGTGGGTGCTCTAGGATGAGAGGAGGAAAACGGGAGTGGAATATGGAGATAAAAGAAAATGAATGAAAAACAGGAAAGAAAAGTCAAAGGATATATGATTAATTCCCATTTTGTAAGAATAACAGTTGAGTTTCAACAATGTTGAGAACTTCTACTCAAATACATATGAATTTCTTAAAAATTAGCCCCTATCTCAAAGAGCGAAATTATCTAAAGAAAACTATCATCTTCTTCTCTCCCCTTTGTCCATCTCATATCTGTGCAGATAATCTTAACATGGAACTTGGAAACCAGCGTTTGACTTGGACTAGTGAAAATGAGTCACAAAACACGTGACAAGATTTCATATGTTCATCAATATGGTCTACTAGTGTTTTAACCAATTTTTTAATTGAAGTATAATTTACAATGTTGTGTTAAGTTTCAGGTGTACAACAAAGTGATTCAGTTATATACATTTTTTTCAGATTCTTTTCCATAATAGGTTATTACAAGATACTGAATATAGTTCTCTGTGCTATACAGTAGGTCCTTGTTGGTTTTATATATACTAGTGTGTAACTGTTGATCCTAAATTTCTAACTTATCTCCCCCACGGCCTACTATCCCTTTTGGTGACCATAAACTTGTTTTCTATGTCTGTGAGTCTATTTCTGTTTTGTAAATAAGCTCGTTTGTATCTTTTTTCAGATTCCACATATAAGTGATATCATAAGATATTCGTCTTTCTGGTTTACTTCACTTACTATGATAATCTGTAGGTCTATCCATGTTGCTGCAAATGACACTATTTCATTCTTTTTTACGTCTAAGTATTATTCCATTATATATATGTACCACATCTTTACCCATTCACCTGTCGATGGACACTTAGGTTGCCTCCATGTCTTGGCTATTGTAAATAATGCTGCTATGAACATTGGAGTGTATGTATCTTTTTGAATTATTTTTCTCCAGATATACGCCCAGGAGCAGGATTGCAGGATCATATGGTAACTATTTTTAGTTTTTTAAGGAACCTCCGTACTATTCTCCATGGTGGCTGATTTTTTTTTTTTTCGTTCTTTAGAACAGCAATTTCCAATGTGGGCTGTACATGCTCCAGGGAATAACCAACAGATTCAATGGATAAAGAAAATACGCCATTTATGGCTTTTTGCCTCATTCTTTGAGATTTCCATTTTTGTATGTAGCACTAATAATGTTAGTACAGTATGTATTCCTCAAAAACCCTTAGAAGTTACTATTAAGAACTTATAGTACATTCGGGAGTACTAAGATTTTTGCTTCTTAATTCATAAAATGAAGTTATAATAATCAAACTACAAGGTCAAACGAACTTCAAATATAGAGAAGAATCATTCCATTCACTGAGCAGTAAGTGTTCTTCAGGACTGCAGTCATGATTTCCTTGACTCATAACAGTGGCCAGTATTTTCTATCAGGAGGCCTTCATAAGAGACTATTGAAGACAAGTCAGTCAGCTTTTCCAACCCACAAGTCAGAAAAATGCTTGTGAAACTCTGGAATGTAACACTGGGATTTTTTTTGTGTGTGTGTGGGTAGGAGCACGCTTCTCTTGGAGATGAGCAAAGTCACTTGACTAAAGGGTCCAACGTCACTAAGCAGAATTCTTAGTGAGGGCACCTTGAGCCCCCATCTGGTCATTCCCAAATCTGGTGCATCGTTTTCATTTACACTGTAGCTGCATCTTTCTGGGTATCTGAAAACTGCATTATAACAAGGGGCAAGCGGCATAGAGTTACTGTGGTTGAATGGGGTAGGGGGACCTTGAACGGCTTCAGTAACTTGATTGTTAGTCCTGCTTCTACTGCTTACTGGATGAGTGACCTTAGGAATTGTTTTCACCTCTCCAAACCTCAATTTCTTCATCGTATAGAGGACACAGTAATCCCTGCCATGCCTACCTCAAAGGGTTGTCAAGATGCGATGATATAAAGTATGTCCATATACCTTATGAACTGTAAAGGCTTTACAAAGCCAGGCATTGTTTTTATGCACTCACATTCGGAGGAGGTGCCTTGGGCAGGTATGGAACCCAGAACAATCCTAGATATTTCCTATTTATACAGTGGAAGGTACTGAAACTCAACTCCTCCATTTCAGAGACCGTTTAATGTGGAGAAAAACGGAACCTGCAGCTTCACTAGCCACCAGTTGCAAACAGTGAATTCCTATTCAAATTCAGTTTAAGATTAATCCAAGGAAAGAACTTAAGATGCTAAGGAAAAAGGGAGAGCCTTTAGCCATCTGTAGTTATGGAAGGCAAATGATTGTATGCCCCCAAATCAGAAGGAAAATAAGGATGAAAAATGTTCAGTTTTGGCATTCTTGGAGAAGCATCTATGCACACAATTTCAAAGGAAAATAAATGTTCCCGTTTCAAAAATCATTACCTTCTGGAAAGAAAATCAGAGCCATGTTGCTTCTTTCTAGCCAAGCTCATGTTGCATTAAGTCTTCCTGGTGGGAAGTTAATGCAACAAGAGAACTCCTGGAGGAGTATTAAGAGCTAATACTTTCCTTTGACTCACTTAATTCTATAATATACAGATAGAATTTTTATTTTAATAGCCACGTAGAGACTAGTTAATACTTTAACATATTTTCCCTAGCCGTTTTTGCAGCTCATGCTTTGCTACTCAGGAGTGAAAAAAAAAATATGACTGGTAATGCTGACAGGCAAAAAAGGGAAACTTTCTCCATCACTCATCTCTCACTACCTTTTTATTGCTCCTGTGTATTGCCTCAAGGGTTTAACGGCCAAGGAATTAATTAGAAATGTCTGTTCTGGTAGAAACACTGCTGCTATTGTTTTGGTTAGTGATTTCTTTAATATAATTTTTAAAAGCTAAATTATCACCAAGTAGTGAAATGTTCTCTCTTGGTAGATTCCTCTTCGTTATTCTCATGAGTTAATTGCAATTTCAGAGAGTTTGGTGTCATTTTTCCATTACGTTGAGTAGGTAAATGATACAAAGGAGTTCTTAATATTTCTAAAAGTCCCTACCAAGCCATCCTTTCTAAACCTGAGACCACACACTAAGATGGATATAGAGATTTCTTGGTTTGAAGGCTAAGATAAATGACAAATAAGCCAAGCAAAATAAGATGAAGTGACCACTTTTTGGCTACTTCCATCCTAAAAGGTTTTCAGAATACAATCGCCACAGAGTTGTTTAATGCTCCCCAGACAGTAACCTGGCACTTCTTTGGAGAAGAAAACCTCTTCGGATTGACAACTATAGGAAAAAGCATAGGTAGTCCAAGGAATCAATAAGCACAAAGAGAAAAATCAATGACAATGAACATAGTGACACAGAACACCAACCAAATTAGAACCTTAATGAAGTGTTCTGGAAAAGGTCATTAGATTCTGCATCTTCAGAATCAACATGAATGGCACAAATTAGGGACTCGATCATAATCGAATAAACAGGATAGAAAGTTTAGCCAGTCTGCAATTTTATCCAAGGATTATTTTTCTACAGAAGTTTAATTTTTAATCCTTGGTCTTAAGGACTAGAGAAGACTGTTTACATTCCTAAATGGTCCTAAATGGCAGTGCAGGCTCCTGACACAGACCGTAACTGGGAAGGCCTTCTGAGCAGGACACCAACTTACATTGCTTTGAACAGCCTTCAGCGTAGTAACATGCATGGAGAATCTGAATACATTTCAGAGACATAAAAATATCTCAGATATAAGAAATGCTGTATAGAAGTACCTCAAACATACGATTTTCATCTCTAGTTACTGAAATGAGAAAGCTGGGGAAAAAAATAAAAATAAAATATATGCTTTCTGGACCTCATTGTCAGCAAAAAAAAAAAGGAGAGAACTAGGTGGCTGAATGCCAATGAAGTTTTTGTCATGAATCAGAATTAAATCACACAGGAATTTGTGTTTTCTTTTTCAAAACAAGCTTGCGCCCTTTTTTAAAGTATGTTATTTGGTCCCATGTATGCTACTAATAACTTTTATCGTTCTTCCTAGATGGCAAACCGGTAACTCTTCACTCTTTGATGTCTATCACTGCAAGAATGCAAAAATGGATACATGGGAAAAGACAGGATGGCATTAGTTTGGAGTTTTAAGAGGAAAGTAAATGGGAGCAATGAAGCAAGGATAAAACTTCTCACTTGAAGAGTAGTGGGGAGAGTTTTTATTCATAATGGAGAGTATCCAGCATCATCTGGAGAGTTTTAAAACCAGCCACTGAAATCTGGATGCTAATGACACCTAAGTTTTTATCTCTAGTCAACCCATCTATTTGGACATACCTGTCCCAGCCCCACCACACCTCACTCCATTCACGGCCTCCTGAACAACAAATTGTGTGATAATTTCTGACATGTTCCTAAGGTAGTAATTAACTTAGCCCTGAAAACGTGAATAAACTTAAGGAGGCTAAAATTAATAATAGGAAACCCTTATATGGCATGTGTCTGAGATTGTTACATACATCCATCCATTTAATCCTCACAATTCCATAAAGTGGACAGTCATTCATATTTTTACAGACAACAGAAGTAAGGCACAGAGGGGTTAAGCAGCTGGCTCAAGAACACACAGCTAGAAACTGGTGGAGCTGTAATCTGAACCCAGGAAGCTTTCTTCCAGAATCCTTATCCTTAACTCCTATCCTAGGCTGCCTCACAAAAATAAGCAAGCAAACGCACAAACAAAAAGAAATGCAAGATGCTAAAGTTAGTCTCTTAACCCCTTTTTAACCCCGTACCTACTTTACATTGATTATTTTTGGAATTCTTCAATCCCTTCCAGTTTGGTCTCCAGTTGTTGAAGATGCACAAAATAGGAGAGGAGGAGAAGAAAGTCTTCGGATGGAAACAGTCAATAAAAATGTGTTGAATGGGGACTTCCCTGGTGGCACAGTGGTTAAGAATCTGCCTGCTAATGCAGGGGACACGGGTTCGAGCCCTGGTCCGGGAAGATCCCACATGCCCCAGAGCAACTAAGCCCGTGCACCACAACTACTAAGCCTGCGCTCTAGAGCCCGTGAGCCACAGCTACTGAAGCCCACGCGCCTAGAACCCGTGCTCCGCAACAAGAGAAGCCACTGCAATGAGAAGCCCGCACACCGCAACGAAGAGCAGCCCTCGCTCACCGCAACTAGAGAAAGCCCGCGCGCACCAATGAAGACCCAACGCAGCCATAAATAAATAATAATAAATAAATAAATAAATAAATGTGTTGAATGAATGAATGAATGAAAATACAAGGACCCTCTACTTTCACAGGGCCATCTGTTAGCATTAGCTTAACCTAAGCCAGCAGGCCTAACACTTCCCTGCTTTTCCCCTTGCTCTGCGCACAGGTTTTACTCCAGACTCCTGTCTTCAGCACTGGCTGTAATGAACCTGGAGGTAACCTGGCATCCGTCTTTCCTCGGGTCTGCTCCTCTCCTCTCCATCTGCTCTTCTGAGGCTGCACTCCCTGCATATTCTCCAATGAAGCCACATTGGCTTCTGCTTTTTATAACTCTTGAAATATTTTAGGCATACAGAACTACAACCAACAGCACTCAGCTAAAGAAATAAAAAATGAGAACAACTGCTTCAACTGAAGCCCCTCTGAACCCTACATGATCCTTTTTTCTTCTCTCCCCCCTGAATTAACCAGTATCCTGCATTGGGGGTACATGTTATACTTCCAATATGACTCTAGGAAGAATATCTAGCTCTACATGATTTTAAACTTTATAGAAATGATATCTCATTGTACATATCCTATTCCCTCAACATTGTGGGTTATTTTAATAATAAGTACTAGGGATCTAATATATAACTTGATAAATATAATTAATACTGCTGCATGTTACATATGAAAGTTAAGAGTAAATCCTAAGAGCTCTCATCACACACAAATATTTTTCTGTCTTTAATTTTGTATCTATATGAGATGATGTATGTTCACTAAACTTACAAAATTCATGAAATGATGAGCACAGTTAAGTCAAATTATCATGCTGTACACCTTAAACTTATACAGTGCTATAGGTCAATATTTTTTCCAAAAAAAAACTGGAAGGAAAAAGAGTCATCATAATTTTTATTATTATTATTTTTTTTGCAGTACGCAGGCCTCTCACTGTTGTGGCCTCTCCCGCTGCGGAGCACAGGCTCCGGATGCGCAGGCTCAGCGGCCGTGGCTCACTGGCCCAGCCGCTCCGCGGCATGTAGGATCTTCCCGGACCGGGCACGAACCCGTGTCCCCTGCATCAGCAGGCGGACTCTCAACCACTGCGCCACCGGGGAAGCCCCATCATAATTTTTAAAGTGAACAACCCACCCCACAGGTTAAGAAAAAGAATGTTATCACTTTTGTCTGTATCCCTAGAGCAAGTATTACTCAGTTTTGCCTGTTTATCATCTCATATAATGTTTGCATATCTTCTTCTAATGCCTTGCTTCCTACACTCAATAGTTTGGAAATTCTTCCACACTGATTCACGTAGCAATAATTCCTTTATTTTCACCATGGCGTTGTACTACCTTGTATGGCAATTCCACGAATGACCTAGTTTCTCATTGATGGGTTTTATTTTGTTGTTTGTGTTGTTGTTTTAATCTTTTTTGGGGGGAGGGGGCTATAAATATGCTTGACCGGGCTTCCCTGGTGGCGCAGTGGTTGAGAGTCTGCCTGCCGATGCAGGGGATACGGGTTCGTGCCCCGGTCCGGGAAGATCCCACATGCCGCGGAGCGGCTGGGCCCGTGAGCCATGGCTGCTGAGTCTGCGCGTCTGGAGCCTGTGCTCCGCAACGGGAGAGGCCACAACAGTGAGAGGCCCGTGTACCGAAGAAAAAAAAAAAATATATATATATATATGCGCCTGACCATGCCCATAGTAAACATATGAAAGCATCACTGCATTATTGCTCTGTAACTCAGGTTTTGGCAGGGGTGGGGAGGGTGGGGAGTAACTTTAGTCACTTCTGTATCTTCTCAGTTTAAATTTAAGCTCAGTCAGTTCAGAATTTTCCTCTCTGATTCCTTCATCCAAGTGGAGAAACGTAGTCCAGGAGTCAATCTTGTAGGGCAAGAAAACTTCTGGTCCACTGCCGTAGTCTGTCTTCCGCTGACATCCTCCGGGATCTCTCATCCTGGTTTTGTTGTTTTTCTTGTGGTTTTGGTCTGGCCCTGCTCTCAGGTGGCTAGCTCAGAGATGTCACAGATCCCCCTCTTAGCCCTTCTGTACCTTTCTCGGGAGGAAAAAGAACACCTTCCAGATACCTTGCCACAGGATTCTGCGACCGTGAACCATCGGAGCACTGCCGAGGTCCTCTCTTCCCAGCCTCACATTGGCCAAGGAACTTTTCCCCAAGTCTGTCTCCTCTGACTTCATCAGGAAGAGAGGTTTGGAAACTCCCCAGTTGCATGGGGCCTTGGGGACATAAACAAGAGAGCTCTCTAAAATCTGAGGCTGCAGTCAAAGTTTAGTCTATCTTAATGGTCCGAGTTAATTAGCTGGATGACCTGAAAGCAAAGGAAAGACTCTTCCCTCTTGTGGAAGAAACCAGTGACATTATCCAAAGGCTCAGCCTCAATACCATAAAGATACCCTGTCCAGCATGGCAGAGCCACCTGCCACATACGGAGATTTACGTTTAAATGATAAATTACTAAAACCGAATAAAACTTAAAATTCAGTTCCTTAGCTACATTAGCCACATTCAAAGTACTTTCCATCATCACAGAAAATTCTATTGGACAGCACTGCCCTAGAGGATGCTTGCACAAGAGAGAGCCAAGTGGGTACTGCAAAGAAAAACACTGGAG
This sequence comes from Lagenorhynchus albirostris, assembly GCF_949774975.1. Taxonomy (NCBI): domain Eukaryota; kingdom Metazoa; phylum Chordata; class Mammalia; order Artiodactyla; family Delphinidae; genus Lagenorhynchus; species Lagenorhynchus albirostris. Next base: position 88,841,779 of record NC_083105.1, read on the forward strand.
TCCCTAACAGCTGAACTGATCTTGGCACCAGGCCTCCGGGTTCACAACTAGAGTAAGCTGGTTTCACCTCAGCACCCAGGAGAATGGTGAGGGGGCACCCACCAGGGGTAATGGGCATTTTTTGAAAGACCTCCACCATCACTCCCTCCCTTGAGCAACAGGGAGAGATGAGGGCAGGGGCTGTTGTCGTAGCTCATCATCAGAGAATGAGACTATCATTGTCTTTCACCCTGGCTGTTCCTCCACATGGCTGGTACCTGTGACAAAACGAAGGAAGGTCATTTCTCCACTGCAAGATGTGCACTGTTGAATAACACAGGCCCATTTCACCAAGTCTCAGTCATATCAATTGAAAATTTTCATGTTTCATGTTGTTGGTCACTGTGTACCGATACATTTTAATGGCCAACCTAAACCCCTCTTCCTCCACGTGCCTTCTTTCTAAACAACTTTATTAAAAGCACTTTGTAGAGTTCTTGGTTATGCAGTTTAGTCTCAGATTTTCTTCTCTCCCACTGTTCCAAGCTTGAGCCTGTGAGCCCCCAGATGGCATGCCTCTGCTTCCTCTGGCCTGCTCTGGATGGCAGGGGGGCTGGCCCTGCACGGCCCGCATGTCCAAGGCTCCCCTGTAGTCAGAGGATCTGAAATCGGCCAGGGGAGGAAGGGGAGGGAGACTGGAGCCGTGGAGTAAAGGAGAACCCAAGCTATTTCTCCCTCTCCTTCTCGGTTCCCTCTGGGGTGCAACTCATACAACCCCGCCCACGGTGGTCTCACTCTCCACAGAGGGACCCTGGCCTCTAGGCTCTAGGAGCGCCTCTGTCCCTCCAGCCTAGGAGTGACACTAGCTTCCTGCCATCACCAGTATCAAGGTTGGCTCCCCACCTCCTGTTTAACTTCTCAGCAATTCCATCACCTGCTTGACCGATTCCTGCATTAAATTCCCTCTAATGACTCACCGTGGTTTCTGTGTGGACTCTGAAACAACTCTACAAAACCTGTTCCACCTCCCACGGGAAGGCTGCCAAGTGTCTTCCCCAGTTATTCTGCAAAGCGCTCCGATCCCTCCCTGGAGGATATCAGTCTGTCTCTGTAAGCCAAGTTCACAAAATTAAATCCTTCCCCTAAGCTGCATGCACATATGGGTGCATGTACTGCATCCTGCTCCGATTTTTTTTTTTTAAATTGTAATCTTCAAAAGCAAGAATGACAAAAACCCACCCCTGCCAGGTCACCACATTTCTTGATTCAGGTTGTGCCTGAGACAGTGGCCCCTGCCAGGCAGGAGTGAGCGAAGGCTTCGGTCCAGCCCTCTGACCACCAGCCCTTGCACCCTGACCCAAGGTTGAACCGACCCACCCAGAGGGATGTCTTTTTCTGAGTAGTCTTTGTATGGGAAGGAGGGACACATTTTGCAACGTATCTGTCCAGAAGGGGTTTCTCTTTCCAATTTGCACAAAGGTAGCTCCATGACAGAAGTGGCCCAGTACCTGTGTATTTTTCTCCCCAGATATACACAATGCTATAGATCTGAAGTTGTCTAATCAATTGTGTGAACTTTTGATGAGGGGCACTAGGGGTCCAGGGATCCTACATCAAGAGGTCCCTCAATCATCTACAAATCCACAGTGTTTTTATGTTCTAGATCACAGTGCATTCTGGCTATGGGCGCATCTGCCGTCACAGACTGTGAGCTCCCTGAGGGCAAGGACTGTGTCTCTCTCAGCTTTGTATCTGCAGACCTTAACAGTGCCTGGCACATACAGCTGTTCAGTATACATCTGCTGAGCAAAGACTGCACGGTGCTTTACAGTTTACAAAGCACTTTGACATATGCTCTCACACTTCATGCCCAGGAATACTGTGAAGTAATCTAGGTGATTTTACAGATGAGGAAATTGAGACTGAGAGGTCAAGGCCACACTCATGGTTAATAATTCAAGAAGGTCTTAAACTTGGGCCTACGTATTTCCACACCCATATTCTATCACACTTATCCAAGCATTCCTCCTGGTCTTCATTTGTGCTGCTAACTCTGCACAAAATTTTTAATGAATTAGGAAAAAGTACTCCCTCTGGGGCATGAATTACAGAAAGTTTTCTTCTAAGACAAATTAGAAAAAGACCTCCCCTTCCTCCAGGCTAAGTCAGGCCCTACCCAGGCACAGGCCACCTTGGCCAGGTGTTTCTGTGCAAAGCACATCCCACCCAATCATACGTGGGCACGCATACGGTACAACTGTTATAGCCTCTCTGTAAACTGAAGTTCCGGGATTCCTTTTGATTTTGTTTTTAAACTACAAAGGGCTTCTTTTACTAATTCTAATACATATTTATACTATAAAATCTGTTTTTCTTGGTTTTGTTTTTGATCTCTTATAATGTGTTTATACTCAAAGCATTTTTTTAATCAACCAAAACATTTTAATAATGCAATTATTCTAGTATGTAATCCACACAAGCCTTTAGTGGTCTTCTTTATTCATGAAGTTCCCACCATGACTTGTCACCGTTGCAAGTTAAACTCAAAGCATTATTTAGGAAGTTCTTGAGGGCGGCAATATTTTTATCCATATCACAATGAAATAGCTATCTTATATTAGCTACCTTCTTATCCACCATATTCAAATGTTTAAAGCAACAAAATTTTGAATAGATTTAGTCTCTTTGCCATACATCTCCCCTCTTGCTTGAAAAGGTACATTTTCCTATTCTGCCTCTTGTTTTGTTTTGCTTTTTTCAAGTCGAGCCATAGCTATTTCTAACAGAGAGGTGAGCACACTGTATTTCATCAGCTATCAATTTTCCATAAATTTCCTTATTTTGTTTTTAATTCTCTTATTTTCAAATAATGGATGGACCAGACGTAGCCATTTGGAAGACAAACCTAACCCATAAACCACACTGTATGCCACCAGCCAGGCCTGCACTGTTCTTATTTCAGGATTACTTAACAGATGTCAGAAACTGCTATTCCAGGCACGTGAAAATGGTGGTGCCTCTCTTGATATTAAACCCACAAACACATACACAAAAAGCAACTCTGCAAAAAAATGTTTTTTAAACTTTGTTCTTCTGAACTTCAAAAGGCAACCACAAGTTCATTCCCTCTTTTACATTCTTTCCCTCTCCTTTACAGTATCAACTGAGGTCTCTTTTTCTACATCTTTCTAGGGAATTGTTACAGACACTGCTGTGATTTATAAAATAATTTCCTGCATATTAATGCGAAAATTCTGTGACTTCCCAACTCAGTTGAAACAACAGTTATGATTCCAATTTGAATCTTCTCTCTTCCCTTTCTGACCTTTATCTCGTGTTCCTTTTATCTCACCTCTTCCATTTCTAAGCCTCAAGATCAATCTTTTCCTCTGTTGCTCCATTCCACCCTCTAACCCTTGCACGAAACAGGAATTCAATCAAACATGTTCATGCTCAGCCCTCTCTCTTTTCCTTGTACCTTCTGTCAGTCACTGACTCTAGCTGAGCACTGCTCTCCCCTCCCCAGTTTAGACTGGTCTCAAAGCATTACCCACCACCAACACCTTTATCCATTAAAGGATATAACCTTGACATTCATCTGGTAAGATCTGTTGTTGTTGTTGTTTTTTTTAATTTTTTGGCCACACCGTGTGGCATGTGGGAGCTTAGTTCCCTGACCAGGGATCGAACCCACGCCCCCTGCATTGAAAGTGTGGAGTCTTAACCACTGGACCGCCAGGGAAGTCCCAGATTTGTATATTTTTTAAAAACCAATCTGGTCATCAGCAAAATGAGTAGAAGGATAAGATGGCAGCTGGGAGACCAATTTGGGAGGTAACTGCAGTGTCCACTGAAAATGTCATCAGGGCCCAATGGAGGCAACAGTAGAAGCAGCATAGGAGAGAAGACAGAGTTAGGAGACACCAAGAAATAAAACTGACAAGACTCAGGGTCTGGGATATGGGGACTGAGGGAGAACAAGTCGTAGAGAATGACTCCTAAGTCAGTCTTTGGTGGCTGGGCAATGTTGTCCTTTATGAGATAAGATATGAAGAAGAACAAGTTTTGGTCAAAACATGATTCTTTCGGTTTTGGTAAATATCTTTCCTTTGGGAAACAGCCCTCTGCTTCTGTTTTCACTGAATCCAAAGTTGACATGTAGCATTTTTTTTTTAGGTAGAGTGAGATATAGAGAAATTGATTTGTGCCTACCAGTTAATTTTCTGTTTGCCTTTGATATCTCCATGGGATAACCAAAAGGCAATAACTGATGAACAGTGAGAAATACAAGTCTGGAGCCCTCAAGAAAGATCTGGGCTAGAAATACATTTGTGTGTGTGTGTGTGTGTGTGTGTATATATATATATATACACACACACACACACACCAAAAAATACATAGTGTACGTGTACAAAGATATAGATGTTCTTTGTGCCATTTTTAGCTACTGTCTCTCAACTCCAAATCCAGTCTTCTGTACTGTATTATGTGAGGCTGGGAGATATTATGAAAACTACATTTCCCAGACTCCTTTGCCAGCTGGCTTCCTGTTAAGTTTTGAGAGAGACAGACAGAGAGACAGAGACAGAGTGATGGGAAGGCAAGCAAGCCAAGGAGACGAGCAACTTCCTCCTTCCTTCTCCCCTTTTGCTTACTGTTCCTATCAGAGGCACTTAGCCACAGCTGCAACAGCTGGTTCCTGCCTCGAGCCCTTTTGGCACCCATACCCAACCTCATCTCAGGCCCTCAGCTTTACCAGCTGCAGCTCTGTCACAACCACTCATCAGAGGCCCAGTGATGCAGTTCCCCTACTCTTACAATCCCAGCCTCTTCCCTGTTGTTTCCCCAGGACTAGGATTGGTGGCAGCCTCCTTGTAATTCTCTCCGCGTTAGTTCAGTGCCCCCTTTTGTTTTTTCCACCTTCCGGTATCTGTGGAAACAATTCTCTGTATTACATTCCCTCTGTTGAAATCTCTAGCATGGCTTCTGTTTTTCTGACTGGACAGTGACTAATATACTTTGTGTATATAAAGAGGAATAAGAAACCTCCCTGCTCTCAGGAGCTCACGGACTAGTCAGGGGAGGAAGAGAGCCCAGAAACTGTCTTCAAGATGGCAGACGGACCATCTTGCTTTCCTCTCGCTCCCAAGACCATAATAAAATGATAGCAGAAGAATTAAAAGCTATCAGCTTCAATTAACAGAGAACAGGAGAGAAGACAGGCACATCCAAAGAGCATTTCAAAACATTTCTGGAAGTTAAAAGGTAGAAGACTAGTAACGAAGTAAGGCAGCCTAGAATACGCATAGAGAGGGCTGTGGATAAGGATGCAGACAGTCTGCCCAGCAGAGTTAAAGAAGGGCTAGAAACTCAGAAACACTGATTACTACGGGGTGAGAGAGAGAGGCTGAACACTGCAAACACTGAATGTGCACAGACTGGCTTCCTCTCCATCCACCTCATTGAGCAGAAGGGTCAGCCTCCAGATAACCCTGTCCCCACCACCGCTAGAAAAATAAAAAATGACATATCTCCAGTGAAACAAGATGCACCATCTGGGGTGAACCACAATAGCCAGTGGTAATGCAACAAATTCTTCCGGAACTTAAGGATCCTGAGTCTAAGGGCTTCCCTGGTGGCACAGTGGTTAAGAATCCGCCTGCCAACGCAGGAGACACAGGTTTGAGCCCTGTTCCAGGAAGATCCCACATGCCGCGGAGCAACTAAGCCCGTGCGCCACAGCTACTGAGCCTGTGCTCTGGAGCCTGCAAGCCACAACAAATGAGCCTGCGAGCCACAACTACTGAAGCCCGCGTGCCTAGAGCCCATGCTCCACAACAAGAGAAGCCACGGCAATGAGAAGCCCGTACACCGCAACGAAGGGTCGCCCCCACTCACCGCAACTAGAGAAAATCCCCGCGCAGCAATGAAGACCCAACGCAGCCAAAAATAAATATAATAAATAAATTTAAAAAAAAAAAGAAGAATCCTGAGTAACAGCAGGCTCCCTGGCCCCACACTTTACTACGAAGCCTGCCATTCAAGAAGCCTCACTCACATCCCTCAAGATGTATTTTCTATTGCATAATTCACTTAAAAAAATCAAATATAGTCACATGTTCAGAATAAAAAATCAAATAATATAAAAATACAATCAAAACACTCTCACTTTTCCCCACGCGCCGCACCAAGGTCCCCACTACTCCCACCCCAAAAGTAAACTCTCATTAGTTTCTTGGATATCCTTCCAGAGTTTATACAAATCTATCTGTTTACTCCATTTTTCACTAAAATTAGTATACAATACACGCTGATCAGTTTATTAATTTTTTCCATATTATTCTTTCTGAAAGATATGTAGTGATACTGCATCGTGGTTTTAATCAGTATATTCCTTATGATTAATGATGCTGAGCGTCTTTTCATGTACTTCTTGCCATCTGTATCAGTCTCCTATGGCTGCTAGTAACACGTTACCATAAACTTGGTGGCTTAAAATAACAATCTTATCTTTTCATAGCTCGAGAGACAAGCAGTCCAAAATCAGTATCACTGAGACAAAATTAATGTTCCTCAGGGTTTTGCTCCCTTGGAAGTCTCTAGGGAAGAATCCTTTCCTTGCCTTTTGTAGCTTCTAGAGCTATATTCCTTGCATTCCTTGGCTCTAGGCCCCTTCCTCCAACTTCAATGCTGTGGGCAGCATCTTCTCTCTCTGTTTCTGCTTCTACGTGCTTCCATCACATATGAACAAAGAAGAAGTCCATGGCATTTTTATGGCCTGGCCTTGGAAGTCACAAAACATCACTTGCACAATACTCTATTGATGAAGGCAGTCAAAAAAACACTCCCCAACGAAGACTACAAATGGCCAACAGGCACATGAAAAGGTGCTCGACATCACTACTCATCAGGGAAATGCAAATCACAGCCACAGTGAGCTATCACCTCCACTGTTAGGAGGGCTATTATTAAAAGGACAAGACATAGCAAGTGTTGATGAACATGTGGAGAAAAGAGAACCCTTATGAACTGTTGGTGGGGATGCAAATTGGTACAGCCACGATGGCAAAGAGTTTTATGCAAGTTCCTCAAAAAATTACAAATAGAACTGCCACATAATCCAGGAACTCCATTTTGGGCAAATGTCCAAAGGAAGTAAAATGAAGTTCTTGAAGAGATATCTGAACTCCAATGGTCACTGCAGCATTATTCCTAATAGCTAAGATGTGGAAACAACCTAAGTGTTCATCAGCAGATGAACGGATGATGAAGATGTGGTGAAAATATACAATGATATTATTCAGCCACGGCAAAGGAGGAAATCCCGCTGTTTTTGACATCGTGGATGGACCTCAAGGGCATTATGCTAAATGAAAGTCAGACAGAGAAACACAAAATACTATATGTTCTCATTTATGTAACATCTTAAAGCTGAACTCATAGAAACAGAGAGTAGAACAGTAGTTGTCAGAGGCTGAGGAGTAAGGGAAATGGGCAAATATCCGAGAGTACAAACTTCCAGTTATAATATGAATAAATTCTGGGGATATAACGTACAGCATGGTGACTATAGTTAATACTGTATTACATACTTGAAGGTTGCTAAGAGTAGAACTTAAATGTCTCACCACAAAATAAAAAGGGATAATTATGTGAGGTGATGGAGATGTTAACTAACCCAATTGTGGTAATCATTGTGCAATACTTATACAATGTTATATGTTAATGACATCTCAATAAAGCTGAAAAAGAATGAAAATTTTACATATACACTAGAACCTAGCAATTCACTCTATATATACCTCAGGGAAATGCATACTGACGTACCTAGAATTACATACCAGAGAATGTTCATTGCTGCATTACTTATAATAGCCAAAAGCTAGAAACAACCCCAAATGTTTCAACAGTAGGAAAGGTACTTGTATGTACCATGATACATGCATGCAGTTGAACAGGGGTGAAAAATGAAACAACTACTATGTGCCTCAACAGGGATGAATCTCACGAACATACATTCCGTGCAACTGCATTTATATTAAGTCCAAAAACAGGCATATCTCATGATGATATTAGAGTAAACATTTATTATTTCCCACGTGTGAGTTTCTGTGGCTATAAAACTGAATAAACTATGGTGTTAGAAATTAGGACGGTATTTACCTTTGGGAGAAAAGCGGGTAGTGACGGCAGGGAGCTCTGGGAAGGCTCCTGGGTTGCTGACGACGTTCTATTTCTTGATCTGAATTGTGGCTTTACTTTGGGGTAATTTATTGAGTCACTGTCTACTCTTCTTCATGTAGATCAACAAGCAAACATTCATGTGTGTAAGACTGTATCAGGCACCATGTCCTCCCCTTGTTATTAGCATCACCCCATGGGGGAAGCCCATCATTACTCACTGGCTCGAGGGACAGCACAGGCTATGAGGTCAGCCAGGCTCAGCAAGTCCCTTCTGCAAGTGGAAGGTCAGGCCCAGTCAGGCTTAGGACAGGAGTTCAATCCCTCTGACCGGCAGAGTCCCCTTTAGTACATCCCAGTTCAGGACAGCTTTTGCTGTGCCACAGGTAAATTTCCAAAGATAACTACACTGCTGATGGCCAGGAGGCCCCTGCCTCAAAGCTCAAGTGGCTCTCCTTGATCCAGGTGTCTGGCTCTGCCATCTGGAAGCGACGGTAGGGAGCCAGAGGAAGATCCTGCTGCGACCCCAGGATGCCTGAGCGAGCGAGAGGCGGGGGTCAAGCCTGAACACTGTGCTCTGGTTACGCACTAACTACATGACTACTTATTTTCTCAGCTATAAAGCTGTAAGAACGGCCACACACCTGTTGAGTTATCTGAGGAGGACTTGTTGGCACGATGATATGGTTGATGGCATCAGTGTGTGGAACAGTCTTGCCTGTATCCTGACGAAAGCTTCAGTCATGAAGCTAAAGAAATAAAAATGTTTTGATTGGGGGGGGGCGGAAGAACCTTCAAGATTCAAGGGGAGGAGGGACAAAAAGTCTACCTCTTGATAGGAGAATGGGAAGTTTCTAGAAAGTTATGTGGCTTGAGGAAAGGCTAAGTGAAATACGCCAGTCACAGAAAGACAAATCCTACATGACTCCACTTAAACGAAATACCTAAAATAGTTAAATTCATGGAATTAAAAAGAGTGGAACGGTGGTTGCCAGGGCCTGGGGGGTGGGGCAGAGGAAAGGAGGTATCACTAATCAACGGGCAGAAAATTTTAGGCAAGGAAGATGAATAAGCTGTAGAGATCTGCCATCAACCTTGCACCTGTGGTCAACAATACTACACTGTACACTCTAAAATTTGAGGGTAGAACTCATTAAGTATTCTTTCCATAATAAAATGCATTTTAAAAAAGAAAGTTATGTAAAATAGGAGGAGATACTGTCTTGATCATCTTTAAAAAATATAATTGCTGCAGTGACCTTAGCGTATTATTTTGGGATACGAAGATCCCCACCAAGAACTAAATACAGAATCGGTTTAATGAATTAAAAATGGTTGACCCTGGGCCAAAAGCATGGGACTGTGGCTTTTTATCTCAAGCCTTCTGCAATATATTTTTTAATCAATTGCACATATTAGTTTGATCAATCCTCTTAAGACTGTACACAGAAAAACATAAATGTAGCTAAGATCCCAGCTGTTCTGCAACGTTCAAAAGCTGACACTTCAGGTCTCACATCAGCCAGTACTTAGAACCCAGCTTCTTCACTGGTTTCCCTAAAGAAAAAGAATCACTCCAAATTTGGTGATTTTTTAAAAATTCTTTATGGTGATGTCTGGGACCATGGAAGAGGATCACAGCACAGACTATCAATTGTTACATTTGTTTTCCTAATTATAATTTAAGTGATTTATCAAAGTAATTTGATTTTGAAAAATCAAAAACGCCGGAAGGCTTATGGTGAGAAGCAACTGGCCTACCCCATGAACCAACCCCTGTCCCCGCTTTCCACTCCCAGTCCATTCTCCAGGCCCAACCTCTTGTCATTCCTTTCAGTTAATTCTCCATTCGGTTCTTCTGACAGTTTTGACTCGAAAAATCTTCTATTTGAAATTTCGCCCCTCCTTTCAAGCCTCCTCTGTCTTCTCAACTTTACCCTCCAGCCACACTGCACAGACCCCCGTTCCTCTTCCCTAAGAGGAACCTGAACAGAGACTCAGCTGGTCCTCTGAGCTCGGTGGGCTCAGCTGCAGGTCCTGAGCAAGCGTGTCGAAGCTCCGCCTCTGCAAAGCCTTGCATCTCCCCACAAGGAATTTTATACCTGCCGCTCATAAGAGAGAGTTTCTCCAGAACTTAATAAGTAAAACAGAGAGTAATGTAATCATTAATGGAAGTATGTTCAGATGCTCCAAAAAAAAAAAAAAAAAAAACACCAGGAACGCATGGTTCGCTCTAAGGAAATCAGAAAAACAAGGAAAAAATTAATTTGGTAAGCAGGGCAGGCATTTCAGATGGATGGAAAGGCCTGGGAAATGGTCACATCACTCAATGGCTTAGAGGAAACCTGTATTTTTGGAGTATAAAGCTCAAGAAGAGAAAATAAATGTGAGAAATGAGCCTTAAACAGTAAGAGTCAGATGGTCTTTACGTGTGAGGCTAAGGCGCTGGACTTGAGCCCATGGCCCAGGAGGTGACAATTTAAACGCCCGTAAATGCCAAACGGATTGTGCAAATGAGCAAAATGAGATCATGTAAATGAGAAAAAAAGGAAGTGTGGGAAACTGGGGAGACTGTGCCCTTCCGAATGGAGTGCAATTATTTTTATACAACACGTAAGGCTTTGCCAGGCCTTCCACTTTAACAACAGCAGAGTTTCCAGAGTTTTCTGTCAAATTCTCCAATTTTTAAATGTTGGCAACTATTACATGTTTCTTCAGGCTCACAGTATGTGGTAAAAAAAATTATATATGATTGAAAGCTGGTTTCAGCCAACAGACCACACGTTTTCACCTCTTCTAGAGGCAATAAAGAACCACCATTATGAAATTTAAGGCAGGGAGGAGCCACTGTCGGATCTGTAGTTTTAAAGTTCGCTCTGGTGGAAGAGTATAGGATGGACTGATTAGGGGAAGGAGAAATTGAAATCAAACGTGGAGAGATAAATCTGAAGGCTTCTGCAATCAACCATTGGTAACAGATATGCTGAGAGTCGAAACCAAGGCACAACACTTATCATCGATTATTAATTTTTCAGCGCAAGTAGATGAAATGGTCCTGAGCATTGCCACCAGAATTTGACCCCAAATGATCCCTGAGGACTTTCTCCTCTCTGTAAATCTTGGGTGTGACATACACTTTGAAAGACAGAATGGATTTATATCTTTGTTACTTTCCATAATTTCCATTTATTTTTCTTATAAATGTACTTGCCAATAGTAGTAAAAGGAAAGAGTGTACATCTGGCTTTGGAAAGGCAGCTTGTCAAAACTCTACCCTTTGCTTCTGTATTATATCAATCGTAGAAGCAAACAAAGATATTTTCTGCAAATGGTTCCCATGTGCCCATATCTCTGAATGTAAAATAAACAGTTCAGGCCATGAAAACGGAGTGTTTTAAACAGAGCGTTCCAGGGCTTCCCTGGTGGCGCAGTGGTTGAGAGTCCGCCTGCCGATGCAGGGGACACAGGTTCGTGCCCCCGGTCCGGGAGGGTCCCACATGCCACGGAGCGGCTGGGCCCGTGAGCCATAGCCGCTGAGCCTGCGCGTCCGGAACCTGTGCTCCGCAACGGGAGAGGCCACAACAGTGAGAGGCCCGCATACCACAAAAACAAAACAAAACAAAACAGAGCGTTCCAGCTGGGAAAATGGCCTAAACATGAACCTTATTTTTACAGTCACTTAAAGATGTCCCTTATCTATTAAATTAACTTTTAAAAAGGAGGAAATGGGGATAGAGAAAGGCGGGGTGCGGTGGCAGGAGTCCAGAGAGAGCTTATCCGTCTGTTTTTCTCTAACACCTAATACTTCCATTTCTATGTGCTTAGATAGATATATTTTTCTATCACAAAATTATTGCATCTAGGCAACAGATCAAAAGAAAATATTAGCCACTTTCAGTATATTTTTAAGATTTTTCTGAACCAAATCTGTTCAAGACTGATCAAATCCCATCTTTGTCTCATGTTCTAACCAATTAAGTCAGGGAGGAACAATGTTCCCTAGTTTCACAGACAGAACCTGGCAGGTGCTGGCCAAGGTTTGTCCCATCCCAGTCCACGAGTTCACAGGGTATGTATGCCCAGGCATCTGATCCACCCCACTGGTCCCCAGAACACAAAGGGAAGGAGATACAACATCAATACGGCATTTTATGCCAGGCGGGCTTTGAACAGCGTCCAGGCTTCAGTTGACAGTTGCAGCCACTTGCAAACCAACCAGCACATGAAGAAGTCAAGAGCTCACATGCAGAAAGAGGGAACTCGGGCCTGCTTTCCCACTAAGCCCTGGACTCTGTTCCCACTTTTTACTTTTCATAAAGATATGTATGTCTAGGACCCTGGGCACCAGAGACCTTTCTCTCATTTCTGTAAAATTCCTTTTCTCCACAGAGATAAAAGTCAACATTCCCACCCACCGTGTGCATTTTGGGCAAGCTTGTTCCTGCTTCTATCTGCGGAGGCTCAGCTTACAGAGGGTGCAATTCCCATCTCTGAGATGAGAGTAAAGAAAAAGTGAAATTCCTGTGAATCCTTCTGGAGTTGTGATAATGGGAGATGTGTTCCAGACATCCTGAGTTGAAAACTGGAATACATTTTCTTAGAGAAACAGTCATCAGCTTTTCCAGCAAGTTCGCAAAATTGTTGTTAACCCAAAACGTTCTCAGAACATTCCAGAAATTTCTACGTAACTCACCTGCTCTGTTCCCATTTTTCCCCAGCTTGTTATTTTCAACTAAGTAGTGTGGATATATCCCTGCTTTACCAAATTCTCCAACATTCTCCACTCAAGTTAATAAAGTTCCATTTGTGCAGTCCCCCAGATGTTAAGAACCTACGGAGGCGCCGCTGATGAGTTTTGCAGTTCCAGTGCTGCCTGCCGGCCGCCTCAGGCCATTAACAGGGTGTGGGTGTATTCCACAGCTCTTTCCTTCTGTCCTTCAGCTTTTATGGAAAATGCAAGAAGTCTGAGGCCTCTTATTTTAAATGGTGGCCTGCCAGAGAGAGGCCCATTTATATATGTAAGTGTTACATATGATATCAATTGAGTAATGGGAAAAGAATGGATTATTAGATGGGGTTGAGAAAACTGCTCATCGTATGGGGAAAAACAAATCATTCTTCTGGATCTAAGATTCCTCCCTACCATGTCGCTGGAGAAAAGAGGTAAAAACAGGGAGAGAAGTGCACTGGACCCATGAAATATACAGACTGGACTTCAATAGAGCTTATCAAAGTGAATCTACACACAGCATGTGATGCACCCTAGAAGGGTGATGAGCTACAAGCATCAGCTGGGCTCCCATTGGCTGCCTCAAGAAGCCACCGGTGAAACTCATCAGCCTCCTAATCCTGACCCAACTCTTCTTCACCTGGACGAAGTGAGGACCTCTCACTCCAACTCTGATCTCCTATAAGCCATGCCCCATCTTCCCTAGCCCAGGTGCCCTCCTCTGGTCTCAAGGGTACAGATGAGGCCAATCTCATTCTTCAAGTTTCTAGCTAATTGTATAAGCTGCAGTCTAAACTCTGAGTCCGGATTCCTTCAGGCCCTCTCTTGTGACTCTCAAAACCTTGTTTATTGGAAGAAAAAGAGAAAAACCCTGAAATTCCGTTTTCTTGCTCTCTTCTTTAAGGCAATAATGATGCCTTGGAGTAACAAGTGGAGAATCAAGAGCATAAAGATGATTGCTTCTAAAAGTTCCGTGGCTGTATATGGGTAATCCAGCACCATTCTTACGAGACCACAGAGAAAAGTGCCCATCAGCCTCTCCTTTAAAAAAGGCTACGGAGGGCTTCCCTGATGGCGCAGTGGTTGAGGGTCCGCCCGCCGATGCAGGGGACACGGGTTCCTGCCCCGGTCCGGGAAGATCCCACATGCCGTGGAGCGGCTGGGCCCGTGAGCCACGGCCGCTGAGTCTGCGCGTCCGGACCCTGTGCTCCGCAACGGGAGAGGCCGCAACAGTGAGAGGCCCACGTACCGCAAAAAAGAAAAAGAAAAAAAAAATTAAAAGCTACGGAAAGTCTCTGATTGGTCCAACTAATTTCTCCCATCCCTGATCAAGCATTCTGGTGCTTGGAAAATGAGGCACGGTGAGAGGCCCATCTTGTGGCAGAGAAAGTCAGCCTCACCAAAAACCACATATTTGAGCTAAGGAAGCATCATTAATTCTCCAAAAGAAGGTGGGAGCAGTTTTCAAAGCAGGTATAAGATTATTTACTACACAAGAATCTATTCTAGAAGTCATCCCAGAAATAGTTTCTGAAAGTGTTTAACAAATGATTAAATACACCTTTTACAACTGGAGAGAACATAAACTTATTCAGATATATATATTTGGATATACATCCTGTACTATAAGTGAGGTCAAGTCCCGAAAAAGTTTCTCAAAAGTGATTTCAGCTCGCAGGGCACCCGGCGGCCCCGCGTACCCGTTGTCTCGCTTCAACGGCGTTTGTACAGAACAGAGCCCGGGACGCCCCTTCTTCCGGCCTCTGACCACCCTCTTTCCCAGTTGCAACCTCCTGGACCATCTTCCCCACCATCCTTTCCCTCCAGGACCAGCCAATACCGCTTTCTGTGCTTAGCTCCTTACTGCCAACCAACCGCGAGCTCCCTGAGTCGCCAGAAAAAGTCCACCTAGGTGGAGGCCGCAGTCAACTTCCAGCTCAACCTGCATCTGCAGGCCTCCGACACCTACCTCTCTCCGGGCTTCTACTTTCACCGTGAAGATGTGGCTCTAGAAGGCCTGGGCCACGGCTTCTGCGAGTTGGCAAAGGAGAAGCGCCAGGGTGCCGAGTGTCTCTTAAAGATGCAAAACCAGTGCGTCAGACACGCCATCTTCCATGACAAGCAGAGGCTGTCCCATCAGGAGTGGGGTGAAACCCTGGACGACACGGAAGCCGCCAAGGCCCTGGAGAAGAACCTGAACCAAGCGGCTTGGGATCTGCGTGCCCTGCACTCTGCTCGCGCAGACTCAGTCTGACTTCCTGGAAGCCGCTTCCTTAAAGAGATGAGCAGGTGAAACTCATCCCGAAGTCAGCACCCACCTGACTGCCCTCTGCAGGCTGGAGGCCCCCAGGCTGGGCTGGGCAAGTACCATTCACCCTCAAACATGACCAGGAACCTGAGAAGCCTAGGAGCCTCAGGGCTTCTGCCTGAGCCGCTCCCTGTAGCCACTAGGCAGCTTTTTAACCATCTTGGAGTCCTTGCCCAAGCCATGGACCAGCTGGAAACAATAAAGCTTGTAGCAGAGGAAAACAAGATATTCTAGGCTTGCAAACTACTTGCATCAAGAGGTTTCTTTCTACACACTGTATAATCCAAAATCCAGTAATTCCAGCAAGTTTAGTAACTCAAAGACCATGTTTAGACCATTTGTTGCCCTCACTCAGAGAATGCACCAGACTCAAAGGAGAGGATCAATCACCCCCCACCCCAGGTCTTAAAATCCCTCGAAATATAGGACAGCTTCTCAGATAACCAGGAAGACCTTGGTTACTCTGGAATTGGAATATAAATATAAAATTATTTATATTTATATAAATAATAATTATTTATAACAATATTTAATGATAGTTTACCATGTGCCCTAATCTATACTAAGTGGTTTTTACATATTTTCTTATTTGATATTCACAACAACCTTCTGAGGTAGGTATTTCCATGAAAGGTGAGGTAACTGAGGCTTAGAAAAGTTAAGACACTTGCACCAAAAGACACAAATGGTAGGTGGTAGAGCTGGTCTTAATCCAGGTCTGCCTAATTCCAGAATCCAAGATCTCAGCTCCTATGCCACACTGCTTCCATTTTAAACTGTTTTCATATGCATAATTCAGATCGAAATATTATAAGAACAATAATCTCCCAGAGAATTAAAATACAAAGACGTGTTAATGATCATGCAGACAGGCAGAATGAGCAAATCATATGGAAAAAGCCTGAATTCTTCTTCAATTAAATCCAAACTCTTAGGTCTAGTTCAAGTCTTCCAAAATGTACCCAGCCCTTCATTTCCAGCGGTATCTCTCATTACTCTTCACTATCATCATCATCACCCCATCCACCCCAAAGGGTCCCCTACAGCCCAATGATAGATACTGTCTCTTCATGTCTGATCCTCTTCCTCTGCTTTTCTCTGCCTAAAACACCTCTCTCTCTCCTTTTTTGCCCAAATCCAGTGCCATCTTTTCCTAGAAGACTGTCTGCTCTGCTTTCTTTCTCAGACTCTTCAGCATTTTGAACCTGCAGTAGAGTCAGAATCTCCCTTATTTTTTAATTGTCTTATATGTTTCTGGTTCCCCTATTAGATTTTGAACTTCAGGAAAGGAGGAAATTCGCAGTATGTATATTTGGAAGTCATTTAAACTTCTAAGTCTCATATGTAAAAGGGAGATAATAATATGCCAGTTAAATGCAGCCTCAGGGCAAAGTTCAGATTAAGAATGTGGCTTTAAGACCCTTGGTTAAACCTCAGAAATATTTAAGTTGGTGCCTCATAGATCCTCTCAGACAGACCATAGGACTGCTAAGAATCTTAAGGGCATTGCTCCCACAGCACCCTGTGTCTCAGCATAAGGTAGGAGGAGATCTATAAGTGTGGTTTTCATCTAGAGGAGCAGATCATAACTTGATCCACAAATTAGGTATGAGCACACGTTATGTAGGAAGTCCACAAAGTGTTTAAAAGCTTGGGGACTTCCCTGGTGGCACATTGGTTAGGACTCCCCATTCCCAATGCAAGGGGCCTGGGTTCGATTCCTCGTCAGGAAATTAGATCCCACATGCATGCCACAACTAAGAGTTTGTATGCCACAACTAAGGAGCCCACGTGCCACAGCTAAGACCCAGCACAACCAAATAAATAATAATAAATGAATTTCTAAAAAATTTTTTGAAAGCTTGGACTACACGGGTCAAGTCAGTTCAAAATTAAAAGAGGCCTCCAGGCAGAAATCAAGCTAAGAACCTACTCAGATGTAGGCACACACCATTTCTTACAGAAAGGGGAGTGTGGCTGGGAGCGTTAATCAAGAACCCAGAAGACAAAACCAAGAGCCACAGAGAACCACTCTCAAGGAGCAAGGCTGGGCCTAAATTAAAGAACATTCCCTGTTCTGTAGCAGAAATACTGATGTGCTCAGCTTGATTTCAAAGTTGCTATGGGTCAGCAACAGCTGTGTGCCCCCTCCCCCCCTTTTGGTTATCCTAGCCTTCTTGCATCATAATATGCTGGATATGTGAGTGTCAGGAAACTTGTCTTTTTTGTTTACAGGGGTCTGCTCCTAAGAAACCACACCAGAGAGTCTCAGCCACACCCTGTCTTAGCTCAGGCTGCTTTAGAAAAATACTATAAATTAGGTGGCTTATCAGCGACAGAAATTTATTTCTTACAGTTCCAAAGGCTAAAAGTCCAAGATCATCATGCCAGCATGGTCAAGTTCTGGTGATCCCTACTCTGGGTTGCAGATAGCTGACTTTTCATGGTATCCTCACATGGCAGAAAGAGAGCAAGCTAAACCTCTGGTCTATTCTTACAAAGTCATTTAATTACCTACCAAATGTCCCACTTCCAAATACCATCGCATTGGAGATTAGATTTCAACGTGGGGGGGCACACAAACATTTAGTCCATAACACACCTGAACCTAATAAGATAAAGAAATACTAAACTTTGAGCCCATGCTGTAATAAGATGAATCTTTGAGGGAGGGCTGACTGTATTCTCTGTGTGGGAGGGATGTGAATTTTTGTTCCCTATGGTTGACTATGGTAGATAGTTCTCAAATATGACCACAATCAATTCCCTCCCTCCCTGTGTGCATATGCCACAAATCATCAAGAGATGGAGTTAAGGACTTCCCTGGTGGCGCAATGGTTAAGACTCCACACTCGCAATACAGGGGGCCAGGGTTCCATCCCTGGTCGAGGAACTAGATCCCGCATGCATGCCGCAACTGAGTTTGAATGCCATAACTAAGAAGCCTGCAACCCACAACTAAGGAGCACATGTGCCACAACTAAAGGAGCCCACTGGACGCAACTAAGGAGCCCACCTGCCACAACTAAGACCCGGCACAACCAAATAAATAAATAAATAAATAAATAAATAAAAGAGATGGAGTTAGTCTCCCCTCTCCTTGAATCTGAGCTAATCCTGTGCTTATTTTCACCTGTAGAATCTGGCAAAGGTGATGTTTGGGGACTTCCAAGCCCAAACCTTAAACGAACTGACTACTCATACTTTCTTCACTTGAAAGCCAGGAACCATGCTGTAAGAAGAATTAGGATAATTGAGGATAATCAAGGTCAGTGAAACCAGCTGAGCTCTGGGCCAACAGTTAGCCCAATAGAGAAGGCATCTTAGATATTCTAGCCCAGTTTAGCCTTTAGATGCCCTCAACTCCAACCACAACATCACATGGAGCAAAAGAGTCGCCCTAGATAATTCTAGTCAGGCCAAAGACTCATGAGTGATTAAATGTTTGTTTTTTTAAGCCACTAAGTTTTGAGGTGGTTTGTTATATAGGAATAAATAACTGACAAAAAAGATGAGCATAGTACTTGATGATAATGTAGAAAAGGAGTCAAGTCATATGACTGGAGACACTGTAAAGATCATCTATTTTAGATCAATGTCTTCACTCCAGGAGAAAAACTGTAGGCCACACAGTGAGTTCATAAGGAGACAAAATTCTAGAATCCATCTCTCCTACTTTACCCATCTCTAGAGTCCTTAAAGCAAAAAATCATTGAACAGACCTGTGTTCTCTAAATCACAGAGATACATTTCAGAGTTACTCTTGAACATGATGTAAAATCCTGTTTTATTCTTTGGAAAAAAAAGCAGGAGTAGCAATTTCTTAGGTCAACCTAGAGTTGCTGAGAAGATATTTCTATGACTATGTGGCATGTATGAAGCAACATTTGATCAGTTTATTCAGACAAATGATTTAGAGGATGTCTCTCTTCGCATAAAACTTCAGAAGAGAAAAGGCTGATAAAGCAGAAAATATGTTCATCTAAAAAAGTTTCTATAAAGAACAGAAAAAATCTGGCTGCTGTTCAGAGTCGTTTTTCAGGTGGCAAGGAGATCTGCCGACCATATGTTGCCATTCAAGGTTAGGAAAATGCTCATGGAAAGTGAAGTCTTAGCTATCCTGTGGATGGCAATCCAAACTGAAGCTACCTTAGTCTCTAGGAAATCATTCTTACCCACGAAAACTCTTTTTCTCAAACTTTTTGATGATTAACTCCCAAGCAGGTTTACAAACATAACTCCACCTGCTCATCTTTGATTTCTCTGACAACTATCCTGTTTTTTGGAAGCATCAACCGTTGGATTTGTAGTCTCTTCAACTGAATTGTTGTCTTTTTAAATGAATACACGTGAAAAAGCTTTGGAGGAGAAACACTTGGCAACAAAAGTTTGGTTTTACTTTACATGTTGAACAAATGAGACCTAAAAGGAGAAATGTGACATTTTCACTGTCATACCGTTGCAAGTACTTAAACAAACTTGACAAAATTCAATGTTTTCAGTTCAAATGACACCATGTGACCTATTATTGATTTATAAGTATCCAACTGACTTGCTCAGTGTTGCCAGCCAAAGTATCAAAATTTAGGGGAAAAATATAAATATTTAAAAGGATGATATATTTATTTCTAGTAATTATATTACACTTGTTTTCACCAGAGTAAAAGGATTATAGGCTTTGAACAAATTGCATGTTTTGCCTTGGCCCCTTGCCTTGGGAAAGAAGTAATTGTTGTTAATTGATAAGTAAGCCAAAATTAAGTCTCAATTCACCAATTTAAATGGTCCTGAAAGACCTCCTCTTTCCTTCTTCACAGGCCTCCCTCCATGAATTGTTTTAGAATTTTTATTTTTCTTGGATTCTGGGTTTAGAATCTCTTTTCACATAAGATCTTATATAACCCTCTCTGTCCTTTTTCTCCTCATAAAAATTCAATAAACTTGTAACAAGGACATTGTGCCTTTATAGTGTGTCACAACATTTTATCACCACGAAAGGAGGCATGGTTTCCCAGCTATAACCATGGGAAGTTTAATTTTGATTTCTCTCAGCAAAACACATGAATACTGAATATCTAATAAACAAGATACTTGGGAACAGAACACTAGATCTTCCAAATAAGCATTTTTATGAATTAAAAGATTAATCTGATGTTTGGATGAACTTTTCTCTGAAATGTGTATGGATTAAACAAAAGGGAAAATAATTAAATAAAAGCATTTTGGGTTTTGTTAACTACTTAGATAGCTCTTTAAGACACTATCGTATCTATTATAATATCTATTGGTTCTTCTCAAGAAGAAAATATCTCCTTCGGTTTATCTTTTTAAAAACATGCATTAATATCAAAGTAACAGATCTTTTCAATGATAGTTTTATTAAAATTTTTCAAAGAAAGTATACTGATAACCAACTTACATAAGCCCTACTGTTTACATTTTTATGATCTTTTCAAAATGTAAATATTGTTTTTATATAAACAATCTGTTGATAAATTATCTTTTAATTTTTTATTTGAAAATTATATATATATACATAATCATTAATCTTTCCTCACTTCTATCTTTATACACTGTTTGGATCTCTTTTATTTGACCCTTCACAATTACAGAAATATCTCATGCGTTTTCCAGTCCAAACTAACTTTTCTTTCGTGCCTGCTTAAGAAAAGGGCTAGATAGATGCTCCCTAAAATCTCCCTAGGCCCCACTAGTCATTGCCTTTTCCCTCTGAATGTTACACCTGTCAGGTCAAGTTCATCTCACCTAACACAGGTGTGGCATAACTAGAGATATACATTTGGTCTCTACTTCTGGTTCCTGACACAGAGCTCCTAAATTCCTTGGAATTTCCCGAGTCACAGGACTGTCTTTTGTTCTAATGAGGTGACTCTTGGTGGGCTCCTGAATAGCTTCAGGATGGCAACTGATCACCAGAAAGACCAGGCCGTGATTAGATTAGCTTGGGATTTTTTTTTTTTTCCTAGCCCTATCCCCCATTCTCCAGGGAGCGGAGAGGGGCTGGAGATAGAATTAATAATTGATCATGCCTACGTGATGAAGCCTCCATAAAAATCCCAAAACTATGGGGTTCGGAGAGCTTCTGGGTTGGTGAACACATCCACATCCTGGGAAGATGGTACACCCCATCTCCAAAGGAAAAGAAGCTCCTGTGCTCCAGACCCTTCCAGACTTTGCCCCCTATACCCCTTCATCTGGCTGTTCATCTGCATCCTTTATCATATCCTTCATAATAAATCCGTAAATGTAAGTAATGTTTTTCTGACTTATGTGAGCCATCTAGCAAATGTTGAACTGGAGAAGGGGGTTGTGGGAAGGCCTGGTTTATAGCCAGTTGATCAGAAGTACAGGTGACATCCTGGGACTTACCGAAGTGGGGGCAGTCTTGAGGGATTGAGCCCTCAACCTGTGGGGTCTCTGCTAATTCTGAGTCAGTAGTGTCAGAGTTGGATTGTAGCACCCAAATGGTGTTGAGAGAGTTGGAGAACTGTTTGGTTTGCGAGAAAAAAAACACACAATTGGCGTCAGAAGTGGTCCATGGGGTAGGGAAAGAAGATTTTTCCTTTTAACAGGGTTTCTGCTTCCCTTATTCTAAGGATTCTATAATTCTCTTCTCCTTTCGTCCTTCAGAACACCAACTGGCATTTTCTCTACAAAGAAAATCTCCTTATCAGGCCAGTGGTTAAGGGGATGACCAGTGATTCTGTCCTGCTGTGTTAATCCTTGAGAAATCAAAGTATAACTGTCGTCATCACTCAGCAAATGGAAAACTGGACAGTTTCTTTGAAGGAACTTTAGACATCTTCTAGCCAAACCAGTTTCAAGTGAATTTCAAAGAAGAAGAAATGGTTGATTTTAAGGTGTTAATTTTTTGTTTCATTGTGTTTGCTTAATTTATGTGGCATGATGATATTTCAAAGTATTAATGATGTGCTCTTTCCCACATGCCCAGTAAAATGACTGATCTTCCTACAACTTGTCAATATATCTTTGACTGTAAAACAGGGAGAAAAAAAAGATGTCACATTCTTAATCTCTAAATCAGAGGAAATTGCCTCCCCAACTCCTGCTCTGATAAGACAACAAAATATTACAAAAAGTAGATACACACAGGGAGGACAGATTTTCCTTTTGCTCCCTTATTTCTTGCCCCAAATAGATCCCAGTAGGAGAAGGAAAAAGGAGAGCTTCAGGGAATGAAACAGCATGGTGGTGGCATAGTGGCCAGTCACCAAGAGAGAGAAGGCAATATGGAAAACCTTTCACTGGGAAATCCCAAAGTAAAGAGACACATGTTCAGCTCCAACTATGGGATATTTTGAAAGCCCCAGCCATATAGAATCGCTCTGCATTGTAAGGGGACAAGACTGCGGAGAAAGCAACAAGGTGTATCTATACCAAAGAGGAGCTAGAAACACCCCCCCTGGGTTTCCCTGCAGCTCCTAAGGGGATGGTGAAGATCCAGAAGTTTCCGTGGGCCCCACATGTGTAGGCATGGTGTCCACCTGCCAGGAGACCACCTTCAGGGCAAAGGTATGTACATTACTTGAACCTCTTGATATAAGTAAAAGAGGACTCCGTAGCTCAATTTCAGAGCCATCATTTTTGCCAGGTTGTTTGATATGAATTAAATAAACAGAGACAGCCTTGCCATGTACTCCACAGGGGAAACAAGCCAAGGGAAGACCAAGATGTGAAGTGTCCCCTCCTCAGCTATCTGAGGCAGCTCTTGGGGGTTAGAATTGGGAGCTGGGCAAGGGAAAAGGAGAAAAACCTTGAGACGGGGTCATGCCTACACTGGAATTATTTACGAAGCTGACATGGAAATGATGAGATTGGACTGAGGGAAAGACAAGGATGAAAAGGACTAGACCAAGCTGAACACCACTAGGGGGCTGAGAGCTCAGGCTGGTCAGAAATCAGCCATTAGATTCTAACTACTTTTAAAATGTCATTAAAAACACCAATTTTGAACACATCGGAGATCACCATTCTGTTACCTCTCATTCAGTTTTCTTCATTTTTATACAGACCTTAAATTATAGCTTTTTCAGCCATCTCTAGCATATATATAATACATTGAACCGAATAAGTAGTAACTCTGCACCAGTCCTTTTTTTTTTTTTTCAAGTCAGACTTGCATGTGGCCTCTCCCGTGAAATTATACTGGTGAGTAGACTTACCCTAACATGCATTAATCAGATTCATCAAATGCCAGACAAGGCTCAGATGCTTCTGCTCAGTGCTTGCTCTTGTCAGAAAGCCACAGAAATCTGTACGGCAAACAAGTAACATATGTCATGATAATTATTTAGGCTTAAGTGTTATGGTAAGTTTTGGATACTTTTTGTTTAAATTAAAATATTTTTTCTCGTGAGACAAAGTAATTACCTTTAAAAGTAGAAAGGAATCACTGGTTAAGGAATTAAATTTAACAAGAAAATAAGATAATGAGTAAAATAAGGTTGTCTCAAGACAAAAAGTGCCTATTTGGCCCAAAGTGATAGTCAAGCAATGGTCAACCACATCACTGTAACAAAAGTATATGAAATGCAAAGTCGTTTCAGTGTATCTAAAACTGCTCAACTTCTTGTACTTCATGCAGTGAAATCATACCATCTTTTTTTTTTTTTTTTTTTTTTTTTGCGGTACGCGGGCCTCTCACTGTTGCAGCCTCTCCCGCTGCGGAGCAGACTCCGGACACGCAGGCTCAGCGGCCATGGCTCACGGGCCCAGCCGCTCAGCGGCATGTGGGATCTTCCCAGACCAGGGCACGAACCCATGTCCCCTGCATCGGCAGGTGGACTCTCAACCACTGCGCCACCAGGGAAGCCCCACACCATCTTTAACCCTGCTAAATTAGAGGATTTGGAAACAAAACACAAAAGTCCCAAAAGCAAGGAACTCAGATGTTCCTGCTCAGCATCATCAGCACAAATTTTATGTGAACTAAATTTAAATCTGTCAGTGAAAACTCCTCAACAGGAGCATCCAAAGCTACAAGTGCGGAAAAGACAAATTCTTGTTAAAGCCTGGGCTATGTTAAATAAGCAGACATTTACAGAAACATAATTACCCTCATTTTCCACTGGCGTTTCAGGTGAGACAAGTACAAGTCACTTAGCAACCTTGGCTCAAAGAAACTTAGTGCCAGGTGTGCCCTTGGGTATTGAGACAAGCAAAAGGCTCCCACAGATTTGCAAATACCCTTAAGGACCCACATCACGCTGGGTAGCACCACTGTTCTTACCCCCAAAATACACATCAAAACACATCTGGTGAATTCCCTTAAAGCTTAGCTTTTATGATTCAACTGAATGAAAATATGGATTTGCCGATCTCTGTGTTTTGCTTGTTTTTTATACAGTCATCCAAAAGAAACTCAAGGAAAATGTATTAGATAAAATACAACTGGAGGAAAAAAATTGTTTTCAGATTAGATTATAATATACCATTGAACAACTTGTCAAAAATGTAGCATGTCTATTCTGAGGCTATGGAAAGAGTTGCTCAGATAAAAGAAGTTGTTGAAACATGCTAGTGGTCACTGCACTTGTACTAAATGGTCGTCTGTGCAGCATTTTGCAAGAAGTTGGATAAAGCCATAAAACTGTCAAATTTAAGGCACAGTCTTTAAACTGGGGACATTTCAGAGTTATTTTCATGATAAGGGTGGTAAGTTCCAGAATGTATGTTTTTACATTGAAGCTTTTAGTAGTTTCAAGGCAAGGTTCTGGAACAGATATCTCAAATCAAAATATAAATAACTTTTGTGTTAGAAAGAAACCTCCATTAATTAAACATCTCTCAAATGTAACTTAGTTGGACCAGCTGGAGTATCTAGATACTGTTTTCAACCCGCTGAATGGGCTCCTTGAGGGAGTTCACAGTCCCCAGGTTACAGCTTTACAATTGCAGAGAAAGTTTCAGCAACAAAACTGAAACCAAGTTGAGACTTAAGATACAAAATAACACTACTCCCTACTGTTGTGAAATTTTGCGGGAATGTCAGACAGGACATGCCACTAGCAAGATGTTTTCAAACGGTGCTATTAAACCCAGGGTATGATGACATTTGGAAACACAGTGTCAGCCAAATATAATGATGATCTACGCTTCCTCCAGAGTCCAGTTATCAAGTCCTTTTAAAAAGTGAACCCTCTCCAGTAAGGAAGGTGAGTATTGTTCAGGAAATTGTCAGTAATTTAACGTTGATGCATAAATTTCCCAATGTGGCTCTTTCAGACCTCGGGATCAGTTGAAATGAAGGCATTAAGATTGAGATTGCAAAATGACATGTTTACATTTAAAAAAAAAAAAAGGACCACCATTTACATTTACTTATTAGTGTGGAGCACGATTTTTCTCCATATGGTGCTACCAAACAAAATACAGAAGTGAATTGGTCCAAAATCTACAAGCAGCTCATGCAGCTCAATAACAAAAAAACAAACAACCCAATCCAAAAATGGGCAGAAGACCTAAATAGACATTTCTCCAAAGAAGATATACAGACTGCCAACAAACACATGAAAGAATACTCAACATCATTAATCATTAGAGAAATGCAAATCAAAGCTACAATGAGATATCATCTCACACCAGTCAGAATGGCCATCATCAAAAAATCTAGAAACAATAAATGATGGAGAGGGTGTTGAGAAAAGGGAACACTCTTGCACTGCTGGTGGGAATGTGAATTGGTACAGCCACTATGGAGAACAGTATGGCGGTTCCTTAAAAAACTACAAATAGAACTACCATATGACCCAGCAATCTCACTACTGGGCATATACCCTGAGAAAACCATAACTCAAAAAGAGACATGTACCAAAATGTTCATTGCAGCTCTATTTACAGTAGCCAGGAGATGGAAGCAACCTAAGTGTCCATCATCGGATGAATGGATAAAGAAGATGTGGTACATATATACAATGGAATATTACTCAGCCATAAAAAGAAACGAAATTGAGTTATTTCTAGTGAGGTGGATGGACCTAGAGTCTGTCATACAGAGTGAAGTAAGTCAGGAAGAGAAAGACAAATACCGTATGCTAACACATATATATGGAATCTAAGAAAAAAAAATGTCATGAAGAACCTAGGGGTAAGAAGGGAATAAAGACACAGACCTACTAGAGAATGGACTTGAGGATATGGGGAGGGGGAAGGGTAAGCTGTGACAAAGCGAGAGAGAGGCATGGACATATATACACTACCAAACGTAAGGTAGATAGCTAGTGGGAAGCAGCCGCACAGCACAGGGAGATCAACTCGGTGCTTTGTGACCACCTAGAGGGGTGGGATAGGGAGGGTGGGAGGAAGGGAGACGCAAGAGGGAAGAGATATGGGAACATATGTATATGTATAACTGATTCACTTTGTTATAAAGCAGAAACTAACACACCATTGTAAAGCAATTATACTCCAATAAAGATGTAAAAAAAAAAAATGAATTGGTTACTGGTGTTAATATAACCCTGCAATTGTCATCTGTCACTCTTATTACTGTTGAATTGCATCCCCTCACACAATATGTTGAAATCCCAATCCACAGTCCCTGTGAATGTGACCTTATTTGAAAATAGGGTCTTTAAAAAAAAGAAAAAGAAAATAGGGTATTTATGTTAAAAAAAAAAATAGGGTCTTTGCAGATGTAACCAAGTTAAGCTGAGGTCAGGCTTGATTAGGGTGGGCCCTTAACCCAATGACTGATGCTCCTATAAGAAGAGAAAACAGACACAGAGAAGAGATCGCCATGTGACGACATAGAGACACAAACACAGAGGGAAGACGGCCATGGGAAGATGAGCAGAGATTGGAATTATGTTGCTGGGAGCCGAGGGATGCCTGGGGCTGCCAGAAGTTGGAAGAGGCAGGGGAGGCGCATCCTCCCCAGAGACTTCACTGGGAACATAGCCCTACCCACACCTTGATTTTGGACTTCCGACCTCCAGAACCGTGAGAGAATAAATTTCTATTGTCTAAAACCACCGGTTTGTGGTAGTTTGTTATGGCAGTCTTAGGAAATTAATACAACTCCCCTTTCAGTTGTTTATGAATGCCCAATGGCCTCTGTTCTTATGGCTTAACTTTTTAATAAAGATTAATTTAGATCTCATAAATTGTCTTTTATCTAAATGACGTACTGGAGCTTATGTAAGATTGTGTTTGATAAGAGGACACTGCAGTAAGAAAAAAACAAAATCAAGTTTAAATTCACTGACTCAGTTTCACCACATCATCTTACTGATCAGTTCACCAAGGTGTAGAGGGAAAGGAAATGACTTGCCCAAGATGACAAAACACATTCACAGTAGGTATGGTGCTCGGGCTTTTGCATCTCTTGATTTCTAATCCAGAATTTCTCTCCTGCCCCTTTGGAATGAGGCTTCACTCTCCAGGGCAAGAAGCCAAGGATGATTTGGGAAAGCACAGAAATATTTAAATAGCATGCTTCCCACACAATCCTCTCAAGGGATTGCCTTTCATATTTCAACAAGTGTACATTCTTTACCCTAGACCCGTCTGAGATTTGTCATAAATTTAAAAATAATTCTCACGTCTTTGGGTAGAGAGCTAAATTCCTACTTTTATGACAACAAAAGCAAACTTAAAATTGCGTCTATTGAGTCAGGGGGAAAAAGAAGAAAAAAGAAAGGGGGATTCATGAAGGCTACCACTTCCAATATGAACAAAATACTTTTTTTCACCCTAGGATATTACTGATCAAAAAGAAAGAAAAAAAAGTAGTAACATCTCCATGTTTTTTATTACGCTTGTGTCGCTGAAAGACGTAACTTTCAGGGGTTATTCGGGTCTTATTCGGGATGATAGAAGCCCCAATACTGTGTTTTGGATGCTGTTCAGAAGTTTGATCCAGTTTAATTTCTTGGCTGAGTTCTTGCCTTTGTTGAATTCTCTCCAAAGGTTGAGGTCGAAGGGGCCTCACTAACAGCAGGCCTCCATCTCTCCAAACAGAGGAAAGACTCAAATTGGGAAAAGAATGCAGAGGCAGTGATGCCTATTTGATTTCTACAAATCACCAGTGATACGGAGGGTCAAGAAAGCAGGGCTGAGATGGAAACAGTGTGTTTCCATTTTAAAGAGGAATGTTAACAGCATGGGAAAAACTCGCAAATATGAAGGTGGGTGGAGTTTACGGAGACTCGGGGATTGAAGGCTGAAAGTCCCTGAACTCCCAGCAGCATCAAGATGGTACTTGATGCAAAACGGTACTGAAAGGAGCCCAGTGTGATAAAGGAAAATAAGTTCAGTCCTTGGCTATAGGGAAAAGAAAAAACCCCAAAACCTGCAAAGGTGCTTGTTTCCCTTGGTGTTGAATTGCTGAATCGCGCTTATGAACTTGAACGTGACCCTGAGAGGCCCTGGTTGGTT